>NW_020664383.1:2106144-2126371 GCF_002925995.2 Terrapene triunguis
GGGGGGGAGGGTTGGGGGTTCTGAGGAGGGCGGGAAGTGGGAGGGAGTGGAAGGGGCAGGGGCGGGGCTAGGGCGGGACCGGGGCTGGGCTAGGGCGGGGCTCCTCCCGTCCTCTTTTTTGATTGTTGAAATATGGTAACCCTAGACAATACCATCACTAACCATGAAACCACTCAGCGTGGTACTGACTTGGCAATGGTCTGTTTTAGCAATGAGAGAAAGCACTGCAGAAAAGGGCTGTGTTTTGGAACTTTCACAGGTATGGACACATTACTGTTTTCTCTCAAATGAAGCTGGTGGAGATGTCCCACATACACTTTTAAGTCATATGGAAACCTTCAAAGAAAAACTTATTCTACACTGTGATGGTGCTTACAAGTTCATTGTCTTACATGATCAATCTGCTTTGGAGAGAAAAATATTATTAGTGCCTGTCAATTCTGTCATCTCTCTTTCCTTCCAGGCACTGACAGGTTTTGATATTGTTTCCCATATTCCTGGGCACTGCAAGAAAATGGCTTGGACAATATTTATGGAGAAACATGGATTCCTAAGAAATTTAGGGAAGGATAATCTATAGAATGAAACAATCATTTCAGCAGAAAAAGTTCATCTGCAACATGTACAATTTACTTGAAGAGGAGAGCTGCAACAAGTTCTCCAAGTGTCAATCACTAGAGGCACTGACCCCAACAAATG
This sequence comes from Terrapene triunguis, assembly GCF_002925995.2. NCBI lineage: Eukaryota > Metazoa > Chordata > Testudines > Emydidae > Terrapene > Terrapene triunguis. The sequence continues at coordinate 2,106,844 of NW_020664383.1, forward strand.
GTGCACTGCGCTACCACATCCAAAAAACTCACTTTCAAGCCACGGTGTGGAGGCAGGCAAACTGCTACAATCCCACACTGCCCTTATGAGAGAACATGAGTTGGGACAAACACAATAGAGAACTGCTACCCAAGCTAATGTCACTAGAGCCAGTCCCCCATAACTGTGCAGAAATTGTTATCTATGGATGTGTCAAAGGGTGCCTATCGCAACACTGGAGCTGCAGAAATGCCACAATGGCATGCACTGGGCCTGTTAATGCAAGGGGTGTGTTGATACATATAGGACCTGTTAAATTATACCTGTTTAAACAATGTGCAGGACATACAGTAACTGTTTGTAGTGGATTTAAAAGATAGATATTTACTAATTTTTCAAATTTTACTTAAATGTTGTACTCCAATTTAGAAGGTGAAATATTCAAAGTTCAGCTTAATTTTTTTTTTTTAAACAGACTCAGCACATTTAAATCATGAAAGATAACCTGTTCACCTGCCTTTCCCAAAAATGCCTCCTAGATCTTATTTTATAGAAAATGTGCCTAATCTATTCTATTGACAATGTTTTTTAGTGGCATAAAATCTATTACTTTGTTACCTCTGAAAAAAAATTGGTTTAATGAAAAGTTATTGTGCACTTTCTTTTAAATATACACAGGACAAAATTTGCTAAAGTGGGAGTCTAAAGTTATGGTCCTAAGCCCATATATTTAGGTACCTAAATGTTTTTGTAAATGTGACTCTTAACATGATTAGGGAGCACAATTCCCACTGACTTCAAACTACAAAACCCAGATGACGGAAAATAGCTTAGTTGAGGCATTTCAGTTTTCTTGACTTGTGGAAGTTCAATATATCAGATGGTGATGCTGACTGGAAACAGAGCCAGAGCTATTTGTTTATCAATTGTGTGTTTTAGTTTGTGTTGTTCTCACAGTAAGGATGCTAATGAGGTCCTGGACTTGTCTTTTTCAGCACACACGAACATTTTAAGTATGATACTTAATAGAAAAAACATCTATGTAAAATCTGAAATTCTGTAACAGTTTGGCATGCAGCAAATCTCCAAAAAGGGCCATAATTTTGGAGTTTAATATACCCACCCTACACACACCCACATCATACATGATTTGAAAGCTTATTTTATGTGCAATTAGTTGAAGTATAATGTGGATCTGCCAAGTGGTGCTTTAGGCCTGTAGGTGAGGTAAAACAATGGTACTCAAAATGAGATAGTGTCATTTTTTGCATAGTTCCAGAAATACTGCAACATGACTACAGTTTTTTGTTTTTTTTTTACTGTGTAAGTTAACTTCAACACCTTAATATAGTGTTTATTGGTCAAAGCTCCCAAATGACAATGTATCAGAAGATTTTTAATGGGCAAGTTCTCCCTGCCCTGAGAAATGATGAAGCTGCTTAGCATGTGGAAAAAATGGCGAGAGCATTGCACATACCCTATACGCCGCTGCCAGCGGGGTGCAGTGTATCTTAAATTTTGTAACTAAAGCTGTTTCCGTGACTATTTCCCCAAGAAATTGTTAAACATATTATCCAAAGATTATCGATCATAGTATTTTCCATTTGTTTTCTAAAGGCAACCCCTCACACATCCAAATAATGACCCACCCTTCTCAGCTGATGAGAACGGCAGAAGAAGGTGGCATGGTGGTCTGTAACTGTTTGTTTTTTAACTGATGTGCAATCACAAAAGATCATATGTAACTGGCAGAATACTACAGTTAGAGGGAAGTATACAACCATTTCATGAAATAATTTAGTTGTAGAGCTTCTTACCGTAGAGCACGACTAAGCTTCTCATAGTTCATGGTGGGTTTATTTTTACGTTGTCCCCATTTCTGTGCAACCAGCTCAGGTTGATTCAGTTTAAACTCCCCTTCATCGCCAACCCAAGAAATACAGTCTCGAGCATCTTTGTCAGTAAGAAGTTCTAGCAAAAACTGCCATAGCTGAATCTGGCCATTGTTTCCTATGGAGATAAAAAGTCATTAAAACTAAACAAAAGTTATTTTCTACAGAGCTAAAGTTATTTTAAGATTTCATAAGCTTCAGTTTAGGACAGCTCAATATTCATGTTATACAGTGGCCAAGATTATTATTTTTTTTTTTTAAATCAGACCGTAAGTTAAGCGCTTAAACGAGCATTTAGAATTTAAATAGTTGGCCTGATCTTTCAAAAGTGCAGCGCACCCAGTAGCTCTCACTGAAATTTTGGCCTAGAAGCCTAGTTCTAGGATCCTATTTTTGAAAATCTTGGCTAGTGTCACAAGGCACTTTGCAGAGCGTGTCAATCAAGCAAAACTTAAACATGGTTTAGAGATGAGATTTTTTTTTTTTTTTTTTTTGGAGACAGATGAAGTAGCAACTCCTAACTGAGGGGAAGGGACAGAAAGGAAAGCAATATTGGAGGACAAAAGCAATGTAACGGCGGAGCTGATACAATATTAAAGATACAAAGAGTTTGGATGAAGAAAATCTAAGGAGAATTCTGAAATTTAATTGCATAGCTAACGTGCAGTTTTCCTAAAAGTTCCTTCACTTCATAGGGATTAGCAGGTCTCCAACTGGTAAAGTTACCAGCAGTGTAAGAAGGAAAACTAAACAAACAGTATGCAAAGTGCCAGGTTAGAATTCTGGAACATATTTGCCAATCGCTGCTTCCTTCCCGAATGATCCAGTAAGGCGAAGATAAATGGCAATTGAGCAAATGGCATTGAGTGGGAGGAAGGGGGGCACATTTAAGACAATTGTCAACCTTGGGTTTGTCTCATCTACAAGATAGCACTTCCATCAAGGTAGTGCTCTTTAGCACCATGCTGGGCACTGATTCAGTACTAACTCAAAAGGTCTGAGGGCTACATACTGCATCAGCACTTCCTGTCGCACCTGGATTTTCCCTCCAGGCCTCATATCCAAGCAAGCAGCACTTAGAAAATTTGGCAAAATCATATCTGTAAGGGATACAGCTGTATTCTGCAAATTCACCATGTGATTTAACTGTTAAATATTTATAGCATTTACATTAAAATAAAATTGAGAAAATACCTGTTCTGTTCCCAGGTGAACTTCGGTCTTCTCCTGAGATTCTTGGTGCTCTTTGTACTTTAGCTGACTTTGCACTGCTGTTTATTACTTTAATGGTGGTCGGGGTAGCAGGCTGTACAGATGCTGGAATAATTTGCACAGCTGTGAAACGACAAACATTGGAGAACAATAATTATAACTTGTTGGTACAAAAACCTGACGCGCGCGTGTGTGTGAGAGAGAGAACTTTAGAAACTAGTGCTACAAACACTCGGGAACGGAGGTTGTTCGGAACTCTGAACAAAACGTTATGGTTGTTCTTTCAAAAGTTTGTAACTGAACACTGACTTAATACAGCTTTGAAACTTTATTATCCAGAAGAGAAATGCTGCTTTTAACTATCTTAATTTAAATGAAACAAGCACAAAAACAGTTTCCTTACCTTGTCAAGTTTTTTTTTTTTTTTTTTTTTAATTCCCCCCCTTTTTAGTAGTTTACATTCAACACATTACAGTACAGTATTTGCTTTTTTTGTGCCTCTCTCTCTACTGCCTGACTCCGTACTTCTGGTTCCAAATGAGGTGTGTGGTTGACCGGTCAGTTCGTAACTTTGGTGTTCATAACTCTGAGGGGGGTGTGTGTGTGTGTGTACACATCAATATTAACATTCAAAATATTTCCCCTCCAAAGAGCCACACAAATATTCATAAACCTTCACCTTAAGAATAATATAAATTGTTGCTACCATTTAAAATGGAATTTGTGTTAGCATTGCAGTATAGAACTTATTTCTGATATATGTTCACCAAGAATGCAGTTCTGAACAGCTTATATTACAAATATTTCACTTGTGTCACATTATGGTGCAGAATAATGGAAAAGTCTATTGATCATAAGAAGAAGAAAGTTAGAAACATTCATAATTCTGATTAAACTCTTAAATTGGCTAAAAAATTAAAGCTTTGCTTTCAAGTTGAAAAACATGCAAAAGGTGTTATTTCTCTGTGGCTTTTCTGACTTTTTGATAGCATGAGTGCTGAACCCACATTTCTTGTTGACAAACACCTGTCTTAATAATTTACTGGCATGACTACTCACGCTGATCAATAGTAACTGTTGCTATTTCTCCAGAGTGTTCTTGGCTAGCCAATACATCTGCCAAGTAAAAGAAAAATATTTAAATCTTTATTCAAATCCTTACCCTCATAAACCAACTGAATGCCAAATGGATTTTATAACTGAGAAAACAAGAAAGGAATGCAGAGAAACAACATAAAGGTTGTAGAGTGTATAAAGATGATGACTTTTAAGAGTAAATATTTAACACCACATGAAAGAAGTATGCACAACCTTTTTTATGTCCTTATGGGCATTTGGGATGGCGCTTTATTTTCACGAATGTATTTTTAGAATATTACATACACTATTTTTTTATTCTTTACCCATACAAACTTTCTATTTTGCTTATTTGATGTACTTTTTTCAATGTCACAGACAGAAAATCAGCCTACCTAATTGTATCCAAACATTGAATACACATGAATGCACAATAGATTAGCTGTAGTGTATATGAGCTAAAGAATTAGCTTAGTAACTTTCACATTTACGTTGTGAAACTGCAACGTATATTAAATAGCACTTAATATTTAATTATAAGTCTGTCAAATCAGAAGATGAACTAAAGCTAATATTAAAAACATAAATCAGGAATTCTCAGGTATGTTGTAAGAGCCATACCTCTTGTACCTTACTTCTTGTATTAGATTAACAATAATAAAATTTGAGGAAAGAGGGGACTTTTTTTGTAACAGCAAGTACTCTCATTATAACATATTCCCTTATCTTGTACTTGACACCCTCCCTTTCACTGCTAATGGAAAGTGGGAAAATAATTTGGACTGTTCACAGCTGTCTTTATCTTTCCACAGAAAAAAATAGTGACCAAATTAGTCATTGAGAAAGCTCACATACATTTTCGAAGAAGCTCCAGGTGGCTCCAAAGGATTTCTCCCCGAGGGACCCTCTGGAAGAAGTCCTCTTGATTGAGGCTACATAACTCTCGGCCTGGAATACTAAGAGTATTGAGGTCTATGTCAGTCATGCTGAACTCCTTCATCACCCATACCACCCAGTGGAGTACTTGGTCTGTTGACCACTGTACAGGGTCTAGGAAAAAAGAAGAAAAATATATTAAACAACTGATAAAAGCTGTAAAAGGTGTGTCACCCTGTCCATTTTAGACACTACAGAACTATTCCCTATAGTCACGAACAATAAAAAGAACCAGAGAAAAACACTGTCCCATATGACTGAAACGTCATATGAATGAGTTGTTAAATTAAAGAAAAAGAAAAAAAAAAGAAAAAAGACCTAATTCTTAAGTTTTAGTAACAAAGCCTGATTATACCACAAACATTCTTTGCATAGAGAAACAAAAAAGGAAGACAGTAGGTGTGGAAAGCCACAACTCACATGAAATTTTGATTCTCAAGATGCCACTACAAAATTATTCCTATGGACTTGCTAATTTGCTTTCTATGGATTTGCCCGAGACAGTTCAGTATCTGGTGTGCAATGCAAGCCTCTGACTTGGATCACCATTTCTTCTCGCCATCTCTGAAAGTTTCTGAGCCCTCTATTGCTCTCTCTACCAATTTTCTTGTTTCATTCCTTCCAATATGAAACATTAGCCTTCCCTATGTTGGGATAGGATACCCTTCCCCAACCACGATCTAGGTCAGTAACACTGTGTGCAACCAGGGAGTAGCTGAGGATATTGGTGGTTAGTGAGAGTTTTAAGCAACATCATTAAGTTTCCTAACCTTTCTGGGAGAAGGATGAATATATTTGTTGTAACTAGGCTAACTGGGTGAACAGTTAGCACAGATGGCTGTCAAAAATTGTTTCACATGCATGGTCATTTTTCCCCCCTGTTACTATTGTCATATCCTGTAGGTTCTTTAGACTAACACTATACTGCATAATAATGCTTCTGTGAGCACAGCATAACTCTGGAATCTACCTTGGGCCTTCAAATCCCAAAAGAGCTCTGGGAAGCCCTAACAAAAAGCAACTTGGCATCATTGATAGGCACAGATATAGTTCCTGTGATTTTCTGAACAAAATGGATCAGGAAAGTTCTATCATTCCCTCACATAGGAAAAAGCAAGAGCTGTATCTTATATGGTTTCTTGAGAGGCTTTTGAGTTTCATGGCTAAGACAAACATGCTTTAGCAGTCACTCCCATTGGTCATGAAACTCTCCCCGACAGGGTCTGGATATTGTACTTGGTCAGCAGAAATCTCTCACTTCAACAGTTCTGAACCCGGGACCGCTGGCACATCCACGAAAATGCAAGAAGAACGGGCAGTGCCAGAATTTTAAAAATCACGTTTTAAAAGAGCTAACTTTGCATTTGCAGCACACTAGTCCCCAGAAATAGTAAAAGGAATAGGAGAATGTTCCTGGTTAAGACTTAGCTCCCAAGAAATATTCTAGAGCTTGGGAGGGAGTGGGGAGGGGCAAGGAATGGTAGTGCTGCTGATGGTGAGAGTTCTCATCATAGCTCCTGGAAGTCACAAAGAACCTCCTCTGCTCCAGACAGTGAGCTTCTTGTTTCTTAAAAGAGCTAAGTAAACTGTCTGCCACAACACCAAAAATTATCTACTTCTGCGGCTGCCTTGTCTCCTGAAAAAAACTTTGGCTTCTCAGAGTGAAAATACAATGTACTTAAGGTCCCTCTTGGTAAACTGTGGCTCCAAAAAGCAGTTGGGGGCATTTTTCCTTTGATTTAGCATTTTCTGATTATTCCATGCTTCCAGCAAAAATAACCTAAAGGAGAAAATGACAGCTAGAAACAGCTGTGGAGTACACCTTGTATGTTTCTCTGAGACAAGAATGAAACTGGAGAAACAGAAGAGAGATGTTAAAGGGTGGAAAATTCCTGGATGGTGGTTAGTTGTTAGCTTACTAGTCAGAGCAAATAATGGGAAGGAATAGAGTCTGCAATATCACTACAAAACAGGGTTAGATTTTACTCTGAGCTACAACTCTCACTGTCTGTTGCAAAGTGCTCTGGATTCTCAAAAGAGGCAAGTGATTTCAGAAAGCCTTGATGAAGTTGAAAAACTCAACTCCCAGCAGAAATGCAATTTTCACACATTTATAGAAGGGTCAGGCAAAATGAAATCTCATCTTTGAGGAATCAATTCATTTACAAAAAACTACAGAGGCGTATATTATTATAAAGCACCAACAATACATTCAGAATACAAAAGGTCCTCAAGTGCCTCCTTTCTCTAATTCCATGAGGTCAGGAAAATCTGATATGGTGTTTAAAAGCTATCCTTTTTGGCATTCACTTGATTAAGACATTTCTACTACCAAGAGGAGAATTCCAAAATGTCTGTACTTGGGTTTTGTCATAAAAGAGGCCAATTTTTGTTTTCTAGAAAATTCTCACCTTCGTAATGGGAAACAATTGTAAACCTTTGAAATTACAATGGTGTCACATTCACAATGCTGATTTTCTTCTTTGAGAAAGCAAAGTTTTAATACTAACAAATCTATAAAGTTGATTTACAACAGTTTATTTAACACTAAATGTTTTTAGTATTATGTTGAAGAGTGTAACTTATCTTCTTGCATTATAGGATGGCATGCTGTGAAAATTTCAAAAGATATTCACATGAATATCCCTAAGCTTTTTGTATCAAATCCTCAATTAACAAGGTATCTAGCATAGTGAAAGTGAATTCAGAAATGCTTGTACGTCAAAGGGATCAACAAAGCAAAGAAATCAGAAGCCATCGCTTCAGTTATTTCTCTGAGACTCTGTTAAGAATATCAGCCAATTTAATACCTTGTTCCCTTGTAAATACCTGAGACTGAATTTAATTCTTTCCAAGTTCTAACATCAAGCAATGGCAAGAAAAGGCAAACAATCTGAAATTGCTGTAATGTGTTTTGTGCCATCTAGGATTATCACTTGGGCTTCCTCAACAAGGCAAAAAAAGGGGCAAGTTTCTGGGAGTTTGTTTACATATTACAGGTTGATTTAGTGAACATCACTGGAGAGTACATTACAATGATTTAACACAGTTAATTTTCACCTGCAGAGTCCACGGTTCAAGTGTGGTATAGGTCTCAAAAGAAATGTTTCAATTTAACTCCCAGAACACATTTACAGACATTACATATGCTATAATGTTAGAACAATTAGTCTATTCAGTGGTGACCTTCTTTTGAAAAGATTATTGAAGTTTAAAAATTAGGTACATTAGGTACTTGAATCTAAGTGTGGCTTTTCATACAAATCTGATACTGCTAGGTGCTCCGCATCCTCCACTACTACTGTCTTTAATGGGCCCAAAGGGAGTCAAGAACCCAGAGAACTGGACCCAAGGTCAAATTCATACACAAAAAGTTTAATCTGCTAATACACATATTTTAAACTACTTTATGCACTAGACCAGGGAAAACGCACATTTTTAATTTAAGTAAGCTGTGGAGGAAACCTACCCTCTTCTACCAAGGAACTATAAGCCATGGTTCCACCTCCACTTTACTTACTCTATCAAGCTATTTGCACAGCACTCCTCAACATAGCATATGCTATTTCATCATGGTATCTGAGCACTTTAATAAATGATGTCTCTTATAACATACCTAATATCAAATAATTCTCAATTATTAAAAACATATAAGCTACTGAACATCGTGTTTTATTACCATAGGGTATTCCAAGGCGTTCTTGCTCCTTTCGGTAGCCTTCCAACGCTGCAGCCCATCGAGTCACTTGCTCAGAGGTCTCATCTGAAATTGTTGTAATGTGTTTTGTGCCATCTAGGGTTATCACTTGGGCTTCCTCAACAAGGTGAGCTTCAGCTTCAGCATGGTGGGCATCCGGATCGATAACTACCTCCACAGTTTCTACAGGCTTTACAATTTCAAGGATGTTTAACTTGGGCTCTATTCCTAGATATGGATGAAAATACAATAAGGTAAAATACATTATCTTTGAGCACTGCAAAAGCATTACCGGTTTCATTTAAATCTCGCCAAACATACTGATACTACATGCCGAGAATCAGATACAGAAAACACCAGATGCATTCACAGTTAGCATCACATTTTCAGAACAATTCTGAAGTGTAGAGACTCAACACTATCAAGGATAGCAGACTCAATGTGGTATTTCTTCTCATCCTTCACTTAAGCATACACTTATAATTTAGTAAAGTGAATAAACAAATAACTACGTCCCTTCACCCCACAATCCCATGCGTTTTAAATTCAGTTTTTATATATACCCACACACACATATACAACTGGCAGCTCTGTATGCATACCTGAGGAACTATTACACTTGTACTATGAAGGAAATATAGTAGGTCCAAAAATAGGTACCACTTTCAGTCTTCAAAAGTGGTTACTTTTAAATTGTCTCTGAAATTATTACACACACTTTGGTTAGCATCACTTTAAGATACCCTATAAGGTACACCTACATTGCAATAAAAGACCTGCAGCATGGCTGCAGCTGACCTGGGTCAGATGACTTAGGGTCACGGGGCTCAGGCTATGGGGCTAAAAATTGCAGTGCAGATGTTCAAGCTCAGGCTGGAGCCCAAATCCTGAAAGGGGGGTGGGTCTCAGAACCCAGGCTCCAGCCAAGCCTTGCAAGCCCAAATCAATTGACCTTGGTCTGAGACTTATTTTTTTATCACAGCATAGACACACTCTTAAAGAGGCAATGTGATCTAGTAGATCAGAAGACTGGAAATCAGAATGCTCAAGTTCTAAATCCAGCTTTACCAGCAATTTGGTGTGTGGCTCTAGGTCAGTCCCTACCTTCTCCACCTGAATTTCTTTATCTGTAAAATGGGTTAAGTAGTATTTATCTATTCTGCAGGGGTGTTATGAAGATTTATGTTTATAAAGCAGTTTGAAGTGCTATATAAATAATTAGTATGATTATTATAAAATAACTCAGACTTTACTTTGCTCCAAGAAATCTTATAGTCATTCTTCACTCCAAACTTCTGCTCTCATTTGTCTCCCTGATAAGTAAGACTACCTATCAATACCTCCTGGATACTGCCAGATTTCATTCCTTACCCTTCTCCAACATTACCTTGATGCCCTCATTAAGTGTCATCTTAAGTTTACATTTTTAAGGGTCCACAATTCAAAACCAGACCATGAAGCTCCAGGAAGCAACATCATACAACCTGTTTTCCACTGAACTGCAAATCCACTCAACATTTCTACCCCCATCTTCTAAGTTCTCCATGAAGTCACTCTACTATCCTTTTTTAACATCATATCTACTACTATTCGACCTCTCTCTCTAGATGCACACACTTAGGCAGTGTCTAAATCTTGCTGCTACTTCCTGTGTGACACCTTGAGACCTGGTTTGTTCTCTCTGACGACATACCTAAAAGGTTAATCTAGGCCCTCATCTCACATTGACTACTGCAACCTCCTATGTGGCCTAAATGCTGTCTTGCCCAATTTATATCCATTCAAATGCAGATACAAATAATTTTCCCAGCTCATAATTTGACTGTCACCCGCACTCCCTATGTCCCGCTCTGGGCCAGCTCCAGGCACCAGCTTACCAAGCAGGTGCTTGGGGTGGCCACTTCGGAGAGGGCCGCCCCAGCTGTTCAGCGGCAATTCGGCGGACAGTCCCTCACTTCTGCTCGGAGTGATGGCCCTCCCGCTGAATTGCCGCCGCAGATCGCGATTGCGGCTTTTTTTGTTTGTTTGTTTGGCTGCTTGGGGCGGCCAAAACCCTGGAACCCGCTCCATTGACTCCCCCTCCTTCATTCATTGAACACAAACTACTTATCTTTATTTTAAAAGGCCTTTCATGTTCTATCACCATTTTAACCATCATCTCTGATATGGCAATGAGACAACGAGACCCATCTCCTGTGCACCAATGATGCCAGTCTTGGCTGCACATTTTTCAAGTTCTGCAACAAGCACCTATGCGCTCTCTGCCACAGTACCTCTTCTAGGATTTCAAGTAAAAATCCACAAAGCCTTCAAACTGACTTCTGCTATGATGCCTACAAAAACATTTCACCACGGTTGGGCAGGTAGTGTGCTGTGATTACTGCTTATCATGCCAATGAGAACCATTACTTTACCCTTCACCTCACACCTGTACTGTTTACTGTATAAACCTGCTGGATCATCTATATTAAGCTCCTTGAGGCAGCAACTGCCTCTTTGTTATGTATTGTGACGGGGCAAGGCCAGATGGCTACAGTAAAGTAGTGAGGAACAGGTATGTTAGCCCCAGGCTAAACAAATCCCTGGTACCATGGTAACCAAATGGCAGTTGCTCCAGGTTAATCAAGACACCTGGGGCCAACCGAGATCCTTCTAGAAGGCAGTGGAGATAGCTAGGTTGATTGGGACACCTAAAGCCAATCAAGGGCTGGCTGGAACTAGTTAAAAGCCTCCCAGTTAGTCAGTGAGGCATGGGTGTCAGGAGCTATAGGAGGAAGCCGTGCCGTTGGAAGAATGAATCAGTACAAATCCATACAAGGAAGGAGGCCCTGAGATAATGTAAAGGAGATATTGAGTGGGGGCTGCTGTGGGGAAGGGGCCCAGGGAATTGTACACGTCCTATTTCCAAAAAGTCAGCTACCACAGCTGCTACTTTTTGGGTCCCTGGGCTGGAGCCTGGAGTAGAGGGCGGGCCCGGGCTCCCCCCTCCCCGATTAATCACTGAGACTGGGAGACAACAGAGACTGTGTGAGGGAGGGTTGCTTCTCCTCACCTCCCTTGCTGGCTTATGATGAAAATGGCTCAGTAAGCTGTGACCCTTGCCTCTAGAGAGAGGAAGGGCTACGTGGAGGGTCACAGTGAGCCTCTGAGGCTAGCAAAATCCGCCAGGAAACGCGGGACCCACGGAGACAAGGACAGAGCTTTGTCATAGTATGTACAGTGCTTAGCACAATGGGGCTGGGTCTTTAGGTGTTACTGCCACAGAAGTTGATATCATCTACCCACATAATTTTTTTGCATTTTTTTCTTTGTAATTTAGTGCTATTAAAACAAGTTCATTCTTGCTTTTCTTTCTTAGGAGTACTAAGCTCTACCTGAGAAAAGATGACAGAATTAGGAACAAGTACATTTTATTCATTGTACAAAGCCTTCTGCACAAACTCATCAAGAGACATGGGACAAAAACAGCTTTGATGCTACAACACTTGGTGAACAATTAGTTTTGCTGACTACTATTAAGTGTTATCTGTTAGTGTTTCATTCTTGTCATAAATATTAAAGAGAACTGTATTTCTCGCTCAATAAGTGTTTTCAGGTTTAAATTAGCTGAAAGTGAGAAAACATCAATTACAAAACACCTTAACTTTAGACTTTCTAATTTAGAGGAAATTTTTATTCTTTCTTCTTTTATCAAAAGTTTCCTTAAAGGCACAGGAGAAATGCTGAATAAAAGTGTTATCCTTTGTAGTAAAGATGCTATTTCAGTGACAAAGAAATTTCAAAATGGATTCTATTTAAAAAACAATTGAAGAGCACCTTTAACTAGCAAAACAATGAAGTCATCATGACTGACAACTGCAACCCATTTGAAAAAAAACTACATTTAACTTTTTGATTTCCAGGAACCCATTTTAAGCACAGAGGGGCAAACTTTGCCCTGTTACACCCATGCAACCTATCTGAACCCAAAAGGAACATACAGGAGTAAATGATGGCAGAATCTGACCTACTATACGAGCCAATAAACATCCACTTTTTTGTAACAAGAACTGTATATCTAATCTGTCTTGCACCACATTGAACATAAATAGCATGTTGAAGCTACTGGGGTTAATAAATTAGTAACTAAACAAGTCAAAAATGAACTGTATACCATTTATGTTTGTTTAACCAGTAATCCAAAAAAGGATGTAATGGTTCTTATTTTGTTTATCTGTGAGCTAATGAGAATTGCTGTTGGAAACTGTCTTAAGAGTCTTTGGGGAATTAGACATTTTAGATATCAATAAAACCTTTCAGTAACTGATTACTCACCTAAACATGACTTGTGACATTTTTATATACACATACACACACCCCTTTCATTTTATATTATACACATCCTTTCATTTTTTATCTCTCTTCATAAATATATATGAAAGGGTGTGCACCCTTTTAAATTTCCTTAAGATGTATACAGAAGGCCTGAACTAATTATTTGTGTTACAATAGCACAAAGGGGCTGCAAACACAGATCAGTGTTCCACTGTACTAAGCGCTGTACAAACAAGGACAACACCTTCCCAGACAAGAGACAACAGGTAGATGAAACAGAAAGGGGTTGAAAGAATGAGGTAAAAGTACAGAGATTATCTGATAAAATAAGCACTAGTCTCAGATCACTACTGCCTATTCATGGTCAGGAGAGGTGTGTGATGCTGTATAAAATGGAAGATAACTAGTTGCACTAGTTCAGTCACCACTGTTACCAAGTTGCAGTAAATCTTGTATAAAGTATGTCATGTAAGGTATCTATGGAAAAGTTATAATCTGTTAAGTATGATTACCTGTTTAAAATAAATTTATCACAATTTAAACAAAATTTATCACCACCATGAGATCCTGAAAGCATATATTCACCTGGGGTAAGTGGCCATCTCCTTGGAGTTGGAAGAACCTATAATATGTGATGTCTGGTTTTAATAATCATTTATCACAGAAGTCCAGATGTGGGTGGTAAGCCAGGAGCTTGAATGCCTAAGGGGGACTATATTTTGGCTTCTTGTGATACAGGAGCTCATTTTTGTGACCTCTAGTGATAGACTAAACCACCAGTTTTGGGGTGAGGTGTCTGCCCTATTTCTCAGTCTGTCCTGAATTTGAAACTCTCAGCTGTGACCCATACCAGGCAGCGTGACAAGGTGGTCCATAAGATTCACATCAATAAGTAGTATAGAGTTATTTGAAGGACGAGAAAGTGGGGGATTCACAGACTTTTACAAACATAAAAGAGGTAGCATGGGAAAAAACACAAAGGTGCTTTGACAGATAAGCAGAGTAAAGCAGATGAAGGCTGGCATGGTTGACAGTGATAGTAAAGGTAGGGAAGAACTAACTGATAAAAGATCTTACAGGTGAAGACAAGAAACTTGTGCCTGATCTGGAGGAGAAGGGAAAGCCAATGGAGGGATGTGACCAGTTAGGCGGCCAAAAAAAAAAAAAAAATTTAACATAGCAGCAGCATTTTGAATGAACCCTACAATCTGCCAATCACAATGCACAGATGACAAAAAACCTACAGATATTCCACATTTTGGTAATTTGTCACATATTTCAGTTACTTCCTGCTTATAAACGAACTGGTTTATGATCGAGTAAGCCGACCCCCCCAAGATGGGTAAGAAAAAATGGGTAAGTAAAAATTTTCCACTTGATCAGTTACTTCTGTCATACACTGACAGGCTTGAAGATTGAGAGATATGCCGTTGCTTGCCTGGAGCTGGAGCGGAGCAGGAGCACAGCTCCAAAAAGCCCTGGAGCGGATATACACATTTAGGATTTTTATTCCTCAAACTTCCATTATATATTGTCTGGGCCAGTTGGGTGTGATGAGAATGACTTGAACTTTGTCACGATGAATCTTTTGCAGAACTTGTGGTAGCAGTCAGATGGGAGGAAAGGCATACCTCAGGTGGTCTGACCAGGATAACAGAAGGGCATCACCCCTGTGGTCCCAGCCCACTGCTGTTCTGGAGCAGTACATGTTGAACTTCTTGTTCATCTGGGAGGGTGAACAGGTCCCAGAATGGCCTTCCCCACTGAGTGAGGATTTCATTCAGGATGGAACTGTTTACCTCCCACTACATGGTCTGTGGAAAAGTGCCTGCTGAGATTATTCACCAAAGAGTTCTGTGCACCTGATACATATGTTGCCAAGTGTGAGTTGTGGTTCCTGATGCACCCATTCTAAACTGACTGCCTCTACACAAAGAGGAAGATATTTCACTCCACCTTGTTTGTTTATGTAGAAGACAGTCATCATGTTGTCTGATGTTACCTGGATATAATGGAACAGCATAAGTGGGAAGAATGCATCGCAGGCTAGGTAGATGGCCCTTAATTCTACAAGATTAATATGCATCCTGCCCTGCTGAGTCATCCACCTGCCTTGTGCAGTGACACTGTCCAGGTGTGCTCCACATCTCTGACGAGGATTGGGCACATGGGAGGATCTTGATGATGCAAGTTGACGTGAATGATCTCTAGTACCCACTTATCCATTGTTATTGCCCTTCACTTTTGGCAAAAAGGGTGAGACGGTCACTAAAGGTTTGGGGAGCCATAAGGAATGGCATCGATAAAGTTATGTGGTTCTCAAGTATCCCATCAAAAGTAAATCCTGGTTGGTGGGTGGGGTTGAGCAGATGTGGTTGAGGTGGAAAAAGCTGCATACTAGGTCTTTCTATCCTCTGGCATTTGCATAGTGGTTCATAAGGGCATTGGTGGTAGAATGGCTGAGGGAGGGGTCTTGGCTTATAAACCTGTTTGTGGTATCTTATCTTTGGGGCCAGGGTATAAATACCCAGGGAGTGGAGGGCCATCCTGCAGTCTTTTCATTGAGGAGATTGCATTCGAAGAGCAAGTCCGAATGGTATTCTGGACCTCCTTGGGAAACCCCTGAAGAGCAGAGTCAAGATTCATGCCTCAGAATTATCAGCATAGCTATAGATGCAGCATCAACTGTGTCCACCGGTTTCCGGCCAATGGGAGTGTGGAGCTGGTGCTCAGGGCGGGGGCAGCACGCGCAGTCCCGTGGCCCCCCTGCCTAGAAGCTGGACCCACTGCTGGCTGCTTCCGGGGTGCAGCGTGGTGTTGAAACAGGTAGGCACTAGATTGCTTTAGCTGGGCAGCACTGCTGATGGGACTTTTAGGAACACATCTGGAAGGGGATCTGTTCATGTGTTTGCAAAAGTGCCCCTTACTCTAATGAGAGGCCTGAGGCAGCGATTCCTTGGGCTTAACAGCTCTGGCCTCTGCTCCAGAGCGCATGCTCAGGGGGGTGCGGCTTACAGACTGAGGCCAATGTACCGGAGGAGGGAGGGGTGTCTCCCTGGCTTGTAGCTGACTGGGGTCTATTGTCCTTCTCCATGAGGTACTTGCTTAGTCAAAGTTCCTTTTCCTCATGGGTTTGAGGAGATAAGGAGCAGCAGAGCTGTACATGGCAGAGACATGACCCTCCTCAAAGCAGTGAAGACAGAGCTGGCGTTCATCACTAACTGAGAAGGGACAGGAGACCGTTCTTAAACCTGGGGACTTTGGGCATAGTCCTTCTCTGCAAGAAGAGGATCTCCAAGAAAGGGAGAAACTAAAACTATACTAACCAGAATATAAAAATCACTAAAATACTAAGAATACTAACTACATACAATCATATTTACAGGTTTTGAAGACTATGTGAAGATAGCTTTGAATACAGAGGATTACAGCTCAGGACATGTAGCAGTAAGAGGGAATTGGAAAAGTGTCTATCCACAGCACACCTTATGGCCTTGGTATGGAGCATGAAGGGAACAACTGCATAGGCACAAACCAATGGACACTACTTGCTAGAAATCTCTGGTCTCAGGAACACGAGCACATGCGTACCCATGTGTGGAATACACGCAGGGACCAGCACTAGAAGAAGAAACATTGGTTATGTGTCCCTATGATTTAGTCCAATATATCCTAGAAACACAGATACCAGTAAAGAGATGACCATCTTAGGCTTTTGCTTCTGATCTTTAGTACGTGGTGAGTTGACAATGCCACCATAATTTAATTATTCATGAAGCAGTAAGTTCACGTTATACTGATGTCTCTCTCAATTAGCGGGTGGCAATTCTGCTTCATTTGACCAGATAGTTTGTCCAGCATGAGACAAACAACTGCTTGTCCTCATTGAAAGCTCTCACATGCAGGGTACTGGCGAGTTCCACCTTGTCCCCATCCCATCAGTTTTCCTAGTTTGAGATTTATATAAAGTTACTATGGGAAACAGACACATTCTGGGCTGCAGAAACATCAGTCAATGAAAAATTTTAACTGTCACGCTATAAACCTATGGTGTACAATGGAAAAATCAGCCTATAGAAGCATGAATAATGCAGTTATATTTTCAATGCTACAGTTAAAAACGGTAATGCATAAACATAAATACACTTACAATATGACTCACCTTGTATGATAGCGAATAAAATGCTTAATTGCTTACCTTGTCTGGATATTACTTGTACACTAAGCTGTACTGTTCCATCTGTCTTTACTCCTTGATCAAAGAGACTGCGATCTGGGTCCAGCTTGATACAAGGAGGAAATTTTTTAAAATTACTAGACTTATAATTAAATGCTTTTATAAAGTTATCTTGTATATTCAGTTCAAAACTCTGTACATATATGTCAGGGCATCAGAATACTTGAGTTCCTAACTGCAGCTATCAAATATTTTTAGTCTTAATCACCAACAGCGTGTGCAGCACTGTACAAGTCATAGTATATCTGCTCTTTATCCAGAGAAATTTCAAATCTAAAGAAGAAAAATTACTCCATTCTGATTAACAGTTGCTCCAATTACAAAATTTTTTAAAGGAACTTGTCAACCTCCAATCTGGTCAATTTTAAAATAAATTAGTTAAAAGCAGTTTGCTGCTGTGCAAGAGACCTCCAAAAACGTCATGGGGAAACAGTGAAGCCAACTATAAACAATGTTCTGTCAAAATGCACGAAGTAAAAAAGAAAAACACTTATCTCTCTAATCTTAGGTGGTAACTGCAACTATGCACAAAAGTGTGATTTTTTAAGTTGACAGTATCCCTTTAACACAGATACTTAATACTATTTAATAGTCGCTCACCACATCAATCAAAGATAGTTGTCTAGACAATCTTTGCTTTATGCCTCTAAAATACTACATCATGCCACATTGGCTGTGATTCTGATTAATTCTTTAATGTATCTTTTACATGGACTTTAATATCCTTATTGTTACAGTACTATCTTCCTCTCTTGTACACAAACTTTCTGCAGAAAATCATTTATTTCACGCAACAGTATATAAAAAAAGCAGTGCGTTATTCATCTGTTCAGTACAACAGAATTCAAAGTGACATCTCACTCCCCAGCCACTGTGTGGAACCAGCTGGGAGCTATTTCCATCAGATAGCCCTACTCTCTGTCTCCTCTGGGTAACAGCCCCAATCACTAATCAGTTATAATTGGTACTGGGAACCAGCTAGAGGCTGTTTCTATCAGGCCACAATCATTGACATCAACGAGACTACCTTCGTTTCTATTTTCACCTCTTTATTTCTAGCAGAGGAAAAAAAAATGTCCTCTTCCCCCAACTTCCATTTTTAGGTGTTGGTAAAAAATTTTTATATTCTGGGACATAACATTGTGAGGTCCACTACAAAGAAACATTTTTATGTAAGGGAGTCAGTAACTATGTTTTTGGCTCTTAAGAGAGCCAAATCTTTCCCTTCCTCTTTTCATCATTATATCAAATAAGGGTATGTTTTCAATAGAACTGCTGCAGCTGCACTAACAGGGATGGGAGAGGTCTTCCTGCCACTGTAGTTAATCCACTTCCCTGAAAAGGCAGTAGGTAGGTCATCTTTCATCCACCTGCTGATGTCTACATCAGGTGCTAGGTCGGCTTCACTATGTTGCTCAGGGGTGTGAATTTCTCAGACCCCTGAGCAACATACCTAGTTCAACCTAATTTTTAGTGTAGACCTGGCCAAAGAGACAGAAAGGGAAAGAGGGAGTTGGTTTTTCACCACTGATCTAATCAAAACCCCAAATGAGGCTAATAACACTGGGAGAAGATATGTTCTTTTCATTCAGTGCCCTCCATGACTGCCTTCGGTTACATCTGCTTTAGAAGCAATTACATTAGCAGAACATAAATACTATTCCAGGTCTTCACCATATTCCACTGCCAACACCTCACTACCAGTGAATCTCTGCAGTAAGCTAGACTCTGCTTCAAACAACATACTACAGAGGTTTAAAAAAAAAGATAAGATTACAGATTTCTATGCAGGGAGTGACAGCAAGAGCGCTAACAGGATGACAAATATAATGATTGTAAGCCTAATAAAATCCTCCATGATTAATTATAGTGATCAAATATTAAAGTTTGGGGGATTTGCAAATGGATCCTTATTAACGATCTATCAGCTAAAACTGCATCCTTTTTAGCTTCATTAATTGGTACTTTAGATATACTGAAAGTCTACTGTAATCTTTTAAAAATACACTTTGTCAACCAAACTAACTCAGTGATTAGTCATTTTCACATCACAATAGGTCAACAATAAGGAGGTCTGAAACAAAAGTGTAATCTGCAGTTTTAGCAAATGTAACTTTTCAATACTTCCTGAGCTCTGAAATAACTCTTAGTAGCTACAGAAAGTCAGCTTTATAAACTGAATTC
>NW_020664383.1:2126771-2217655 GCF_002925995.2 Terrapene triunguis
ATGAGGAATACTTGTGGCACCTTAGAGACTAACAAATTTATTTGGGCATAAGCTTTCGAGGGCTAAAACCCACTTCATTGGATGCATGCAGTGAAAAATACAGTAGGAAGATATATATACACAGAGAACATGAAAAAATGGGTGTTGCCATACCAATTATAACGAGACTAATCAGTTAAGGTGGGCTATTATCAGCAAGAGAAAAAAAAAAACTTTTGTAGTGATAATCAGGATGGCCCATTTCCAACAGTTGACAAGAAGGTGTGAGTAACAGTAGGGGAAAAAATTAGCATGGGGAAATAGTTTTACTTTGTGTATGAATAGATACAAAATCCATGTTTTCTTTCTGGGAAAATAGGCGCGTAACTTCTCATCGCTAGGACTATCACTCCTACAGCTAGTGCGATCAAGCATTTGTTAGCAGCTCCTATTCTATAGATAAAGAAATATATACACATACTGTAATAACTACCCAGACAGAAATTCATAAGAACATAAGAATGGCCATACTGGTTCAGACCAAAGGTCCATCTAGCCCAGTATCCTGTCTTCCGACAGTGGCCAATGCCAAATGCCCCAGAGGGAATGAACAGAACAGGTAATCATCAAGTGATCCATCCCCTGTTGCCCACTGCCAGCTTCTGGCAGTGGAAGTGCCAGAATATATGGTTCTCATGTATGGTGAACAGTAACCATACATCAGGGCCAGCAAATATCTTACATACTTTCTTTTAAATCTCCCTGCCACTACCAAACCAGGCTTGAAGTAAAGTGATTTCAATGTATGCCAATAACCTTTCAGGAACTCTAGAGAATCTTTAAGTATTAACAAGAGTGGAAGGAAATTAGAAAGGTTACCAAGTCTTTATTTAATGGCTGTGTTATTTAAGCTTTATAAAAATTATAATGAAATCAAATCGTATTGAAATAAAAAAAATCATTATCCAGGAAACCCTGCAGTAACCATCTATTTCAAAAACATACATTTAAAAAAAAAATCACAATATGTTTTTGTATAACTGCAGAACAATCTTTACAACTAGACCTGTAAACATCAGAAAACACAAAACAATGCTGTGTAAAGCTCTTCTGGCTTCTAAATTCAGAAAATCTGAAAAAATGCAACTCCCATAGGAACCAGCAAGTAGCAAGTGTTTCAGGGAACAGTCAATACACCTGACCTAAGATACACTAAGAATTGTGTTCCAAGGTATGATTTGTACTTTCAAAATTATAATGTTTATTTCCCCCCCAAAATTGATAAGACATTCTGCTACTGAGATACATTTCTGACACGATCCCTAGAAGTTTCCCAGTTTTATTTGCAGTAAATTAGTAATTAGTGGGTACATATTATAAACAGTTTGAAGTTGATGAGGCTGACATTTGCAAGATTAGACTCTTAACTGTAAACAATTTAGCAAACTGAAGAGTGAGACCCCCTATATAAAGATCAGAGTGGAGGGAAGGGACTGAATATACAGAACTATTCTCAGAGTACAGTTTGAACCCTCAGAAGAAGTTTTTCAACCCTCCTTGATTTACCTGGATATCTTGCAGGCAGATTTCATGTGCATCCAAGGAACACTGAAGTCTTGGTTCCAACAACTTCTTAAGATTTCCAACTGGTTCATTGATGTCAATAGCCTGACTCACAAATTCTGCTGTGGTGTACGTCTGCTCAACGATGCTTAAACACCAAAGGATCAAAGAATTGATCATTAACTGAATGTTAACAAAACAGCTTTGAAAATGCACTAGCTGTGTGTTCTCCTATAGTAGTAAAAGCTATAGCTAGGTTAAAACAAATTGGAGATAACCTATGCAAAAGCGAATATTGATACCAGAAATTTTAATAGTTTATTGAAAACCCTACTGAGGGTATGCCTACACAGCCCACAACAGCAAGCCTCCCAGCTCGGGTCAACAGATTCAAGCTTGCAGCACTCAAGGTAAGGGCTCTAAAAACAGCTGTAGACAGCTCTTTGAAGTTGCAGCTGGGGCTAGAGCTCTGACTCTGAAGACTAGGGATAGAGAGGGCGGGGTGATCAGACGTTTTTACTCAATGACACTCTGGTCTTTTTCTCCAAGTGGTTCCATTTAATTTAAATCCAGCAATGTGTGAGTAGTTAGAACTACAAGTCATTTAAAAGACACTCTGATTTGCATGTTTGGACTTGTCTTACATTTATATTCCATCTCAAACAGCTTGTTGCTATTTCTTAAAACTGGGCACCAGCTATTTTTGAATTTAAAAAATCATAATTAAGCAGTTTTTAAGTTATTGATATCTTTTTGTGAATAGTACTTAGATAACTGCAATGTTTCTGAATACGTGCTTTCTGAGATAAGAATTTTAAAAGGTTTTTTTTTTTTTTTTTTAAATTGTGCCACTTATCTAGGGCTACCATATGTCCGGATTTCCCCGGACATGTCCGGCTTTTCGCTCTTTAAATAGCTGTCCGGGGGGGGGATTTCTAAAAATCTAAAAATGTCCGGGATTTCCCCCCCGGTCGGCTATTTATCAACCGAAAAGCGGCTGACAGGGCGGCGCATTGGGGCCTCGGCAGCCAAGGCCCCTTCCCGGCTCCCCCCATCCCCTACAGCCTTAGCACGCCACCCGGCAGTGCTGGGGGGCAGGGCTGTGTGCTTGTGAGGGAACGCGGCGGCGGGGCTGGCAGAGGTGGCCAGAGCCCCTCCCCCGCTTACCCCCTCCTCCACAGCCTTAGCACGCAGCCCAGCAGCGCTTGGGCGGGGCCAGACACCTGCTCTAAGCCGAGCGGCACGGTAAGGGGGCCGGGGAGTTGGAGAAGGGGGGCAGTCAGGAGATAGGGAGCGGGGTGGGGGGGGTTGGATGGGTCGGGAGTTGGGGGGGGCTGGCAGGGGGGCAGGGGGGTGGAGAGGGGTCGAGGCAGGCAGGGAGCAGAGGGGGTTGGATGGGTCGGGAGTTCTGGGGGTCCTGTCAGGGGTCGGGGAGCAGTTGGATAGGGCATGGGAGTCCCGGGGGTTTGTCTGGGGGTGGGGGTGTGAATAAGGGTCGCGGCAGTCAGGGGACAGGTAGAGTCCTAGGGGGGCAGTTAGGGTGGGGGGGTTCTCAGGAGGGGGCAGTCAGGGGACAAGAAGCAGGGAGGCTTAGAAAGGGGGTGGGCTCCTAGGGGGCAGTTAGTGGCAGGGGTCCCAGGAGGGGGCAGTCAGGGGACAAGGAGCAGGGGGGGTTGGGGATTCTGAGGGGGGCAGTCAGGGGGTGGGGAAGTGGGATGGAGTGGATGGGGGCGGGGCTAGAGCAGGGGCGGGGCTAGAGTGGGGCTCCCCCGCCCAGTGTCCTCTTTTTTGATTGTGAAAATATGGTAACCCTAACTTATCGAATGTCTATGTTCTTCTATTTGTCCAAATGTATCCCATCACAATTAAAATCTGAAACAAATATTAAAATTGGCAGGTGCAAGAGGCAAGGCAACTGTTAGGGGTAAAAATAGTAAAATGCTTAAATAAAAATCTGTCATTTTTGAAAACAAGAAATCTGCCAATAAAAATGGGAAAAACAAAACAAAACACCAAACATGGTGACTAAAAAAAATCATGTAAACTAGTCAAAAGGAATAGAAATAGTCACTTCCTGCACTCTCCAAAGGTCACCAAACGGCATAACTAAGTGAGAAACAGAATTTAAGTGACTTGTCAATAGTTAAGTAGGAGATTTGGGGAAATGACAGGAGCAGAACCCTGATCTCAGAAATGCTAGGACAATACAACTCACTGACTCAATTTCTTTTCCAAATCTCTAATTAGTTAGAAAAATTTTAAAATGAGGATAATGCTTGCTCACTTCTATATTCATTCTCCCAAATGAAAAAGAACTAGATGAGTGCAAAGAAATGCGTTTGGAAATGCCAACATTTTTCAGATGGGCTAACACAGGACCCATCCTGAAGGCTGCTCTGTGTAGGCAGATCTCTGCACCCACAAACAGCCCCTATCCTTTTATTTGATTTTTTAAAAATGTTTACATGTATATTTACAGACAAACAAAAGGAAAACGAACAGACTTAGGAGGCAAAAAGGCAAAAGTCAAGACACTAAGAAATACCAAAAAATCTCCTTGTTCAAAAACCCACTTAAAGGATTCTCACTTTAAATATCTCACCATTTACAAAACCCAAGGAAGTGAAATAGTTAATGACATAAGTCTTACACTGTCCATGTCAACATTTCACTTTCTTCATAAAAATGTGCAGATTTTATCACAAAACAAACATGGTTCTGATATAAAATACTGCTCTTTTATCAGTAATAAACAACGCAAAATCCTTCCTAAAACAAGTTTTATGTTTAGATGGCACTATGATCAGCCACATATAAAAGTCCACATAAATACATATTTTTATCTTAGAATACATCAAAAATCATTTCATGTGTTAGAGTTAAGACTGTAACATTGTGATAAAATATGTATTTCTTTATATCCACGGTCTGGGCCATCCAGGTAAATAGATTATTACAAGGATGTGTAATCAATGGTTACCCAGGACTATATAATTACCTGATAATTCGAAATTATTAGCATCTTGTTTGACTTTGAAAACCCTTTTGGTATCCAAGGAACTCCTGCAGAATATTAATAAACTTGGGTATTTGTTGTGATGGTGACACTGCTGTTAACGTAATGAAAATGTATGCCCATAACGAGATTCCTTCTCTGTACTCTACTCACAACAGCAAGCAGAATGCTCTGGTGACTCCCTTTTAAACAGAAAAGGGATGGAATGTTGGAATCAGAAGATTCCATGGCAGTTGGAAAATAAAGAGAAAGCAGAACCCCCCCTCGCCCAACACACACACCTTCCGGTCACGGGAGAGTGAGGGGATGAAGTGTTAACAGGAGCTGGGCAGAGCACCAAGTGATGGTGAACTGGAGAAAGGGAAGAAACTGACAGACTAGGGGAAACAGAAAGAGCTGAGAAATTCACCCGGCAGGTAGGAATGACTCTGGCATCACCTGGAACTGGGAAAGGAGTTGAATTGTTGCCATCTTTTGTTAAATAATTTTTTCCCCTTTGAATCTCCAAGAAGTCTGCAAGGAAATAATTAGTCCTGGGAGGGATAAATGGGGTTCAGTGCAATAGCATTCAGGCATTTATATAGAGCACTGCAGTGACTCACTTGCAGCCACAGCTTCTAGAGCAGGGCACACATGGGTATCCAGCTTCATCGTGGTGCAAGTCTAAAGGTTAGCATATAGTAAGGACAGACAGCAGGATAAAGCAGGCACTTAGCTAGGAATATTAGTTGATGAAGGATAATGATTATAGTACAGAGCAGGTAGAAAAATTTCACTCGACGTTTTCATATTAAGGATGGGTCAAACTCCATGCACACTGCAGATAATATAAAAGGATATAGAAGTTTGCATGCTACAAGGAGAAACCTGAAGAGTGACCTTGGTTTTGTCACCTACTTTTAAAGCTATGTTGACCCAGACACTTGCACATCTCATTAAATGGTATGGAGTTCCAATCCTAAGGAGAGCTTTGAGGGGCTGGCTTATGTACAGAGGAAACGTACAAAATATAGGAGAATATAGGAGAATACTCAAATTGTTAAAAATAAAGAGGAAATCAGACTTAGAGGCAGGATTTATGTTGTCCAGTTATATGTTTTTCTCCAATTCAAAGGGGCTAATACCTGAAGGAAGCTCTTCAAGAGTAGGTAACAGAGCTATGCTTTTTTATTTTTTTTTCCCCCTCTCTAAATGTAGACAGTGGCAATTAAGCAGTAGGAGCAGATTTAGACAGAGAAGTAAGGTAACTCATGTAGGGCAAAAGGCTTTTAATCTCTGGTATTTGCAGCAATGGTGGCTGCGCTGTTAATGTCATGGACATTATCTTCCCCCTCTGTTTTAGTTACAAACTGCTTTGGTTTACATCCCTTTGATAGGAAAAGTGATGGCATGAACTTGGAATCTGAAGTTTCTATAGCACTTAGGAATGGCAGCTAGAGAAGAACATACTGATTTAATGGCTGTACACATGCTGCAGACTTCACAAACATGCTCCTGAGGAGTTGTCAAGGTAGTGAGAGTGAAGTGAAGAAAGGAAAGGAAGAGAAGAAACTAACAGAACCAGAGTAAAAGTAGCAGACAAAGAAAAAATGACTGAGAAATCACAAACAATGCAGACCCATCATACACTGTAATCAGGGTACTGAAGGTCTTAATTGCTGCTTGAAGATTTGTTTAGTTCTAAAAGTGATTTCCCTTTCTACAATAAGTTTGTTTTTACTACAATCATTTAGTTTGACAAAGGGTAAATGACCTTAAGGAAAATAGCATAGAAGAAATATTTACAGAATGTGGTGAGAGGATTAGAAATGGCAGTCACAACAATTAACATCAGGATACTATGGGTCATCCTAAGCAAGTTACATCTTGTGTGTTATGGCTTCCTTTCGGCATAGTAAAACAATTTTTTTCCCCCATTAGTCTGATTTTCCTATGTCCAGGCCAAAAGCACTAGATCTTTATGGATAGAAATTCCATGCTTAAAAAAATAAAAGCATAGCAGTAGGAATAGCAGTAGGAATATACTACCAACCACCTGACCAGGATGGTGATTGTGAAATATTCAGGGAGATCAGAAAGGCTACAAAACCAGAAAACTCAATATTAACTGGGCACATCACCTCAGGTTGGGATACAGAGCTAAAATTTCTACACACCATTAATGACTGCTTCTTGGAGCAGCTAGTCTTGGAACCTACAAGGGGAGAGGCAATGGTTGATTTAATCCTAAGTGGCGCACAGGATCTGAGCCCAAGAAGCAAATATAGCTGAACTGTTTGGTAATAGCAGCCATAGTGTAATTAAATTCAACATCCTTATAGAGGGGAAAATACCAAAGAAATGCACCACAGCAGCATATAACTTCAAAAAGAGGAAATACACAAATATATGAGAAAGTTAGTTAAACAGAAATTAAAAAGGAATGGTCAAGAATGAAATGCCTGCAAACTGCATGGAAACTATTTAAAAACACCATAATAGGGGCTCAAACTAAATGTATTCCCGTACCCGCCCCAGAAACAAACAAAACAAAACCAGTAAGAGAACCCAAAAAAAAAAAAAAAAAAAAAACAAAAAAAAAAAAAAAAAAAAAAAAAAAAAAAAAAAAAAAAAAAAAAAACAAAAAAAAAACAAAAAAAAAAAAAAAAAAAAAAAAAAAAAAAAAAAAAAAAAAAAAAAATGCCGCCATGCCTAATTAACAGTGTAAAAGCATAATTATACAGGCCAAAGAATTTGAACAGCAACTAACAAAAGACACAAAAACTAACAGCAAAATAGGAACATTAGAAGCAGGAAGCCTGCCAAACAATCAGTGGGGACACTGGATGATCAAAGTGCTCAAGAAACACTCAAGAAAGACAAGGTGACTGCAGAGAACGTAAATGAATTCTTTGCACTGGTGTTCCCTGCAGAGAATGCGAGGGAGATTCCCACACCTGAGCCATTCTTTTTAGATGACACATCTGAGGAACTGTCCCAGATTGAGGGGGTCAATAGAGATGGTTTTGGAACGAACTGATAAAACAGTAATAAGTCACCAGGACCAGATGGTATTCACCAAGAGTTCTGAAGGAACTCCAATATGAAATAGTAAAACTACTAACTGCAGTATATGAATCAGCCTCTGTACCAGATGTCTGCAGGATAGCTAATGCAACACCAATTTTAAAAAAAGGCTCCCTATGCAACCCTGGCAATTACAAGCTGATAAACCCCACTTCATTAACTGGCAAAGTGGTTGAAACTATAATAAAGAACAGAATTATCAGACACACAGATGAACATGATATGTTGGGGAAGAGTCAACACTGGTAAAGGGAAATCACGCCTCACCATTCTATTAGAACCCTTTGAGGGTGTCAACAAACGTGGACAAGGATGATCCAGTGGATATTGTGTATTTGGACTTTCAGAAAGCCCTTGACAAGGTCCCTCACCTTGGGCTCTTAAGCAAAGTAAACAGTCATGGGATAAGAGGGAAGGTCCTCTCATGGATCAGTAAATGGTTAAAAGATAGGAAACAAAGGGTAGGAATAAACTGTCAGTTTTCACAGTGTAGAGAGGTAAATAGCGGGGGGGGGGGGGGTTCACCAAGGAACTGTAATAGGATCAGTCCTGTTCAACATTTTCGTAATTGATCTGGAAAAAGGGGTGAAGAGTGAGATGGCAAAGTTTGCAGACGATACAAAAATCACTCAAGATAGTTAAGTCCAAAGCTGACTAAGAAGAGTTACAAAGGGATCTCAGTAAATTAGGTGACTGGGCAACAAAATGGCATATGAAATTCAATGTTGATAAATGCAAGTAATAACAAGGGAAAACATAAGCCCAACTATACGTACAAAATGATGAGGTCTATATTAGCTGTTACCACTCAAAAAATGGAACTTGGAGTCATCGTGGACAGTTCTTTAAAAACATCTGCTCAATGTGAAGCAACAGTGAAAAATGCTAACAATGTTAGGAACCATTAGAAAAGGGACAGATAATAAGATAGGAAATATCATAATGCCACTAAATAAACTCATGGTACACCCAGACCTTGAATACTGCATGCAATTCTGGTTGACCCATACCAAAAAAAGATATATTAGAATTGGAAAAAAGGACAGAGAAAGGCAACAAAAACCATTAAGAGTATGGAATAGCTTCCATATAAGGAGAGGTTAAAAAGACTGGGATTGTTCAGCTTAGAAAAAGAGATGACTAAGTGGGGATACGATAGAGGTCTATAAAATTATGAATAGTGTGGAGAAAGTAAATAGGTAAGTGTTTTTTTACCCCTTCACTTAACACAAGAACCAGGGGGTCACTGAATGAAATTAATAGGCATCAGGTTTAAAATAAACAAAAGGGAGTACTTCTTCATGCAATGCACAGTCAACATGTGGACCTCATTGCCACCGGATGTTGTGAAGTCCAAAAATATAACTGGGTTCAAAAAAGAATTAGATAAGTTCATGGAGGATGGATCCATCAAAGACTATTAGCCAGGATGGTCAGGGACAACCTCATGCTCTGGGTGTCCATAAGTCTGAATGGTAGAAGATCGGACTGGACAACAGGGGATGGATCACTTGATAATTGCCCTCGTCTGTTCATTCCCTCTGAAGCAATTGGCATTGGCTACTGTTGGGCTAGATGGACTATTGGTCTGACTCAGTATGGCCATTCTTATGTTCTTAAATAAGAACTCAGTCTTCTCCCCACTGAATACAATGACAAGACAGACTGCTTTCTATAGGAGCAGGACCTAAATATGATAAAAACTGTAAACTATTTTCAGCTCAAGTGACACAAGTACACCTCTTCCCCGATATAACGCTGTCCTCGGGAGCCAAAAAATCTTACCGCGTTATAGGTGAAACTACGTTATATCGAACTTTCTTTGATCCGCCGGAGTGCACAGCCCCCCCCCGAGCACTGCTTTACCACGTTATATCCGAATTCATGTTATATCAGGTCGTGTTATATCAGGGTAGAGGTGCAGTAAGCAATACTGATTGATCGTAAGCACATACCTTTCTTCAGTGCACTCCTGTTTCTCAGTCCCATCAATTTCTATTTCTATCAGCTCCTCTGCATCTCTTTTAGTCATGGCTAAAAAGTCTCAAAAACAGGCCTGCAAAAGAAAAATTGTTAAAGTAGTTTCATGAATTATAGGGAAGCAAAATTTGAGCATTATAGTTTCACATAAAAATAATTTGTTAATTCCATATACTATTTACCAAAAATGTTTTCAGCTGCAAACTCTAAAGCCAATTACACAGCTCTAAAATGGAAGGGTGATGCAGAAACCACAAAGCAGTTGACAATACTTGTTCTGGCAAATGGAAGTAGTAAGTTGATGGTTTTGTTTTTTTCTGGGAGGAGGCAAATTCAGGAATTTAAACAGACATATAGGTGCAGAAATCATACATCCTGAGGTAGAATCATAGAATATCAGGGTTGGAAGGGACCTCAGGAGGTCATCTAGTCCAACCCCCTGCTCAAAGCAGGACCAATTCCCAACTAAATCAGGTAGCTTTTGTTCTCTTCCTTTGGAGGCTTCTACACTTACTGGATGCTGTATGAACTGGTCAGGTTTACTTTTCATTGGATGATAACATTTAAATTTCAAATTGTTTTAAAAATACTTGAGAGATTTTGTTGTCCCATTTGTATTACATACTGTCCTTGGAAGAAATATGAAAGCTGTTGACAGCTATAAAACTTTTTCTAAAAATATATTGTATTAAATATGTCATCTATTTCTGCTATTTTTTTAAAATTATGTTACCTCTTATAGGTGAATGTATTCAGTATTAATCTACAAAACACCTAATAAACAAAAGATTTTCCATCTGAGGTCTCTTATCTCTCACCAAGTTCAATGATCAATGCATGTAGATGAAAATGCATGTGGTATGATCACCTAATTTGTGCAGTATGTTAGTGTCAAACTATTCTTTTGGGCGGTTTTTCTTATTTATCATTTTTAATCTTTCTCCAAAGTGAGGACAGCATTAGATTAATAGCCAAAGAAATTAAAACTTATGTTTATCTTTGCCTTAAATCTACCTAGGAGCTGCAGAATTCAGCAGCTGGCTTGTTAAGCAGCATTTCTTTTTGTGAGCACATCAAACCTGAACTCAAGCGGTCTAGATCATAGTCCATTGGCTTCTTCATTTTAAGATTTTGTTTGACCTGGAAAACCCTAATGGCCTGGGACGTAGCTATCCAAGAGACTTCTTCTATCACTGTGATCCATTGCCACAGTTGTGGAAAGCAGAGGCTTCTAAGCTAGACAATGCCCCCATCACCCATCGGTACAAGAGAGAGGAGGCTGCTAGCAGGGTGTCCTGTAACCGCTTAGTTAACCTCCAGGACAGACTTCAAGGCATCTCTTTTTCTCCACAGAACATAAAGATTTACAGAGAAGGGCATGGCTGGGTAGTGATAGGAGGATGACCAGTAATTCTGTTGGGGGCGGGGGGGAAGGGGAGGGTATTACATTTGTTTTATGCTGCAGCCCGGTTATTGTGATCTGTGGGTAATTGCTATAGTCTGTCTGTGTTAGTGAAGTATACTTTAAGAAACTGTCAAGGTGCCCAAAGCTTGGCATTAGGTGCGCTTCTGTTTATAATAAAAAAAAAATCAGAACAAATGGTGCTCCAATCATAACTAGAGTCTCTTAGTGCTATTAGAATATAAGTATTGGAATAAGGATACAAATACAATGAAGTGGGCTGTAGCCCACGAAAGCTTATGCTCAAATAAATTTGTTAGTCTCTAAGGTGCCACAAGTACTCCTGTTCTTTTTGCAAATACAAACAAGTAATTGTGAAACAGACTAGTGTGAGTGTTTCTGTGCCCAATAACTGTGAGCAGAGAACAAAGTAACCAATCGGTTCCCTCTGCTATATAAGCCATGAATCTCTAGCAGCACATTACCTTAAATATTTACATAGATTGGAAACAATGGATGTGAAAGGGTACAATCAAACTGAAATCCAAGTAAATTTTTAGTTAACATTAACTCTGTGCCTTTGACTGCCTGGGCCAATCTTCGTGGTCTTGAAGTCATATTTTACTGTGCTTTAAAATGTTTTCCTCTCCCAGTACTGTAGTGCATGGCACACAAAAACAAGTGTGAATGGGGAAAGGTGACTACCTAGTGCATACCAGTGAAATTGACTATAAAACAAAGTACTGATTAATGCACACAAGAGTGAAGCAAAACAGAAACCAAGAAACAACATTTTGCATTTGTTCCGTTACACTGATCTTATGATTCACTTGTAGCTAAAGTCAGCACAAAATTTTAAGAGGATGTCCCAGAAAACAAGTAGAACTAGAAGATTTACAACAGCGTCCACAGTGGACACAATTGCGTATGCTGCGCCCAGAACAACAACAATCGCGGGCAATCGCCACACTTTCCCCTTCATGACTGAACTGACACAGCGCGGGGCGGAGAGGTGCGGGGCGCCTGAAGCGTGTTTATTGCCCGCCGGCGGGGACGGGTCTTTGATGTAGCTGGGAGGGAGCCAGCGAGAGCTCGGGATGGGGACTGGACAATGGACTCCCGGGGAGCAGAGGGCCCGCCAGCCAGGCTCAGTAGTTGCGACAACAGCCAGGCCTCCCCCTGCCTGGGGGAAAGGGGGACAAGGCGGGCGGGTTTCCCGGGCAATTGGCTGGGAGCATCGGGCCTCCCCCGGCGCCCCACAGCCGCCATGTGACGGGACCGAGCCTGCGGCAGCGGGCAACGCTGCGCCCTGGGGACGCCCTCGCCCCCCAGGACTGCACAAAGCCCGCGAGGGGAGGCTGCTCCCGGCCCCTCGCCCCTGGCCCCGCCGCCTCCCTCCTTGTTGTTTGAACCCGAAACGGAAATGAGACTCGCTGCGCCGGGGAGAAACGGAAACAAAACACGAGCCGCAGCCAGGCCCGAGCCCCCCTCCCCCGGATACGGAGAGCGGCGCTTCCCTTCCACCCGCCCCTCCCTCGGGCGCCCCGGGCCCCCCGGCCCGCTCGCCTCACTCACCCGCCGCAGAAACTCCCGCCCCGACCGGAGCGGCCCGCACGACTCCCCCGCGCCCCACTCGCTAGCGGCGGCTCCGCAGGGTCCTTACGCCGCCTTCCGAGCGCCGCACTGAGGAGAGCGGAACGCGCTGAGGATTGGGCGGCGAGGCCTGTGCAGGGCCCAGGCGAGGAGGGAGCGCGAACAGAACCACCCCCCCACAGACAAGGGCAAGGACTACAACTCCCGGCATCCCCCACGGCGCCACCTTCCACCCGCCAATCAGCGGGCGCAGGAGGCGGGACTTCGCTGAGACTTAACGGCCGGATTAATGGCCTAGGTTTCTCTGGCTCGGAAGTAGATCTGCTCATTTCCGGTGGTGAGTGGTTAGCGGTGCTGCTGCTGCTGGTGGCGGCGGTGGCTTGGGATTGTTATTGGGTCGTTCCGTCGGGGCGCGGCGGCTCTAGGTACTTGTTTAACTGGCGGCGGGGGGCGCCATGTTACCCGCGGGGGCGGGGCAGGCACGCGAGGAGCGCGGTCCCCAGAGTTCTCTGCCACCGGGGCGGGCTTCCCAGGGTGCACCGCGCGCTGGGCTCGGTGCCGTGACCCCCCCAAGGTGACTGGAGCCGGAGCCAGGCGGAGGGATCCCGCCGCCGTCCCCTGTAACGCGCCGCGGCCGCCGCTGGGTCGGGGGGAGGGAGCTGCGGTCGGGCAGGGAGCGGCGGCCGCGGCGCCCCGGCCGCGGCTCCTGTCGCTTCCCCGCCCGGCGACGGGCCTGGCTGCTCGGGGACGAAAGTCCCTGCGGCCGGGCCACGGTCTCCGCGACGGGACGGGCTCGCCTCGGCCTCCGGCCCCGCCACCCCCGGCCCTTCCCGGGGCTGGGCCACCCTGTGTCTCCCCGTCAGCAGCAGATGCCTCGCCCCGAGCGGGGCTGGCCCCGGCCTGCTCGTTCCCTCCGCCCCGTGGCCGCTCGGCTGCGTGGGCAAAGTAGCCGGTTCCGCGGGGTAACCCGGCTCGGCGACGGGTTTAAACAACCGGTTCGCGTCTAGTCGGGCAGCGCCCCACAGGGTAGTTACCTGTTGGGCTAAGTATAAAACTCCTCCTTCGGTGCTTTACCTGCAAACTCTGCCTTTTAACTTTGAGATTGTTGAGACTATCATTTAAAATCTTTCCCTTTTAGTACTAGTTAACTTACAAATAGAAACACAAAACTTGGCTTGTGGTCATATGAATATGATCCATGTAAATGTCAGTCAGTGTTGTCATATTTTCTTAAAAGGTTCATTGTTGGTTTAAAGATCACACATTTCTGACTTAGAATAGCACTGTATTTCTATGAAAACAAATAATTCTGATTTGCTAGCTTACTCTTCATCCCTGTTGTATTCTCAATGAAAACTACCTACTTTCTAATCAGCTTTATTTTTGTCTTTGAATTAGTATGTCCTGTGCCAAATGAATACTTAAATGCAGGTATCTTTGCTAAGCACTACAAATAAAAATGTCCAGTTCATTTTTTTTAGCATTTTGTTTTGATATACTTTTTTATTCAGACAATTCATTTTAATGTGGAAGAAATATGAATCGTAGGTCAAATGAGGGGATACATTCTAGCAAAAGTATATTTCTCAGATATAGCAAAATTGTCACTCTTTCATTTAAAAATGTTGGACTATTTCTTTCTCTTGGTGTTTCCCTGCATTTAATAATGTTGACATTTTTAACTGATCTACGTTTTTTTTCTTTTTGCAAATGTAAAGTACAGAAAAAACTGCAAGAAACCGCTAACTTAATGCTTTCTGTTTGTTTCTAGCTGAAACCCTCTGCGAGTTCATCATGATTCTCCAACAGCTATTCAGGTTTTCCTCCATTTTCCGCTCTGCCATCTCAATACACTTGCGTAGGAACATTGGCCTTTCTGCTATAGTGTTTAATAAGGCGAAGGAACTTGATCCAGTTCAGAAGCTCTTTATAGACAAGATCAGAGAATACAACATGAAGAGCCAGTAAGTTATTGGAATGCAATAAATGTAATTCAGTATATTAAGTAAAAAAGATTAATATGAAACTTTTAGCAAACATTAATATGAGATTATTCCTCTTATAATTAGGTCTGTAGCTTCAGCATGGAAAGGCCCCAAGTACTGACCTAGCACAAATTCTAGTCAATGGTTCTTCCACTTCTGAAGCCCAGAGGAAGGTGGGCTAGGAAATAATTCCTTATTTTGCAACTGCAGTCCCAGGTGTTAAAGGGTGTATCTGTGCTTCACGGAGGAATGTTACAAAAATAAGCTTTCATGAAATGTTAGAATTACACAAAGAAATGCAGTCCTTGAGGACTGACACTTGATACATAATTTGCAAGAAAAAATTATCTAGAACACCTCAATAAAAAGAAAGTTCAGACTTAAGTCTTTACTAGTTATTGTGTTTGTTATTACAGTTGACTTTGTCCATATTACTACTTGTATATAGCTGCATATGAGGGTAAGGGAGTATTGAACAGTAGCCATAAAACTTTGAGTGTTGGTTTAGTTATCCAAAATGTGAACAGATAACAGGGTCCTTTGCAAACATTGACTGCTTTTCCTTTTTTTTTACTGACCTCAAATAATTACATTTATTCTTTCCAAAAACAAAATGTAAGAATTGAATAAATTCATCTAGAAATAGTGGGCCATAAAATCATGTAATATAAAAATAAAATTTTACATTTGAATATCAACATTTTGAGAGAATCTCTGATTTAAATGTCTCCAGTTACTCACCTATCAAGAAACTCTTTTATTCATTTGTTACCTGTAGAAAGATTTTGCATTAACAAAAAATTATCTTAAACAACAAATTCCAATTTCATTAGAAATATTTAGCAAAAGAAAAGCTGTTTAATGGTGTAGGAGACGCTCAGTATGTTTAAAGGAGGGCTGGTTGTGGTCAAGCTAAAGAGCTAACTAACTGGTTAGAATCTCACTGGCAATAGACTTTGGATTGTTTTTAGATTTAATAACATTTTCCTAGTCTGTGACCAAACCCATTCAATTTAATAAATGCTGTAATGCTAGCATTTTGTACAAAATCTCTCAAACTTATCAGTGTACTGATTCTGCTACTTCCGTAGTACATTCTAGAGCAGTGATTCCCAAACTTTTTGCTAAGGTGACCCACCAACTACTTCTGGCTGGGCTTGCCATCCAGGCCCCCTATCCAGCTCTCACTCCTTCAGCTCTGCCCCGATCTGCAGCCCCAGCTGGCCCCTTTCTCCCTGCAACTGGGCAAGGGCCAGGCTGCTGTCTGCTCACCAGCTTCTGCTGCTGCTGTCTGGATCCTGCTCTCATTTCACCTGGATTGTAGGCAGCAGCATGTGGAGGGGAATCTAGGCAGTTGCAATCTAGAGGAAGTGGCTGCAGCCAGTCAGTGGATAGACAGCAGCCTGATAGTGATTGTGGCCAGGCCATGGGCGGGAGAGGGGCTGGTTGGGGGCCAGGGTTGGAAGATTGTTAGGTCACGGTGCCTCCCATCCATCAAGGTTTGGGAGCCACCGTTTGGGAACTGGTGTTCTGAAGTTACAATTTCATTTAAAACAGACTCTTGGCTCAAATATGTCAAACTCAGCTTGAAGACCTTTTTATTGCAGAATTGCTTAGTGAAACATTAGGAGTGAAATGTGGTGCAGAGTGGAAGTAAGCATCCATTTCACAGATTAGACTTTTTCAAAAGAAAGATGATCATGGAGATACAAGTGAAAGAACATTGCTGCCGCACTCCTATTGTTAGCCCCTCCCAGCCAAAATATCAGTAGAAAAAAATGTCCAAACCACCCGCGTTTTTTTTCCATTGTGTCCTCTTTGGTGATAATGGTGAAAAGAGAGGAATAAAAAAGAGCATATCTGTACCAAACTATCAGTTGTCTTAGCTTTGAGATGGGGAAAGGAAACTATTCTTTTAAAATAGAAATACTTCCATATGGAGGATGAGTCATGCTGTAGGGGATTCTCTAGAGGTGGACTTAGAGAAATAACTAAAATGAGAAACCTGGGGGGGAAGGGGGGGCGCGAATAATATGATGGAGGAAGTTGTTCTTGGAGCATTAAGAGAAATTGTCCACAACTGATTTAGCTACAGTTGCTGTAGAGCTCTTAAAGCTGCAGTTGGCACCAGATAAGTATTGCATTAGGTAAATTTGTGTTCTTTTCATGTTTGTCTACTAAAATTAAAACTTAGGTGTAGCTACTCTTACTATCCGTGGGTAGTTTTTGATTCTTACTGGATTGAAGAGCTCTTTGCATTCGTTAAATCTTTTTCTAATGATTCTATCTGGGAATACTCTTGTGGTTTTTAGACTGTAAACTGATCAGTGCAGCAACCATTTCCTCATTCTCTTTACCGCAGTGAGGACAGCATCTGCACTAAAGCAATAATTAAGGCCAGAATAAGGTTAATGGAATTCATTGATATGGTTTGTATTAACACTATCACTAAATTTCATAGTATTTTTCTCCTAATGGTTTTTACATATGGGTGGGAAATTATCAAGTTTTGTAACATAAGGTATCAAATCTGTATTGAAGCTGGTGGAAAAGCTTCAATATTTCCATGTTTAGATGTCTAAAACATGACTTCAGGTTTCAGAGTGGTAGCTGTGTTACGAAAGCTTATGCCCAAATAAATTCGTTAGTCTCTAAGGTGCCACAAGTACTCCTTGTTGTTTTTGCTAAAACATGAATTGTTAGCTATGAAACACAGAACTTGTGGACAGAAAGTTGTAGAAATGTAACACCCATACATGCAAATAGGCTTGTTCAGGACTCAATTTTAAAGGATAACTGTCAGTAAATGTCAATTGCAGCTGACATACTGAAACAGACACAAAAATATAACAGTAACAGTCTGTGTGCCTGCAGGGATCTGGTGTCACTGGCCCCACTGTCAAAGGTGCCCCCTGCAGCCTTGCTGTCAGTGCTACCTTAGCCCTACCCCCTCTAGTGTCCCACAACTGTAAAAATAAAAAGTTAATTGACAAAAATCTTAAATAATTTTTTTTCAAAATTAGGCGTGGCCGAATTCAATTATTTTTCTATCTACAAATAACTGTATTTTCTAAAAAGGACAAAGGAATGAGTGAACTTGTTTCTTTATGTAATCATTCTTTAGACTGGGATTTTCAAGGGGACTTAAGGGAGTTAGTCACCTAACTCTAGTTGAAAGTCACTGAAATTGGATTCCTAATACCTCTAAGCCCCTTTTAAAAGCTTAGAAAATAGTTCAGTTCCTTTTTAGCAGATCTTATTTTTGGTAAATATTATAAAATGATATTC
Source organism: Terrapene triunguis (assembly GCF_002925995.2). Classification (NCBI taxonomy): domain Eukaryota; kingdom Metazoa; phylum Chordata; order Testudines; family Emydidae; genus Terrapene; species Terrapene triunguis. The sequence goes on from NW_020664383.1 coordinate 2,144,644, forward strand.
TAATTGAGGGATTTTACTCCTATTTAAAATTATTATAATGTGAGTTCATGTGTAATGACTAAACTACATATCTTTAGTATTGTTGTGGTCAAAGACCCCCACGCAGTTATTTTAGTTCAAAGACTCAAGTCACTATACATAAATCTTAAATCTGAGAAAGTTGGTATTACACTGGGGGAAAACATGGATTTTCAAATTGAGAAACTAGTTATTGATTATAAGCATGTGTTTGTAACATAACACCCATAATTGATGCTTCACTTTGGTATTAAACATTGTTTTCCATTAAGTAGGCTGTAGGGCTGCTCTTGTGTGCAGTTTTGTAGACTAGGAAGTACATCCCTAATTGTGGCAAGTTACCTGTATACTAGGCACTTCTTCACCTCGTTCTACTGGTATTAATGTTCTTACTAAACAACTTGGTTTGAAGTTGATCTTCCCTTTCAGCAGATTAGCCTCAAAAATAGTAGCAGCATGTTTCAAGGAAGTTTTGTCTAGGTACTTTAAAGGCTTAAGAACAGAATTATGCCTTGTTGCCAAGTCTCCATTCACAGCCACTTAGAAAAATGCAACTTAATAATTGGATTTTAGAATTTACACTATTAAAGGAACACGAGCTAATATTTGTAGAAATATGCTTCTCATTTTTCCATTTTAAACACTCCTTTAGCTTTAGTTAAGCTAAAATGTCTGATTTCAAATGCCGGAAGGGAAAAATGTACCCCCGGTACGCTCTCTACCTCTGGTTTTTCAAAATATTTAAATTGCTTTACTTATTTGGGGAGTGTAGAGCCATTTATCTTACTCTTTAGATTAGGCCCTTAAATGATAAAATTGCTGTATAAAATGTTTAGAATCAAAATTTTCATTGGACATTTTCTGCATTTAGGAAAGCTGGTGGTCCAGCTGATGTAGGCCCTGAATACCAGAAAAACATGGCTGAAGAAATCGCCAAAATTCAGCGGTTGTATGGTGGGGGAGACCTGACCAAATTTCCAGACTTCAAATTTGAGGGTGAGTCTCCAGCCTTTGTTAATTTATTCTTGCACCATAAGTGTGAAAGTGAGAGGATGAATAGTGGAATATAGAGCCTTTGTGACCAGTGACCTGGAGGTAAATCAGCCATATGGTCCTGGGAGAGAGCAGGACTCTGTTGCTCTTGGGGATGGTATATGTGCAGTCTGGTTGGCAAATAGGAACTTTGTGGCAGCAGCGTATGCTTAGTGTCATGTAAGGCTCCTGCAGCGATTGTTCCTGCTGTTGAGGATGTATTTGGCCACTCTGTCCATTCCTGAGACCTGAAATGAGCCTTGGTCAAGTGTACAGACAGTGTGTACCTGCTGCCATGTGACACAACATTGCTGTTTGCTAAGAGCTGTCATTTGATAATGTTGAGACTTGGGTGGTTTGGTACAGATATCTGCACGTTAATTAACTTCAGGGGATCATGGCTGTGACGGTTCAGTCAGAAAATTCCACCAGAGAGGCACCAACAGCAGAGGTGGTGTTAACTAGTGTCACACAACACCTATTTTAAAGGATAAAAGTGAGTAGTGAAGTCACTGCCAAATCCACCAGAAGTCTTCTCTGTCATCTGCCATTAGTTGATCATCCCCATCCTCCATGGACTCTACAGTGATCTAAGGGAATAGGAAGATCAGAAATTCCTACATGAGGACTAGGTCCCCTGTGCCTGGAACTTCATTCTGCCAGTTACTGCATGGGGTGGACCTAGACTATTAATTCTTTCAGGAGTTCCCCTTTAGTTACATGAGATACTGCTGTGAGAGTTGCTATTTTCTGAACTATCCCTTTCTCATACAGTCAAGTGAGTAACTTTCTTACCTGCCGACTAATTTTCTTAGTACAGACAAAGCAATCTAAATGTCTTTAGCATAAGGCAGTCTCTTCCAGTTTTGAGTCATTTAGGATTAATCTTCCCATGTGGCTTAAATTATACTATATCATAATGTGGAGTCTTTTCTCCAGGAAAGAACTAATTTTTCTCATTCATCTAGTCTGTGTACTACTTTAAAGTCTCATATCTTAACTTTACTGCTCATTGTTTTTTACGAGAGTCAATGGTAGGTAGCAAGACTTTTCTCTTGTTGCTGGTAAAACTGGTAGTACCCCATTAATAAACTAGTTGCAAGCTAGTTAGCAGGTAAGTTACCTTGGCTGTAGGTAAACATCAAATGCATATAGGAGATATTGCATATTCATGAAGAAACTCTTTTAAAAAACTTGTGCTAAATGTCCCTTTTCTTCCTCCACCTCTTTATGGCATGTTTGCAAAATTAGCTGCAGATCACTAAAAGTAGTAAATGGGTCCATGGTTTATATTCTGCTAGAGCCTGAAGTTGATCTATGAGCAGTATTGGAACTTGAGCATCTTAACATGAAACTAATACGACATTTTTTTCCTCCTAGAGCCCAACTTTGAAGAGTCTCAAAAATGAGGTGGTTGGCGTCTGCATTCCAAGCACTAGTGTCATCTTTCTCATGGAGTTGTTAAATAGGCCAGCAGTTGTAATTTAATGTGGGGTTTCACTTTCAAATACTTGTTTGACTTCTGATCTCAATACAGTACAAGTACAACATGATTCTTGTGAACTGCCATATTCATAAAATTCACTTTTGGAAATCAAATATAAAGTGCTCAATCTTTTATCCAGTGTTTAAACACTATTTACTGAGATGACATTTCAGTATCCAGATAAAACCAAATGACCACTTAAGTGCAAAATACAGTTAAAGTTAATAGCTTTCCTGTTGAAAAGAACTGCGCTTCCCTAAATTTTAATCGTGTCACTGAAATCTTATAATAATACAATAAAGCCTACAAGTATGGCATTATTGTATGCATGTGATCATTCTGTGCAATAGTAACATTTTATTTAGACATATCCAGGAACTCAAACATTGCAGCTCATGCCACATATCCTCCAATTGTGCAAGGCCCATGAGCTGAAGTGGACTGACTTTTATATAATCTTGGTGCACCAGTACATTCTTGCAGAGGCTATCTTGTTCTTCTAAATAAAAAACTTGAGGTTTTTGGGGAGAGTTAAGTACTAAAGTTTCTAGTCTGTTCCTGAAGACCCCATCAAAATATGAAAAAACTTATTCAAGTTCAGTCCTGTCTACCAGAAACACCAGCAGAGGTTTGAACTACCTATCAATATTGCTCATTTTACTGCTGCTCATAGTACAGGGAGAAAAATGATCACATTGAGCTGACTTATCTGAATGGCATTTGATCCCAAGGAAACAAGACAAACTTTGAGCATTTTGCAATCTCGGTAACATCTCATTTTGGTATCTGGTGCAGATCCAATTCCCCAATTCAACCGTTGGTAGGAACACAGGACTTACACTATGATATATCGAAGGCAGTCAGTAAGGTCAAAGTGTAGAGTTTCATCTTTACCTGCTATTACTCCAAAATGCAGAGTACTATACCTACCCTTTGCCCTCCTCTGTCACAGTAGTTTAATGATAGTTTTCCTATTGCTTTTTTAGGAAAACTTTTCAGGGCTAAGATTAAGACTTTCTAGAAAGTTTCACTCACATGCCCATGAAACTGCAAAATATTCTCATTTATAGTACTGTTAGATGTATGTTCTCTAAGCTAAGATTAAAAAGTAGGATTGCTCCTTTAAGTGACTCAGTATTTGGTGTGAATTCTTTTAAGAAATCTTAGCTTACGCCTGCCCCTGTAGCCCACTGTTTTTAGCAGCTACATTTGTATAGGGAAAGTTCACAATATTCTGCTCTTCAATCAATTCCTCTTGAGAATTATTGTATAATCTAAGCATTCATTTAAAATTTGTAGCTTGTTTTGTTAGACATGAGCTAATCAAACAAATATACAGACAGCCTGAATGAGAGTTCACTAAATGAACTATTAATCCCCATGGGGTGAGAAAGAGGGCATCTTAAATGTCAACGTCACTGCTCACTTTGAGCAGCAACATCCAGTTTCTGCTTCTCCTAGAATCCCATACTGCCTATTTTGGTGCCAAAGAATCTAGCTCCTAAAGTTTTCTCACAGCTTCTCTGAAAAAAATTTGCATGTTGATCCAGATATCTGTAGTATATAAGAAGTGGAGACAGTGAAATAAATTGGCTGTAATATTAAAGCAGTTCAGGGCCACAGGTAGCAGTTGTATTCATTTTCATCTTACTATCTCAAAGCTCCTGTGGCATTTTTGCACTGCCAAACCAGCATTTGAAAGAACATACAGCACAGAGCCTAAGTAACAAAACTAGATGCTGATTTATGACCAATTGAAGTCCGTGACAATCCAGCAAATGCTTATGGGCCATCCAACATACAGATGCTTTCCTGCATTGAAACTGACTGTCAAAGTTTAACTAAGCAGACAAAGTGCATGTTCCAGCTAAAGCATGCTTGCTAAAACAAAAACATTTCCCCTTCTAATTACTATGGCTGTCATTTTAGAGTTGAAATATGAGAAATTTTTGGAGCTAAAGGAACATGTAATTGAAGATAATATCAGGCAGAATGTTTCTTGCAAAGCAGACTGTTCAACACCACCATGAGTACCATATTTCAGCAACACATTAATCTAATGTTGACCACTAGACCATTAATCTAGTTACAGACCTCCAAAAGCAAGTTCATAGTAGACAGCACATCAGACACTAGGCGTCATTTATTTGTAAAACTGAACTTTTAACAGAAAAATCAAGGCACTAATACTGCATCAGTTTTGCTGCACTGTTTTCCTTCACACATACAATCTTTAGCAAAGAAACTTTCACGGATCTTAAATATACTTCCTAGAAGGAAAAAAGCTACACACTTTAGCACTGGGATTTGAACATTTGATCTACAGTGGTGGTTTTCAACCTGAGGTGTGCAAACTATGTCTAAGATTTCTAAAGGAGGCCAGACCGCCATTTGAAATTTTGTAGAGATCGGCAAATGAAAAAAGATTGAAAAGCACTCCTCCACAGCAGAACACTGTTTGGAGGTTCTCTATTATAGAGAGGGTGAACCACAGTTAACAACTCAAGTTTATACTTGTACAGTATCAATAATTGTACACTTGACTGCATGGTCTGACATTATTAGAAAAATCATGGCACTAATAAAACCAAAAAACGGCAAAAGTTAGAGCCCTTCACATTGTCTTTTAGATGTAGACACTACAAAGCACTAGGTTAGAGTGGCCAAAAAACTTCTAACATTAATCTGTAAGGATCATGAGCATAAATTTGCTTAGTAATGAGTCCCCTTGCTGTGTATATACATAAACAGGATGAGAAGAAATCTACATACTACTATCCTTAAATTAGAGAAATAACAGTATTTTAACAATATGAACAGTTGTACAGTCCGTGATTAGGTTTGTAACATCGGCTCCTAGACATTTCAATAAACTTTCTGCTTTTAGTGTATGCCATCTCAAAACAAATCCAAATATTTGCAGAAGAGTTAAAAAAAAATCCCTTTAATATTTTGTATAACAAGTAGTCACTGTGTGTCCCTCAAAGAGGCTGAAATCTTCTAAATAACAAAGGACTTGGTGTGCTTGAAATCCTAAATGGAAAAAAAGAAAAGGGTAAGGTGACAAGTTATAGTACAAATGCTTTCAGTATTCATCACACTTAAACATCTGTAGAACTTCACTTGTGTCTCCAGGTTGGCAAAAGAAGTAAACACCAAGCATACAGCAACAAAAAATGCTATGAAGTTTTAGTAATGAGACCAAATCCCTTCCCAGAGCAACAGAATAGTAGGCAAATAAACCTCTGGCTCATCAGTGAGCATACCATTTCAATTCCCTTTGAGGAGTGAAACCCACAAAACACATTTGTACATGATATACCTACTACAGTTCAAAAAGTGTCCCACTGGGAGGAATTAAAGATCAAGGGGAAAAAGGTAAAACTGCTGTGTTTCTTTCCTTTTGAATACTCCAATTATAGCTGATGATGATGTGCAATTATACTGCAGTTGATGAATGCACCCCACAACTAGAGTTTACCAATATTTCAGTGAAGAGAGACAAACCAAGAAATTTTCACCACCAAAAGAGGAAATCAAAAACCACTGCTTAAGTTCCGTGGTGTTCAGATTTAAGGACAGAGGGTAGCTTTCACAGAGCACTTATGGTGGCCAGGTATAACCAATACTGACTGCCATCTGGTAGGTCCTGAGAGCAGCTGTTGCTATTTCATAGCTAGACCTATAGGTGGAGCATCACTCCCTGCATCAGTTTAACAGCAGAAGCTGCATTGGATCAATGAAATTTGTGGGGACCCCCCTCTATCATGAGTTGTGAGAATTAAATTTAGCTGGTGTTTTGGAGTTACCGCTGTTCTGGTCAGGCTTGTTGCATACTGATCCTAATCCTCCCCTAAGCCCAAAGCCAATCCTACTCTGCCACCTTGCAGCCTCTTCCCGTTGCCCAGCTTCTTTGGTCCCCTCCTCAGGCCTAGGGAAGCAAACAGGAGGTACATAGCTCCATGCGCTGCCTCCAGCCAGAGATCCCAGCAGCTCAGGGAAGGGGCCACTGGAGCAAGGTTAAAGCAGAATATCCAGCCCCTCAGTGGGGTCAACTAATGCTGCAGTGTCTGAGACACCTGCTCTAGTTTTGGCACTATTGTTGAGGTACAGTGAAGAGAACATAGTAATTGTGGGTTGGGTTTGAGTGAGGAAGGGAAGTAAATGGATGAAGTTGACAGAACAGGAAAGAGCTGAGACTGGGTGAATAGAAGGATGACTGGTGGGTGAGATGAGATGGGTAAATCAGGTGTGTGACTGAGTTTGTTGGGAGGATTTGAATAATGTAGGTGGTGGGGTGCTGTGGTTGCCCGATGTGTGAGAAACAGTTGTGAAGTGAAAGAGGTAGAGCAGAGCAGTGTAAAATGTAGGTTTGAGGAGACAAGGACTGCTTCTGAGTGCATCTGTGTGGGGAAGGAAGTTGCATATGCTGGTGTTTGTAGTGAAGGTGGACTAGGAAGTGTTTGCAGGTGCTGTTGAGTTTTCTTGACATATGTTGCAAAGCTGAGCTAATATTACAGATCCAATGTTTCTCTAAGCAAACCTAGCCATTGGCTCTTCTCTAGTGCAGGGGATCTCTTTCATAGTGTGCACCATCTTGATTGTCTTGTGTACACCTCTCTCTCCCTCTCTCTCTCTCTCGCACACACACACAAACACACAGTTGTGTAACATTGTGTGCCTAACTGCAGCAATTGCCTTACATGGAAAGTGATTTTAACTTTTTTTTTTTAAATAAATTTTGATTTAGCAGGTAGATATAAGGAGGAGATAGAGCTGCCAGTGCCCTGTGACTAGCCAGCTCTCAATAGACCAGCAGCAAGTGCTTTGTGGACCAGAGTTTGAGAACCTTTGCTCTCGTGTTCATTCTACTTGGTGGCTAATGCCAGTAGCTTTATACAGTAACGAGCTTGCTGCCTTACCCCCCAGTGCTGCCAGACAGGGTGTAGAGGAGAAGAGAGGCAATGCTTTAGGTTCCACCTTTCTGATCTGCTCTCTCTGCTTAAGGGGATGTGGGGGAGAGGGGATGGAAAAGGCTCCAAGGGGTCCCTTTCCCTTCCATACCACCCTGTAGCAAGAGGGAGAGAGTGGTAGAAACTGTGCTCATAGATCTCAAAGTTGAGCTTTGGAAGTCGATTGTTCCACACACAGGAAAAAAAATTGGATCATTGGTCAAATGATGATTTTGTAATTTCTGGGATTATTATACCATGGTACACATGTAAAATATTTCAGTATGATATGGTAAGATAAGGCAAGGCAAAGATGGTTCCAATTCACATTATCTGTAGAGCATTAGACTTGATGCCATGTGTTTAATTAAAGCTGTAGTTTTCTCTCATTTAATCCAAGTGTTTTCTTAGAAGCAAAACCATGAACTGTTCTTCAGCCAAAAAGTACTGAGACTAACCTCTGTTCTTTCAAAATATAGGAAATGTATAATCTTTATTCATTTCAGGGCCAATGAACTGGGCAGTCACAGGAAATGGAAGCTTAATTGGTTCATGGTGAGCAGCTCCCACAAATGCCCTAGCTGATTGCTGAATACACTCACCTTTTCACTTGGGGTATATTTATAGTCAGAACTCTTCTTCCTGTTAGTGTGATAAACAAAGAAGGCAGATTAACTGTTTCATTTTTATCTGCTTGTACTTTAGTTCTTGGAGAAGCATATTTATACACAAATTTGCCCACTTTAGACACCATCCTGGTTTCATCTTAGCTCTTATCTTGTAAAAGACCAGAAACAATATCGTGCAATCAACAGGCACAGTAAATGGCTTCACAAGGTATGCGAAAAAAGCATCTATACATAAAGGGAAGATTGAGTCTGTGGGGCTCACTGATTTTCAGGAGGTAAAGCAATGTTTTGCAATGTGCTATTTGAAAGGCATTCCTATCTGACTAAAGCCAGATTACTTTATGAGAATATCTTGACCAAGTAAAGAAAGTTATCACCATTTCACAGCTCGCAATTAACAAGATCTGTACCAGATGTATGAAAATACTATGTAATAGAAATAGCTCTTTCATAAAATTTCCTCCTCTCCAAAGGCACAGACAGCAACATTTTACATTAGGGGCATGTCCATTGTCTTCTGTCCATTACAGTACCTGTGACGATTCCTTGGGGAGCTTCTAGACAACAAAATCCTTACATCATGAGCCACTGCCAAACTAGCTTCCCTGGCTTGTTGCCTTAAGGCTCCAAGATGTGATGCATATCTGGTTATGGCTCATATAGTGATGTATATTATATTCATGACCATCATAAAACAGAAAGTATTTTTAAGAAGTACTTGGCGATATCTTCTTTTAATAAGTTACTTGCTTTTTCCTGCCATTGTCCTCACTTGAGAATGTGAGTTATTAATGTTGAGCTTAGCTAGACAGAAGAAATGCCAGCCTCCACTTTAAGGACTCAATATTAGTCTCATATGTGAGCATGTATCTCAGCCTATCTTGTAAAATCAGCTTGCATGTACTGTACGAACAGTTGCTGATTTCACAGAACTAGCACACTTCCATCTTTTAATGCAAGACTGAGGTGTATACTTTCATCCTGGCTGATGACCAGTTTCCAAAATGATCTGCACACACAGATTTGGGTAAAATCTTCTACCTAGCTATTTTGCATTCACAACCAGGGAGTTGGCCAAGCAAGATTTATGTCTGTGGCTGAATTAGGGGTTTGAATGATAACCAAAAGGGGGAGGGGACACAGCCATCTGAAAATTTACCTCTGTTTATTTAACAAAAGTATTGGTTGGTTCATTTATTACTAGTGGCTTGGTGTTAGTATGCAGCTTAGTAAGCATAGTGAGAAAATCCAGCCACCAAAGTAGCAGCCTAAAGAATATTTCAGAACAGGTTATCAAAAATAAGGTTAAGGACACAAAACACCCCCCATGTATAATAATGATGTGGAAAGCCCTACACAAGCATCACATTTCTTACATCATCAGAAGCACAAATGAAATTAACTACCCAAAAGTGATATACTTACTGAGAAGAGCTTTCTTCTGGAAAAGTAAAAGAAAAAACATATTTAGCACACAGTAATTTCCCTGGCTAATAAACATCCTTTGAAATATCTCCTGTGGATAACATTTAACTCTTGTCCTTCCTCATCCCTTTAATTTCTGACAGTAGCATCTGAACTATGTTTCTCACTGGAGGATGAACAAGTGATTCCCCTGACAGCAGTCTGTCTGGATAAGCCAGCAGGAAAGCTGCCCAAGCCCCCTCTCCTCTGGAGTTAATAGTCTACTTCTGAAAGCGTTCAGCTACCTGCTCTCGTGAAACTGCTCTCAAATCAATCTTCAGCCCTTGCTCCCCCCTACACACCAAAAAGCTGTGTGTCCTCTTTCAGACACATCCTGAAACATTCTTCTGCATCACTGCCTGTTCACTGTATTAGATTCTATGGCCCCTATTGTAAATACCCTTGGGGAAGTTGCCCAGCTCTTATGAAATTTAATAAAAGCATCAGTTTTCCTGACATGTACTTTCATTATGGTCCAGCAGATGGAGTCAGCAAGTCCATTTCCACTAGGATGCAAGTTTCAGTACTGCTTACATCTTAGATTAAAAATGACTGTTTACATTGTTTCTTTTTACTGGAACAGACAGATTTTAGAAACCAAAACCACCAATAATGTCACTTTAATGTACATATGCACACACACATATTTGATATGTGTGCGTGAGTATTCTATCATATAACACATCGGTGTAATTTTGTTGCTCTTCTTTTATGTCATTTGGTACCCTGCTAAATAAATGGGAACACTTGTGTAGCAAGGTACTAAACATGAGTAAACATGTTAGAATTCTGGCCAGAAATAAATTTATACCTAATGTCTTTCAGGTAGTTTTTGGTTTTTCTCATATCCACAATGTTCCTCACTAGCCCTGTTATGACACACTTTGGGGAAGAAATTTGTAACTTCTTTCATCAGCTAGACTTTGTACCCAAGCAGTTACTTATCCCGGGCTCTGCCTCCCCTGAGCTTAGAGTTCATTTTCTTCAAGGTATCTGTCAGTGACTGGGTGAGCTAGCAATTCTCAGACTCAGTTCATGAACATTTATGGAAAATAGAACTGTGGGCAAGAGAAAATATTTAACCTTTTTTCTAATATTTTCAAAATTATCTTAACTTTGCATAAGAAAGAAGTCTGTGGAGCTTACTTAGACCCTCTGGATTTGCCTAAATTCCCTTTCAACAGTCATTTGTGACTAGCCTGCCATTTCTATCTCATTTTCTATTGCAAAAAGTAAACTGGGTATGAATAAAAGGAGCAGGCAGAACAAATAACTATGGGTCAGATCCTACACTTATTGAAGACAGATGCAATACTTCCATTGGCTTCAATAGTGCAGAATCAGACCTTACATGAAAAAGGAGTATACTCTACACAGTAGAAATATTTAGTCATAGCAAGTTTCCTGATGTCTATGAGGAAGGCAAGATTTAACTTGACTTACTTGAAAAGTAACCTTTCTTTTGTGCATAAAATACCCCAAGGCCACATAATGCCATTACCAGAGCCACAACTACTACAGCCGCTATGATTCCGCTTATATTAAGGTCATCTATAAATGAAAACAAGATAAATCCAGTGTTAAAAACCCCCCAAAACAAAAACTTGCCATTATAACAGTTTTCCACTATAAAAATTCCAGAGAGCAGTGGCAATGATAACTATAGAATGCAATATGTAAATGACTCTGACATGTAAGTTGCTAGCAACCAGAAAGAAGTGAATGGAATAAACATTTTGAGAACCTACTACCCACCAAATAATACCCTTATTAGCACAAGGCTTTTTAACACACCTCAAATTCTTAATATGATCCAAAAAGTCAAAAACTGGATAGAGACAAGGGGGTATTTTCTCATCTAGATGAGTGCCTAACCCCTGGCATCATTCAAGTTACACATGTCAAAGGGAGAATATATCCTGAAGCCTGTAAATGGAAACAGCTGTTAGAGAAGATTTGTTTTAAGTTAGTTTGATTAAAATAGTAGTAATGTAACAGCTGATGAAATTGTTGACACAGAATGATATTTGTGGCACCAAGAATTTTCATGCTGTTGAATCATATGTATAACTTAATGGCTTCTGACGTGAATGGAAGTGAGGGTTTTTAAAAACTAAACCACCAAGGCCAAAGTATTCAAACCTGGGTGCCTAAAATTAGACTCCTTAATCCAGATTTGGGCACCTAAATTAGAAGTGGCCTGATTTTTCTGTGGTGATGAGCAATCCCCATTCCCATTATAATCAATGAGAGCTGTAAGTGTGCACCTCGTGGGGGGAGAGATTAGGCCACTTCTATTTAGATGTCCAAATACATATTTGGTTGCCTAACTACAGGCACACAGATTTGAAAACATTGGTCCAAAAAACTTCTTATGTGTGTCGATAAGTACCAATTTATGACTTGGATTAATGTTTCCCCAGTAGAGGAATTCTGCCTTGATAGCATGTAGTTACTCAAATACAACATGAATGCATTAAAAGGCCTGATCCAAAGTCTTTCTATGGACTTCAGCAGGCTTTGAACCAGGTCCTGAGAGAGTAAGAAATATTAGAGCACTGTTTAAAAGGTCACTGCCAAGGTATTTTGTAGAATCCATCCATTAGAAGCATTTTCCCCTTCACTCTTGATTAAAACCTTTTAGAAACTTGAAATATTTCCTTACCAACTTCTCTCCATCACTTGTGCATGCACTGCTGTGGGATTTTGCAGAGCTACTCAAGAGTGCTGGGCTGCTGGAATATATTTTTTTTTCTTTGGGGAAAAAAATAACGGATGGACTTGTTCACAAAACAAATTCTATATCTAACAGGTTCCACGAATGTTGCAAACAGATAAGGAGCAGAAAGCAAAACAAACATTAGGCCTATCAACCCGGACAGTGTCCCTCTAACCAGATATAAATGTCACATTTATTACTGTTTTTCCAGATAAGAAAATGAAGATCAGAAATAGTTTTCTGAGTTGCTGCATTAAAGTCCCACATGAAATTGACTCAAGGAAAATATCTGTGAAACAAGACTTGCAGATCATACTTTACAGCCTCCACAAAAAGTTCTGAAATATTAATATCTTATGTGTATACCAGGGGTAGGCAATCTATGGCACACGTGCCGAAGGCGGCACACAAGCTGACTTTCAGTGGCACTCACACTGCCCGGTCCTGGCCACCGGGCTGAGGGGCTCTGCATTTTAATTTAATTTTAAATGAAGCTTCTTAAACATTTTAAAAACCTTATTTACTTTACATACAATAGTTTAGTTATATATTATAGACTTATAGAAAGAGACCTTCTAAAAACGTTAAAATGTATGACTGGCACGTGAAACCTTAAATCAGAGTGAATAAATGACGACTCGGCACAGCACTTCTGAAAGGTTGCCGACCCCTGGTGTATACTATTGTTCAGTGGAGTTTAATGCATAGTAATCTTCTGAAAGCTGGACATTTGATCATTCTAAAGCACGCTGAGCTAAGCAACCTTATGTAAGATACAGTAATCTCTACTGCTTCTTTTTAGAAGAGGAGTGACTTAAGCAACCAAAATGTCTACATAAATGGCATTCATAACAAACATCATGTAATTGCATTTGATTCCAGCACTCTGGGGGAGGAATGAGATAGTATAATTTGAACCTAGTCTTAGTTTCTTACATGTGCCATGCAATAAAGTCATTTTCATCTACAGATTTTTTTGCCTTATTTGCTTTTGACACTTACCAACTTGCATTCGCTTCACAGAGCATTTTTGAGGAAGTCCAATTCCATTAGAGGCTTCACAGTAATACTCTCCAGTGTCCTTCTTTGAAACTGTGTTAAATAGCTGTTAAATTTTAAAAAAAGTCACCAATAAAGCTGAGTGAAATTTACAATTTCCATCCCATGGAAATTCTGACATTTTTGTTTTTGTCCCAAATTTGGATGAAAAGATGAAATTTAACAAAACAGAAATTCCAAAAAATTTTGATTCAGAAACATTTTGTTTCAACATTTTTTTAATCAAAACAAAACATTTCAAACATTTCTGAAACTGAATTTGACCCCAAATTAAATATTTTATTTTGATTTTCGTGGTGGAAAATTGAATTTGAAAAAATTTGAAAAGCAAACTCAAAATTTCCCTGTGGAAAATTTCAATTTTGTGGAAACTGCATTTCTGTTAGAAAATCATTCAGATAAAAAATTCCCAACCAGCTCTAGTTATCAAATACTATCACCATGTGATTTAAAGTTAGGAGGTTGGTGGATGAGGGACACTGCACTGATACCATTTAGACAATTAGTTCTTTGAACTATGGGTTATTTTTTCTTTTTTTACAAAATGAAGTATGATGAAACGGATGACTATTTCACATAAACAACAAGAAAGGGAGAGGTGGGGACTTTCCAAAACTCATCAAACTCAGTGGGTGTCTTCCCATTGACTTCAGTGGGCTTTGAAATTAGGCTCACTCTCTGAGAGCCACAACTACGCATCAAGGCCAAGATTTTCAGAGGTGACTAGTGATTTTGGGTGCTCAGTTTGACACACCTTAAAGGGGTGGGATTTTAAGAGTGCACTGATCATTCACCTTCTGAAAATCAGACTCCTCTAAGGTATTTGACTTTGATCGTTCATAAAAGTGAGGTGCCCAAAATTACTAGTCACTTTGGAAAGTCTTGGACTAAAATTTATCATTAATAATAATTGAAAAGCATCCATGGAAGTCTCTTCAAAAGAGGTGTATAGTTCTGGAAAAGATGCCTATGCTGATTTGGGGCCTGGTTCCTGCTCCCAGTCTTTACTGGTGCAGGATTGGGCCCTCTAAGTATATCTGGAAAGTTACTTTTACATTTCCTAAACATCTGTTTCTCTGATGTTGCCCTCTATGCTTGGGAATAACTCCCCATGGAAGTTTGTAAAGATGCCCACTTTATCCTCTTTTAAATCCCTCCTTAAAAAACTTAGTACTGTGATGCCTGATCTGGCACAGGTCACACACGTGGCAAGCTATAACTTCGGTTTATTTTGCAAAACTCTGCTAAATTATTTTACCTCCTCCTTTCACTCCACTCCCACCCAGTTTGTGTATTTCATCCACTTGTTGTATCCTGTCTGACATGTAGGTTGTGAGCTCTCTGGGGCATGGACTTTTGTTTGTTTGTTTCTCATCTGCACAATGCCTAGCACAATGGGGCCCTGATCCTTGGTCATAGTGTAACATGAATAATACATTTAGTTTTCTTTCAGACTCAAAAGTCAAAAGAAAGAGTTGGATAAGATGATCTTACCAATGTTCCAGTCTTTTTATTCATGGTGTAAGAAATGTTTCCTATTTTAGCACTGCCTGTTCCTGTATTTTCCAGTAAAGCAACACCATTCCTATACCACTTGTACTCAGAAGCAGGAGACCCTTCATTTTCTTTACAACTCAGTTGTACTACTGTTCCACTCATCGCTGAGCTGGGCACTTCACACGATGGAGCTGCCGAGGCCACTGAACAATGAAAACGTATTTGTTATTTGGCAGTTTAAGTGTTTTAAATTAACATTCACATTTCTATTTCAACATATGCTTAGGCATCAGAAACAATCCAAAGAACCCCACGATGTATTAATTAACAGGATAGACTGGTGGGGCATGGCCAAGAAAGAGATCACCAGGGGTGACCAGTGGGTCACACGCCACTAAATGAGAACACAGAAAAATCCCTGGGTTGCTAGGACCCTGGAAAGGGAAGGAGCACCTTGCTCCCAGCCCCTTCAACCTGCTGCTGCCTCTCCCTTGCTCTGCTCCCTCTCACTACCATCCAATCCAAGATCAATTTCTCAACCCTCCCTCCCCACCTCCATCCTGCCAGCACAGCACTTAGTTCCATGGACTCAAGGGGATGTTGAGTCAGGCAAAACTTTCCATGGAATTTCTTTTTTTGGTTGAAATATTTTGTTCTTGTTGTTTCCACTTATTTGAAACAACCCCCCCCGCCCTTTTTGAGCATCTTCCCCTCAACTCCCTTTTTCCCCTTCCCTTTTTTCCCCTGAACTAGTGAAGAGGGGAAAAAGGAAAGAAAAGAAAATAATTTCCTTTGGTTTCAAAAAAGTTTTAAAGGACATGTTTTCACAGAAAAAAAATCCATGTAGTTTGAGAAGTAATTTTTGGTGGAAAAACTTTTTCATTAAAATTTTTTGAACAGCTCTAGTCACAGTATGATACTTCAAACATTTGCTGAGTCACCACCAAAGGCCAAGAATCACTGAACTGTGGCTTTTTTTAAAAAAATGAACAAAATACCCACTTTGCTTTGTGTTCTGTATTGATATACTGATAAGGAATCTATTTGTCAAAAAACATTCCCTGAATCTTTTTTATTGTCTGCATTGTTACAGACATACTTGCTGACAGGTATTTTGAAATAAATAACCAAAAATAATTGAAACTGGTATGATCATATTGTGTTATTTTGACAAATAAAATATGCAGAATTTTGCAGAATTTCAAAATATCGTGCGCAGAATTTTTTGTTGCACAATTCTTAATTTTTTGGCACAGAATTCCCCCAGGAGTAGTATATAACGGAAACCACTTCAGCACAGTTCCAGTACTTATGAATACAGGGCTTATTAGGAACTTCAGCTAGTCTTCGTACTGGCAGTTGCTGAAAAAGATCCAGTAAAGCTTTTTCCACATACAGGTGTGCCAGTGTGCCTCAATCCAGATAACATTTCTGCCAGCCCAGACATGGGTTTCTCCAGAAGAGAGGCCAGTATTTCTATGTGCAATTTTATAAAGTGGACAAGGAGAAGACCTCTGAGTTTTACTTGTAACCTAATCAGAATTTGGAGCTAGTACTGGCCTCTTCACAGTTGTGTGTTTTGGATTTATTTCTATGAACAGAGTGATTATCAATGCCCTTTAAGATGTCATAGTTGCTTTGGTGTTGGGAAATTCAATGGGGCCTAAGAGTTAGGTACCCACTTTCACTGAAAGTCAATGAGAGCTGGGTGCCCAACTCCCTTAGGCCCATTTGAAAATTCCAGCCTTAATATACAGGCCAAACTTTCAGAAAAGATTCTGTAAGGGTAGTTTTGTTCCCTATTATTAATTATTTGTTAGAGGTGGTCAAAAGAAGGTAAATGTGGTTTGTGAAAACATTAAAGAGAAGCCAGAAAAGAATGTACACTTTGTCATATTTTTCTTCATGCACAAAAGAGTGCATGAGAAAAAATATCCACACTGAATTCCCCCTACCCTCCTGCCCTTAGGATTGACCTCAACAAAAACCCATAGTCAAAGTTAGGTTTCTACCCAACACTGTGAGAGTAATAATAGTCTCTGCCAGATTTTGTCCCCGTTCAGTCGGCGCACTAACTTCACAACGGTATCTCGCAGAATCTTTTCTGGTCACATTTCTAATTCGTATGCTTGAATCTATCATCTCTGCTCGGCCTTTCAGATCACCTTTAAAAGAGAATATGACAGTTAGAAAAGTATTCCTTGCAGATCAAGCCTGTTATAAAAATAAAATATCACTGTGCATCATTGGCTCATCTGGAAACCACACAATGCATCTAGTCATCAATCATTGCTCACTTCTTCAATCTTGATAATCTTTGTGCCTAATTTTCCACTGAAGGACAATAAATATGAGCACTTTTCTCCAAAGATACTATCACTTCCACTCTACAAATAAATTTAGGGGCAACAAGGCAATACTTTAAGCCCAAACCCTACACCCTTTGTTCACAAACCAAAGGCATCACTTATGAAACACAGCCAGTTTCCAACAGCCTATAGAGTTGGAATCCCAAGACCCATCTTGAATTTGGCAGCACATGCATTTCCCCAATACTCTTGGGTGGCTTGGTGAAATCTGCATCATCCAAGAAACTTAAAAGTGACATTTATTATAGATAGAGAATGTTGGCCAAAAGCTCTCTAGTTAAGCTTTCAAAAATCCAACCTCCATTGTAGTCCCATTATCACATACCTTTCACCTTGTGGGCTGATTGTTTTCCATACTTGGTCTCTGGTTAAAGGTGATTTTTTTTTTTTAAGTTGGAACAAAATTCTTTCAGACATTTGAGTTATGGGAGTGTGTGTGTTATGAGGGCAAAACTAACTTCCCATTGAAAAGAGAAAAAAAATAGCTACAGCTTTTTGAACAAGGCTACAATAAAAATAGCTGACATATACGGTACCACGGAGATGCGCTTTTCACTCAAAATGTAAAGCTGAAATAAGTCATTTTAAGAAAGAACACTTATTCTTATGTTCTACTCCTAAAAAGAATGGGGGTGTATTTAAAATATGCTGTTACACTGTATATATTACTATGACATTTATGTTCAAGTCTTCAGCTTTATTTTAAAGAATCTTTCAGAAGCTTGTTCTTTGGATCATAAAGTTTTCAATACGGACAGAATTTTATTTAAATGCGCTCAGGTTATAGAAGGATTCAGGGAACCTACAATGCCATTTTTAAAATCTAAACAGAACAGTACAAAAGACTCATCTACATCTTCAAGTTAAAATATTTAATACCATCAAAGATAGAATAGATACTAGCATAGAAAGCCATTCAAGAATATGCTCTTCAAAAACCAATTCTGGGAAGTCCTTTTGTCATTGTTATTCTCTTCAGAAAAGAAACCAAACTGCATTTTAGCAATTTCATTTTAATCCATCAGTCTACAAGTTTGCAGCTTCTTACCTACTAAGTCACCTTTGTAGTACACAAATGAGACATCACGGGATGAGAGTTTCTTCCATTCTACTCTTGGAATAATACCCTTTCCAGCTGAGTACTTACAGCTAAGCATAGCCTCTAGGGAAAACAAAACAGATGATCAGTGTTTTAGCTCCGTGCTTGGTATAATTACAAGTACTGATCATAATATTCTTCCTATTAAAGGGCTTCAGCCTTCAGTGACAATCAAATCCTGCTCTTAAAATTGACTTTATTGTATTTACTCTGAATATAAACAAGTGTAATGGAGAACAGAATTTAGAAAGAGAATGTAAAGTCGGTAGAGCTTTAAAGAGAACTGGTATAAGTTATACAGGCAAAAGCACATTTTTGGCAGTAGAAAGTGTGTGTCTACTAGGTGGGTTTGCTGGTACAGGTCTATTGGCATACCTTTTCTAGTACAGATTCGCCTAAGGAGGAAAAGAACACTAGTATTATTATGAAAAATCTTTGACTACCTCCAATCTCTCTATAGTTTATAATCTCCAGTGGAAAGCCTCGATCTTTATTTTCTTTTCCAAGGGGAAGGGGTAGAACAGATGGCTTAGGAGGTTGGCAATGCAATATAGAACCTTTCACCTATACGCTGAGCCCTTCATTTACAGGTCATATTAATAGGGACCAAAGACTTTTATATCTTTGATGGGGTGTATCCGATTTCCAGTGGACAAGTGTCCACATCTCAAAAGCATACACAACAGCCTGTTTTAATTTGCACTCTTGTTACCAATCTCAGCCGAGGAAACTAAGGACTGAGTAAATGATGGAGACAGAGTTACTTATTCACCCCACTATTTGTCCTTCCAGACCAGAGCTGAGGCTTCAGAGCTCCAACGCTACCAGTCTGGCATTTGTCATGAGCAATAAGATCACACAAAATGAGACAAGACATTAAAGAAGCAACCCAACTTTAAAGAAAAATCCAGTGACAGGAGGGCATCCTGTTCCAAAGACAAATACACAATGCTTTACAAAATGTGTGTTCTGTACTTAGCTGAGGAAGTCAGAAGTTCCTGACTGCAGGTGGAGTGGGATAGGCGGTGGCCTTCCTGTACTTTAAGATTTATTGAAGTTTCCTTTCCCTTTTGTTTTGTTGCCTTTCTAACAATGAAAAACATTAGTGAATTCCCAGCTACGCTCTGGGTCTTTCACTGCTGGCCTTTGAGATTGCTGGCTGAGCCCAGGAATGCCTAACTTTATTTGCATCTAACTAAAGTGAAGGCAGCTGAGTTTCAGTGTTGCAAGCCTATAATTCACCTACACTCTGGGGATGAGACTTCCATTGTCTCTTTCTACTGCCCAGATGCTTTCATTTCAGAGACGGGAGAGGGAAGGAGAAAATGCAGAGGAGCAATGTCGAGGTCACTCTGACTCTTGTCTGAGAGGAGGGAGAGAACAGAGGAAGCCCAGTGCTTAGTTCACACGATATAAGCACTTCCTCCTCCTCCTCCTCTCCTGCTGGGTTGGGAAGGGTTATATGGAGGGGAGAAAGTATGGTGCAGGTCTCCTCAACCTTAGTTCTCTAGCTTCATTGCACTCAGCAATAGGGGAGAAGAGTCACCAGGAAGAGAGTATCAGGGGGTAGCCGTGTTAGTCTGTATCCACAAAAACAACAAGGAAACCGGTGGCACCAAGCTTTCATGGGTACCCACGAAAGCTTATGCCCAAATAAACCAGGAAGAGAGGCTCTGTTATATAGCGTGAGGAGAGGGGAGACTAAATGGAGTGGGAGGCAGTGAGGAGAAAGACTGGACAAAGCGGGAGGAGAGGGACAGGCAGAATTGAGGAGACAGTATCAGAGGTGGAGAGGTAGAAGAATTCTATTTAAGGTATTTTTAAGGAGAGGCTGAACTAAAAACACAGAATTCTAGGGAAGAGATAGGAAAGGCAATTGGTGGGAAGGTGAGAGAATTGGGGGACAAAAATGAATGGTCGAGGGGAAAAACAAGGTTGGGTAAGCACAAAGAAGGGTGAATGGAAAACTGATTACTAGTATGCAACTTATTACATGAAGGAAAAGTCACTAAAATATGTTTTGGTGGTGTTTGACTGCTAAGTGGAAGGTAGGAAAATCCATTCACCTACATTTAGAAATGGTAATTAAATTAAAATTACCAAGATAAACTTATTTCAAATTTGGTAATACATGACTGATATAGAGTTAGATTTGGAAATAAATTTCTTCATATTCCTTATTCTCAGCCTCAAACATTTGGGCATGTACTGAAATATCCATTGCTTTCCACCTCCATGACTTTATTAATACAACACAAATGCAAAGCCATACATTCTTAGGGTATGTCTACACTACGAAATTAGGTCGATTTAATAGAAGTCGATTTTTTAAGATTGTGTGTGTCCCCACTAAGCGCATTAAGTCGGCGGTGTGCGTCCACAGTACCGAGGCTAGCGTCGACTTTCGGAGCGTTGCACTGTGGTAGCTATCCCACAGTCTCCGCCACCCATTGGAATTTTGGGTTGATCTCCCAATGCCTGATGGGGCAAAAACATTGTCGTGGGTGGTTCTGGGTACATGTCATCAGGCCCCCCCACCCTCCATGAAAGCAACGGCAAAAAATCGTTTCTCGCCTTTTTTCCTGGGTTACCCGTGCAGACGACATACCACGGCAAGCATGGAGCCCGCTCAGCTCACTGTCACTGTATGTCTCCTGGGTGCTGCTGGCAGATACGGTACTGCAGTGCTACACAACAGCAGCTCCTTGCCTTGCCTTGCGGATGGCAGACGGTGCAATACGACTGCTAACCGTCGTCGTCATCCCGTGGGTGCTCCTGGCCGACCTCGGTTAGGTTGGTCGGGGGCGCCTGGGCAGACATGGGGGCGCCTGGCTGGCCTCAGTGAGGTCGGTTGGGGGCGCCTGGACAAAAATGGGAATGACTCCAGGTCATTCTCTTCTTTAAGTTTCGTCTAATGGAGATTCAGTCCTGCCTGGGATATCATGCCAGCTGGAGGCTTCTCCTCAGGCTGCTCTCCCAGTCGGCAGCACCGCGTGGTCGCACCTACTCCTTGTTCCCATGGCTCATGAAGCCTGGACAGTAGTAAGGAGCAGTTCAACTATAGGCTGAGCAAGTGCATAATGGTGGTAGAATGTGCCTTTGGACATTTAAAAGCTCGCTGGTGCAGTTTACTGACTCGGTTAGACCTCAGCGAAACCAATATTGCCATCGTTATGCTGTGCGCTCCACAATATCTGTGAGAGTAAGGGGGAGACGTTTATGGTGGGGTGGGAGGTTGAGGCAAATCACCTGGCCGCTGATTACATGCAGCCAGACACCAGGGCGGTTAGAAGAGAACAGCAGGGCGTGCTGTGCATCAGAGAAGCTTTGAAAATCAGTTTCATGACTGGCCAGGCTATGGTGTGACAGTTCTGTTTGTTTCTCCTTGATGAAAACCCGCCCCCTTGGTTCACTCTACTTCCCTGTAAGCCAACCACCCTCCCCTCCCCCCTTTGATCTCCGCTTGCAGAGGCAATAAAGTCATTGTTGTTTCAAATTCATGCATTCTTTATTAATTCGTCGCACAAATGGGGGGATAACTGCCAAGGCAGCCCGGGAGGGGTGGGAGAGGAGGGAAGCACAGGGGTGGGGTAGTTGTAGGGGCACCCCCTAGAATGGCATGCAGATCATCATAGATGCAGCATGTCTGGGGCTCTGACCCGGAGCGGCCGTTTGCCTCTCTGGTTCTTTGGTAGGCTTGCCTGAGCTCCTTAAGTTTCACGCAGCACTGCTGCGGGTCCCTGTTATAACTTCTGTCCTTCATGCCCTTGGAGATTTTTTTCAAATATTCCTGCATTTTGTCTTTTGGAACGGAGTTTGGATAGCACGGATTCGTCTCTCCATACAGCGATCAGATGCAGTACCTCCTGTTCGGTCCATGCTGGAGCTCTTTTGCGATTCTGGGACTCCATGGTAACCTGTGCTGATGAGCTCTGCATGGTCACCTGTGCTGATCAGCTCGCCACGCTGGCCAAACAGGAAATGAAATTCAAAAGTTCGCGGGGCTTTTCCTGTCTACCTGGACAGTGCATCTGAGTGCTGTCCAGAGCGGTCACAATGGAGCACTCTGGGATAGCTCCCGGAGGCCAATACTGTCGAACTGCGTCCACACTACCTCAAATTTGACCCAGCAGGGTCGATTTCAGTGCTAATCCCCTCGTCGGGGAGGAGTACATAAATCGACTTTAAGAGCCCTTTAAGTCGACAAAAATGGCTTCGTCGTGTAGACGGGTTCAGGGTTAAATCGATCTAACACTGCTAAATTCGACCTAAACTCGTAGTGTAGACCAGGGCATAGTGATCAAACACTGATGCGGGGCTTGGAGATTGAAAGGAAGGGAGCTGAGCCCCTGCATGCTTTTTGCCATGCATTTAAATCTTGCAGGTGGAAGGATCTTATGAAATTCACAGTTAGTATTATAGATGCCTTCACAGTAGCACTGTGTACCTTCCAGAGTAGCTCCTTTCCACAGGATGCAGCTTGATAAAGCTGGCACACTTCTCAGTTTCCATTTTATTCTGGCACTGATGCTGCTAGGGGAAATGCTGCTGAGTAGGAGTACAGCAGAGAGGATGCCAAATTATGGTTCCTTGGCTCTCCATAGTAAGCACAAGATAAAACCACACAAACAAAGTCAGGAGAGCAGAGAGGAAAGGGATAGAGATATAGGAATTAGAGGGAATGTGCTAAGAGATGGGATACAGACACAACCCAGGGACAGAGCAGGTGGAAAATAGACACATGGGACAGGAAAAAGAGAACAGTAGGTTGAAAATGAAGCAAAAAGAGGAAATCTAACAGTTACCAGTCATTGGAGCAACTCACCAGCTGTGAACAGTGGTGAGGGAGTAGTGTGCCTATGCCCAGTGTGCATACATCTCTACCCCACTGAATTGCTGCCATAGCTTCCTTCCTGACCTGGTCCTCCGGAGCGCAGTTCAAATCAGCTGCACATAGTAGACATATGAGTGGGCTCTAGCGTTCCTGCTTTGCTGTTAGGTAAGAGTATGGGTGTGATCAGAAACTGCCTATGCTAAGTATTAACAAACAAGTCCTCCTCCAGCATGTGCACTGCAGGAAAGAAGAGTAGGGGGTGAGCCATACAATGAGACAAAAATCACCCAAGCCTTCATAAAAAAGGCCCAATAGCCATGGTAGCCAACTGTTCCCATTCTCTCATCCTTTCTGGTCTCTGAAATCTTATTTAATATTTTTCTGTGTTCATTTTTTAAGAAGTGACATTGTTGTTTGTGAGAGGTGCCAGGCTGACAACCCTAGAGATCAAAGTCCTTTTCATCTACAGAATGAGTCTGCAGAGACAGTGGAAATACAAGCTTTTCCCCACCGATATATTTCAACCCTGCCTCAGAGGGACCACCTCTGACATTATGGCGTTTCCATCAACATGTTTATTTATTTGCCTACACCTATGTCACCCCCTTCCAGAAAAATACAAAATTCAGCTACTAGGATCACCTTCTGAACTGGCCAATCTGTACACATCACCAATCCCTTTGAGTGCTTCACTGGTGCCTCCCTCCTCACTAAATTCACATTTCTTGTCACCACCTTCAAGTCCCTATAGAATGCTGCACTTCCCTATTACCAAATCTTGTCTCTCCCTCCCCCGCCACTCCTTTGCTCCCTCCACTCTGTCAAATGATGCTGGTCTTGTTGCCCTGTTCTTCCGATTCTCCCCTAGCTGTCTTTATGCTTTATGTGACTCCCTACACATGGGTCACCTTCCCAAGCTACTACAGCAGACCATTGCCCTCTTATTCAAGTCCCTCCAGAAGATCCAGTTCTGCCATGAATCCTACATGAACCTTGTAAACAAGGAATCGGTAGGCAGAAGGGCAGCTGGGATAGTTTATGCAACAAATAAAAAAAACAAAATAAACTCAACATATGGAATTAAGACCAACATAAACCCCAAACACATGGAACTACATACCAATATAAGTGTCACCCACTAACCTGACCTTACTGGAATTTTTTTTTTTATTTTTTTTGAAGACCTAGGACATTAGAAAGCCAAACCAAACTATGTTAAAAGAACATTTAGGTTGCAAAGTCAAGCACTCAAATGTTAGGAAATGACACAAGTAAGGTGCCTTAATTCGCCCCCCATTTATGCATATAAATTAAAGGATGACTTTTTTTCCAAAGGACCCCTGACTCATTCAGTCCACAGAATGGACCTGCTCTGGTGATGAATCAATGACATGTACTGAAGGAAGCTATTGTCTGTAAGACCCTTGCCTCATTTGTAGCAGATGTTGGAAGGTTTGTTGTGGATGATGCAGGGGACTGCAGGAACAGAAGGAAAGGTCTCATGGTTAAAACAGTTGAATGCTGCCCAGGAGAACTGGATTCTATCCCTGCCTCTGCCACAATTTGTGTGATGTTGGACTAGTCACTTAAGCCAAACTTTTCACAGATGGTCACCAACTGCCTGTTCCTCATTTTCTGGGTGCTGGACTTGAGACCCTGGGGACTCATTTGCAGAAGTGCTGAGCACCAACAACTGCAAGTCAATAGGAGTTGCACTTTGAACATATAAAGTTCTATATAATACTAAATATTCTGAAAAATCAGGTCCTGTATGTCTCAATTTGGGCCCCTAAAATTAGTGGATACTTTTGACCCTCCTCTCTCTGTGCCTCAGTTCCCAGTCTGTAAAATGTGGATAATAACCACTTCTCATGTCACCCGGGTGTTGAGAGAATAAATTAGTTAGTGTTTGAAGCATTCAGATACAATAGTGATGAGTGCCGCTGAACAGACCATGAAGAAATTTATAATTATGTCTTCAGAGCAGGGTTTGAACAATGAATAGTCAATAAGGCATAGGGCCACATAGGGCAACAAGGAGCAAGCTGCTCATTAATTGAGCACTCTTCATCCTGTGCATAGAAGCTGGCAGGGGTTCTGGGCAGAATAGTATGTGATCATGTAATTAAACACTGTATCATAATGCATACACACAATGGGGCTGAATTAAGATTGAACACATAACCTTAATTCTGGTATTTCCTCACCTTTGAGTGCTTGACTTTGCAACCTTAATAATGTTCTTTAAACAGTTTCTTGTGTTATATATATTATATATTTATATATAATGCAGTGATGCCCATGCACATACTGTACCCTGAAACTCCTTTGCTGTAACATGCTGATTGTCCGTTTTGACAGAGATTCCATATGCTTTATGATCTGCAAGAGGGAAAAACAAAAAAACCAATTCAGACAACAGATATTTCCATTGCACACTTGCTTCAGCCAATTTTAGAGAACAGCGCTCCCAGGCTTAGTTATAAACCTCCATATGCTAAAAGAGGCTCTTTGGTGAGAGGACATGATTGGGACTTGGGAGACCTGGGCTCTATTCCTGGCTTAGCTACCAGCCAACTGGGTGACCTAAAGAAACTTTAACTCCCTGTGCTGTAGTTTCCCCATCTTGTAAAATGGGGATAATGATACTGACCTCATTCGTAAACAGCTCAGAGAGCTACTGATGAGAAGTGTGACAGAAGAGCTTGGTCTTATTATATAACCAGGGCAATAATAAGCTTTTAAACATGCATCTGCACATTTGCCTTCAAAATCTGCTATTTTCAATAGGGCACAGGTGGAGAACTTGAATTAATCTTCAAGTGTATTCCTTCTGCTGTAATCACAGCTGCCCCTGAACCACACACTTCTAGTGCTGGATTATACCTGTTAGTGCATGGGTGTTAAAAGTTACCTGAATAAAGGGTTCTCATCTTTTCCCTCCCCACATCTCAACAGTGAGCATCTCCATTTTCTCATACATACCTTTTCTTCTTGGACCTCTCCTATTCTCTCTGCAACTTTAATAGGTCAGCCACAAAGGCCTGGTCTACATTTGAAAATTAGATCAACCTAGCTTTGTTGCTCAGGGCTATGAAAAATTTCACCTTCGGGGTGACAGAGTTAGGTTGACCTAACCCCTGGTGTAGACACAGGTAGGTCAAGGGAGGGATTCTTCTGTCAACCTAGTTATCACCTCTCAGAGAGGTGGATTAACTACATTAATGGAGAAAACCTGTCAATGTAAGAAGTGTTTACACTACAGCAGGGGTCGGCAACGTTTGGCACGCGGCTCGCCAGGGTAAGCACCCTGGCGGGCCGGGCCAGTTTATTTACCTGCTGACGCGGCAGGTTTGGCCGATCGCGGCCCCCACTAGCCGCGGTTCACCGTCCCGGGCCAATGGGGGCAGCGGGAAGTGGCGCGGGCGAGGGATGTGCTGGCTGCGGCTTCCCGCCGCCCCCATTGGCCCGGGACGGCTAACCGCGGCCAGTGGGGGCCACGATCAGCCGAACCTGCTGCGTCAGCAGGTAAATAAACTGGCCCGGCCCACCAGGGTGCTTACCCTGGTGAGCCGCGTGACAAATGTTGCCGACCCCTGCACTACAGCATTGCAGCACCGCAGCTGTGCCACTGCAGTAGCTCTAACGTAGACATACCCTAAGACACAGTAACCATCACTTTCGTAGCAGCACCCACCATCACATGACATAAAATCTCAATGTACAATTACTCCTAATCTAATCCCACAAAACCAGGCTTGCCCATGCTGACAATACTCCTTACAAAAATGTTGACGATATCACCATCTTGTTCTATCCTGGAATGGTATAATTCCCCTGGAGAGAGCATCCCAGCCTCCTGTTAACTGTATTGGCTGTTGCTCTAATAAAGGGGTTTGCAGTTTATTTTTCTGTAGTTGCCTCATGATCTCCATTTCAGCTGTGGTGACCTCCAGCCTCCATATCTCACTTTTTTGAAGCTTCAGGACAACTCACTCCCTCAGAAACAAGAAGTGTTCTGAAGCTCAACATCCCAAATTGGGGGTGATGATGGGAAGGTATTTAGGGAATTCTATATATGCAGCAGCCATCCAGCACCAGTGTCAGATGGACGCATAGACAAGGAATTGGGGGTGATGCTTTTGCTAACAGATCAGCGGTGCATGTGTGTGTGCATGGGAGGAGGGATGACAAGTAAGATGGAGGTGGGGACTGGACCCTTAGAAGTGCAGGACTTATGCCATCCTCACACTTGCCTTTGTCACATCAAGGTGGATGCCTAGTGTGCTCTACCTGGGTTTACACATGGAGACCATCCAGAAGTTACAGCTAGTACAGAATGTGCCTCTCATTATGTAGTATTTCCTATTAGGAGCACCTGCATTAACCAACAGTGGATTTCCAAATGAAGCTGGAAGTGTTTCTAACAGGCTATACTTTGCCACAACTTCCTCATCTGTGAATCTTGGACCTATTCTATTTCAGATTCCCTAGTTCGCACCTCCCTTAATGGATTTCTCATTCCAGGCTGCTCTTTAATCCCATCTACACACGGCAAACAACTTCATTTAATCACTGTACTCAAGCAGTTTAAATATGGTTGTGGCCTAAATGGTTACAACATGGTTTGGGTTCATCATGCTCTTTGGGGCAGGGGCTGTCTGCTGAGAGTGAGGGTGCACGTGCACACAGGTGTGTACAGTGGCTAGAATAATGGGGCACTGATCCCTGCGTGGAGACCTTACTGCAGTACATATAATTTATAATAGCCATCCTGGCCAGACCATGCCTATTAACAAACCTATTTAAACAACATTTAAATGTGATTGTGGTTTAAGGCAGAGTTATTATAACTACAGTTGTTTGCATTATGCAGACATGGGGTGAAATTTTCAAAAAATACCTACATGACATAGAAGCCTAAATGCTGGTCACTTTTGACAATGAGTCTTATGAGCTTTTGAAAACTTTACTCATGTTTTTCTACCCCATTGACAGTGGCCAAAAAACATTACCACCTTTGCTTGAAATATAAGTTTTGTTTCTAGTATGACTCTGTGAACAAGTTTATAGCACTTAGATAGCAGATGATGGCCAAGGAAACCTCGGATGTGGATTCAGCACTGTGCTAAATAAACTCCACTTGAATTAGGTTATATTAAAATATTCAAGTAGTGAACACTGTTCCCTCCCAAACAAAGAGAACTTGGATTATTACTTTTCTTAAGATCAAGGAAACAAACATCAACAACCACGATCTTACAACATTATTTCATTTCTCAGAAGCACATTATTTTTTTCTGGGTAACTATTACTCCAGCTAGAGGTACTGAGCCTCTCTCTGTTTTCTCTCAAACCTTTTACAGTTTTCCTTCATGCTTATTCCATTTTTTCCCCTTATTTCCTTTTTTGTCTGTTGATCCCTGCTACTCATTTAAATTTTTAAATATAATTTGTAGTTTTACTTCCACCTGAATCATATCTTTTTTCCTCATTTAATGAATGCTAATATTTCTGGGATGGGGAAGAACACAAAGGGGGGGATATCTCCAAATAGCTCTGTGTTTTCCCAGTCTCAGCTATTTTTCTGTTACTGTTATTATAATTTCTGTTCACAAACATGACATATTTTTCCCTTGAAAAAATCTCCTGCTTCACATTTCTAGAAAGGAAAAACAACAGTGTTTTATTCAGACCCTTTGGCTCTGGTTAATGTTTGTTTTTAGTTGGTTAGCAAACATCTTTAGGAACCATAGATGTGTTCCAAATGACTGGGTAGAGTGTTTATAAAATGTAACTAGAAAGAGCATTATTTCCAATACAGTCATCAACTCAAATGCATGGGACTCACAGCCATATTAAATGCATTTTCCTAGAGACTTGAAAATAAGTTTTGTTTCAAAGGGGGAATAAAAAAAGTCTATTTTTCCCCCTTTCCAGTTCTCATAAATAGTATAGTTCTAAAAACCTAGATACTAAGAAATGTAAGTAGAACCACAATAAGAAAGACTACATTTAACAGCTGAAGACATAAAAATATGGTACCTTCCTTGATTCACACTGTGAACAATGTCATGATATGAATTACATTTTACAGAGTTTCAGAGTAGCAGCCGTGTTAGTCTGTATCCACAAAAAGAACAGGAGTACTTGTGGCATCTTAGAGACTAACAAATTTATTTGAGCATAAGCTTTCGTGGGCTACAGCCTACTTCATCGGATGCATGTAGTGGAAAACACAATAGGAAGATATATATACACACACAGAGAACATGAAACAGTGGGTGTTACTATACACACTACAAGGAGAGTAATCAGTTGAGCTTTTATCAGCAGGAGGGGGGGGGGAACTGTTTGTAGTGGTAATGAAAATGGCCCATTTCCAGCAATTGACAAGGAGATATGAGGAACTGGGGGGAGGGGGGGGAGAATAAGCATGGGGAAATAGTTTTACTTTGTGTAATGGCCCATCCACTCCCAGTCTTTGTTCACGCCTAATTTAATGGTGTCCAATTTGCAAATTAATTCCAATTCAGCAGTTTCTTGTTGGAGTCTGTTTTTGAAGTTTTTTTTGTTGTAATATTGAGATTTTTAGGTCTGTAATCGAGTGGCCAGGGAGACTGAAGTGTTCTCCAACTGGTTTTTGAATGTTATAATTCTTGACGTCTGATTTGTGTCCATTTATTCTTTTAGGTAGGGACTACATTGGCCAAACCGGAATGGAGTAATGGAAAGTTACTACATGGCAGGATAACTGGCTCTTGTCATCTAATCTCTCCCACCTATGTTTTATATATATATATATATCTCTATATGGAAAACAGTTTTCACATTGCAGCAACCTGAACTTCACTTGTTTACAGCCAATTCCACAAAGGTCATACATTTGCCATTAGAAATACTCTACTGCAACAGGAAATTTCCTTAGGTAATTTGAATGCTAAAGTAAAGCACATTAGGTACTATCAAACTGCATTTCCTTTGATTTGATTGCAGGAAACTAGATGGAAATAGAATCATAACATTGTTATGATATAAAAGAAAACAGTCATGTGACATTTGTTTTGCCAAGTTCCAGACCACATGTTGCTTATAACAAAGGTTAAGTATTTAAGTATATTGTAGGTTTAGGAATTCAGCTGTCCTAAGAATAAGATTATGGGAATGAGAGTTGCATGCAATAAACCCCCAAATGCGGGTGGGAAAACAGCATCTCTGGGGCATGTTTGAAGTGAATTAAAACTCCATGTGCCCTGGGTTAAATTGTCAGGGACAGTTTCATGTCCCATCACACACAGCTGAGAGTGTTTAACTCCTTGCCACCACAGATCAGGATAAGCCCTGCCACATTTAAGCTGTACAAAAGACAGTTCTGTACTCAGACCTTCCCAAGCACAGAATTAACAGGACAGCCACTACATTCTATTGACACCAAAGTTAACAAGAGGGAAGGCCATAAAAGTGTCAATCCCATTTTGGGCAGAATTTGCTGTGAATCTTACTTGAACTGTTCCCTAGACAATACTGTGATGGATGTATTAAAACTTAGTCTGAAGTAACTGTAGTTTAGTAACCATAATATAATTAAGTTCAATATCCCAGTGGGATGGATCATAGCATAAACATGATATGGTGGCACCAAACATTAGGAAAGGGGATTAAAAAAATATGAGGAAACTAATTAGAAAGAAAGGAAAGATTAAAAGTCACCATTTTAAAACTCAGTGAGGCTACATAAACAGAGCATACTCAAGTCACAGACAGTAACTACATACTCCTAGCCACAAATAGGAATAAGGAAGCATACTGATACTTTTTTGCAAGGTACAAGAGTTTATTCAACCCAAGAAAAGCCCATAGTTCATTTTATGGTACACCTCTACCCCGATATAACGCAACCCGATATAACGCAGTAAAGCAGTGCTCCAGAGGGGCGGGGCTGCGCACTCCGGTGGATCAAAGCAAGTTCAATATAACGCGGTTTCACCTATAACGTGTAAGATTTTTTGGCTCCCAAAGACAGCGTTATATCGGGGTAGAGGTGTATGTGGTATTAGTTTTAGATTTGTTAACCAAAAATGGTAAGAGTTTCCATTTTTTCACTCTTGAAAGTTTATAAAACCTTAATATGAAGTGAACTATGTTCTATGAAATTTGATAGGCATAGAGTATAAACAGAGAAAAGGAAATAAAAACTGTTCAGCAGCCATTTATTTGCATACAGGTATTAAAACGTTCAGGATTTGATGCTGAAAATAACTGCTGCAAGATTTAGAAATTTAAGGAATTGGAAGCCTCAAGATAGCCTGAAACTGAATTAAGAGTTGATCCTTTCAAGACTCAGACACTAAAACTGTTGGAGCTGTATATTTATCAGCAAGGGGAGTTGGATATGTATGCAAATCCTGATGGTGTTGGCCAACCCAAGTGAGGTTATAGACAAATGCTTTTGAATTGAGTGTGTCTGTAATGGGATAACTTTTGAAGGCTCATGTGGCATCCATGAAAGTGACAAGAAATATGTCAATTTCCATGTCACTATACTTGGGACAGATGTGAAGAGTAGCAGCAGACTTATTGTAACCATATAGGTGGGAGGATCCCTCAAGCAAAGGCTGGCAGAAGGTTAGGGTGGTGGAGAAATCGAACAGAGGGAGGAGTGAAGACCAGTCTGAAGCAGACTTGAGCGGGAAGGGAGAGAAGAACCAGAGAGATGTGGGGAGGTGTTCAAATTTGTCCAATACTTAATTAAAAAAAAGCAAGGTCAACACCATGGAGAAATCTCAGCATCCTCCCAATTCTGTCAGTAGGGAGTTAGCACAGTGGGCAAGGCTTCTCACTAGCACATCGATTAATGCACCTTGCTGGTGGGACTGCTTTCTTAAATCTTTCTTATCCTTCTTAAATTGGCCTCTTGGCTAGTAGGTGTCCAGTAAAGTTTTTCAAGCCCTGTGTTTAGTGTTTTTCAGGAAATCCTCATCCTAGGAGAAGAAGGTTATAATGGTAAGAGGGAACCCCCTTCCTCCACACACACACACACACACACACACACACACACACACACACACACACACACAAAATAATCAACCCACAGATCACAAGAAATAATGAAGTCTGGAGTTGTGGTTGCCAAGATCCAGCATTTCTGTTTTGGCCTGCTGTGATACCATCTACCTTTCAAGACAGCTGCTATAAGTGCATTAAAATTCCAGTTCCTCAGCTGGGTAACCTATCATATCCAAAAAAGCAACAGAGAGTCCTGTGGCACCTTTAATACTAACAGAAATATGGGAGCATAAGCTTTCGTGGGTAAGAACCTCAGACTTGCATCTGAAGAAGTGAGATTCTTACCCACGAAAGCTTATGCTCCCATACTTCTGTTAGTCTTAAAGGTGCCACAGGACCCTCTGTTGCTTTTTACAGATTCAGACTAACACGGCTACCCCTCTGATACTATCATATCCAAGACACTGTTTTCCCCCTTGCCCGAGGGCCAGAGCTACAAACAATGGGCTAATCCTCTATTCTTCCTGCTTGCTCAATCCCTCTAAGCAGACAAGAATCTGAAAGCGGATCACAAGACAGTATTTAGATGCCATGGTGACTGATGCTATATAAGTGAACAGATAGGATAATTCTACACTATCCAAATGCTTCAATGGAGAAATCTCATCAGTTTTTTTGCCAGTTAGAGTCCCCATGTAGCAGTAATCTTCCCTCCACCAGGAGCCCGTGGCCAGTTCTCTCTGGGCAGAGGGAGAGTCACTGCAACAGAGTTTTGGAGTGGGTTTTTCAGACTAAAAAGATAATAAATGAAGCTGAAAAGCTGA
This sequence comes from Terrapene triunguis, assembly GCF_002925995.2. Classification (NCBI taxonomy): domain Eukaryota; kingdom Metazoa; phylum Chordata; order Testudines; family Emydidae; genus Terrapene; species Terrapene triunguis. The sequence goes on from NW_020664383.1 coordinate 2,177,632, forward strand.
TTGTTTTTGAAGAGGGCTGAGGATATGTTTCCCAGAACGATGAAGAGATGGAAAGCAGATTTTTGTTGGCAGCTGGGCTGGCTAAGTTCCTGTTTGAAATGATTACTTTAACGCTTCTGGGATCTGACTGTGTTATTAATGTTAGAACGCCTCTACCCTTGCATAAGGGTCTTTTTTCATTATTTAAATCTAAATAAAATTAAATAATCTTCCTCTCCGAGTGTTTCAGAGAGCAGATTCTTATCAATTTCAGAACTCTGCATGCTTACAGCAACGGAATGGACAGCTCAGTGTATCTGTGCACCTTGTCATGTGTTAAAAAGTGGTTTTGTTGAGCAGCAACTAAGCTGAAGAGTAGGAATTTTAACATTGCTACAGACTTGCAGTGGAGGACCTGAGAGAGCCTTTAATCCTCAGGGAAAATCATGTTTTAAAAAGTGAGAGAGAAAAGGAATTCAGTTGTTAATGCCTTGGCTAACACAGAAAATACATAAATATGAGTTCATAATGCCAAAAAGCTTTCCCTCACAAGTGTTCCATGATGTTCAGTATAAACTGTAGCACTGGCAAAATCTTCTGATGCGTCTTCACTTTTAGTTTAAGGCAGTTTTTTATTTATCAAGTTAAAAAAAAAAAACACAGATTTAAACTTCAAACTTGATTGCCTAAAATTAGCCACTAATGAGCGGTCTAATTTCCAGAGGTACTGAGCCATTAAAGTCAGTTGAGCCATGGATGGACAGAACCTCTGAAAGTCAGACCACTCAAGTTTGAAATGTTGGTCTAACATTTTTCAAACTAGAGCTGGTCAAAATGTAATTTTTCTGGTGTGAAACTTAAAGAATCTCATATCTGCAAGAACAAGGGATGGTGGGGACTAGTTTTAAATACTTTGTCCAAATTTTGCAAAGCAAGCCCCTTTTGAAATACCCCAAAATAACCCCGAACAAAAAAGATACTTGTTTTCAGAAAAGTGGTTTGCTGTTTACCCAGAAGGGTGTATGTGTGTTTACATCTATTCTGATCTGCCTTCAGAAGTCAGTAGGACAGACAACTTACCACAGCAATAAATAACAATAAATATCAAAAAATAAATAAATGACCACTATAGACAGAAATTTTGAAAGATGGATTAGGTCACGTGTCCTCCCCCACAAGGCCAGTAGTTTATTTTGTACAACTGGCCTAATTAAGCACTTGCTTAATAAAGCCATGAATCACATGAAAGTAGTGCTTAGAATTAACAGTGATTAATCAACAACCCTAACTCGCGATTAACTCAAAAAAATTAATTGCAGTTTTAATTGCACTATTAAACATTAGAATACCAATTGAAATTGATTAAATATTTTGGATGTTTTTCTATATTTTCATATATATTGTATTCTGTGTTGTAACTGAAATCAAAGTGTATATTATTTTTGTTTACAAATATTTGCACTGTAAAAATGATAACCAAAAGAAATAGTATTTTTCAATTTACCTCATACAAGTACTGTAGTGCAATCTCTTTGTCATGAAACTGCAACTTTCAAATGTAGATTTTTTTGTTACATAATTGCACTCAAAAACAAAAATGTAAAACTTCAGAGCCTACAAGTCCACTCAGTCCTACTTCTTGTTCAGCCAATCACTAAGACAAACAACTTTGTTTACATTTGCAGGAGATACTGCTGCCCTCTTCTTATTTACAATATCACCAGAAAGTGAGAACAGGCATTTGCATGGCACTTTTGTAGCTGGCATTGCAAGGTATTTACATGCCAGATATGCTAAACAATTGTATGGCCCTTCATGCTTCAGCCACCATTCCAGAGGACATGCTTCCATGCTGAGGATGCTCGTTAAAAAAATAATGTGTTAATTAAATTTGTGACTGAACTCCTTGGGGGAGAATTGTATGTGCCCTGCTCTGTTTTACCTGTATTCTGCCATATATTTCATGTTATAGCAGTCTCGGATGATGACCCAGCACATGTTCAATTTAAGAACACTTTCACTGTATATTTCACAAAACGCGAAGAAGGTACCCATGTGAGGTTTCTAAGCGACCCCAGGTTTAAGAATCTGAAGTGCCTTCCAAAATCTGAGAGGGATGAGGTATGGAGCATGCTTTCACAAGTCTTAAAAGAACAACACGCAGATGTGGAAACTATAGAACCCGAACACCAAAAAAAAAAAAATCAACCTTCTGCTGGTGGGATCTGACTCAGATGATGAAAATGAACATGCATTGGTCTGCACCTCTTTGGATTGTTATCGAGCAGAACCTGTCATCAACATGGACACATGTCCTCTGGAATGATGGCTGAAGTATGAAGGGATATATGAATCTTTAGCACATCTGGCACGTAAATATCTTGCAACGCTGGCTACAACAGAGCCATGCGAACACCTGTTCTCACTTTCAGGTGACATTGTAAATAAGAAGAGGGCAGCATTATCTCCTGAAAATGTAAACAAACTTGCTTGTCTTAGCTATTGGCTGAATAAGAAGTAGGACTGAGTGGACTTGCAGGATCTAAAATTTTACATTGTTTTGTTTTTGAGTGCAGTTTTTTTTGTAATCATTCAACTTTCAAGATAAAGAGATTGCACTACAGTACTTGTATTATTTGAATTGAAAAATACTATCTCTTGTTTTTTTACAGTGCAAATACTTGTAATCAAAAATAAATATAAAGTGAGCACTGTACACTTTTTATTCTGTGTTGTAATTGAAATCAATATATCTGAAAATGTAGAAAACATCAAAAAATATTTAAATAAATGGTATTCTATTATTGTTTAACAGCGCGATTAATTGCAATTAATTTTTTTAATAGCTTGACAGCCTTACTTAGAATGTAGATATTTCTGGGGATGCAGCCATTCTATTTTATTCTTTTGGCAGAAACAGTAATTATAAGAATCAAGGTCTTTGGCAGAGAATAATAGGACAATTTTTTAATCTGTGCTAAGAAGGTAGAAAGGTAAAATGAAAAAACTGCACCGTAGAAGTGGGGATGCTGAGATGTACAAATATAAGTTAGTTACTCTGGATGCTAGCTATCCTATCAGCAGTACAGCCATTGCTATGTCGCAGTCCATATACTGTGTCTTAATCCTCTAGAGAGTGCATTTCTCAGAATAGTGACAATTTCCTGTCCTACTATTCCACTTCAAGAGTGCAGCCATGGCTTTCATTGTTACCAACACCATTGCTCTGTCTCCTGCACCCTGCTTTTTACTCTGAATAATGGAAGGTGTAATGAAAAGTAGGTGTATCGATTAATCGCAGTTAACTCACACGATTAACTAAAAAAAATCAATCATGATTAATCGCAGTTTTAATTGCATTTTTAAACAGAATACCAATTGAAATTTATTAAATATTTTGGATGTTTTTCTACATTTTCAAATATATTGATTTCTATTACAGCACAGAATACAAAGTGTACAGTGCTCACTTCATATATTTTTATTACAAATATTTGCACTGTAAAAATGACAAAAGAAACAGTATTTTTCAATTCACCTCATACAAGTATTGTAGTACAATCTCTTTATCGTGAAAGTGCAACTTTCAAATGTAGATTTTTTTTGTTACATAATTGCACTCAAAAACAAAACAAGGTAAAAGTGTAGCCCCTACAAGTCCACTCAGTCCTACTTCTTGTGCAGCCAATTGCTAAGACAAACAAGTTTGTTTACATTTACAGGAAATAATGCTGCCCACTTCTTATTTACAATGTCACCTGAAAGTGAGAATTCGCATTGCACTTTTGTAGATGGCATTGCAAGGTATTTATGTACCAGATTAGATATGCTAAACCAGGGATCAGTAACCTTTGGCCCGCAGCCCGCCAGGCTAAGCCCCCTGGGGGGCTGCGCCGGTTTGTTAACCTGCCGCGTCTGGAGGTTCCACCGATCGCAGCTCCCACTGGCAATTGTGAGTACATTAATTTATATATGTGTACATAGAGAGAGAGAGAGAGAGAGATATGTGTGTGTGTACATTAATTATATATGGAAAAATCCACAAGATCCCTAATGAAAAGGGTCCTGATCCTGCAAACACTTATGCACATGAGTTAGTTACTTATTCATGTAAGTAGTTCTCTTGAGTTCAGGGAGTGTTATCACATATGTTCCTGGGTACCTTACAAATCTACAGACCAAGCAACTTTAGCCATCCAAACAATGCAGGATTATTTGAATTAAGTATGTGAGTTATTTCAAGAACACTATATTTTATGATATATAATTATTAGATTTGAAAATAAAAAAAAGTTTAAAAATATTAGAACTCCAATTTCTTTCAGCATAAAAATGAAAGCTTTTTTCTCTCCATAGAACTGTTTTAATTATATAGTGTAACCTTCCAAAATTAACATGTGGTGCAGACGTGAAGGATTTTTTGGGTAGTCTGCATCTTGTAAGGTGTAGCTAGGCAAAACACTCACAGAGCTCTCAATTTTACAAGCCTTCTGACAACTCTGCCATGGAACCTGTTCCCATGGTAACAAATAGGAACCCACTGAAAATGGGGAGCAATGGTTTAAATGAGACAGGGCCTCACACACACACACACACACACACACACACACACACACACACACACAAAGGGAGAGAAGAAGAAAAAAAAGCCTATTTTCCAGCATTCTCACAGTTCTGCACAAAGTTGGTTTCCATAGCAACAAAGCAGCAGCTAAGTTGTCAGAAAGCTTGTAAGTGTAATGAAGGCCTAAAGTTGCAAATGCTATTGCTTCAATTGCTGTAGATTTTTAAAATGCAACAGACTCCTGAAGTCTGTAGTTTCTACTGGTGTCTTAAAGACCATTTAAAAATTGTAATCCTAATTCTGAAATGAGATACATGAAGTCAGTGGGGCTCTCTGCAGGCCCAGAAATCTACCCATGCATATCTCTTTATAGGATCAAGCCTTTAGAGTCTAGGGAAGGCATTCAGGTTCTAGGAGAAAAGACATGTGAAATACCCCTAGGGCAGGGGTTCTCAGACTGTGGGTCGCGATCCCATTTTAATGGGGTCGCCAAGGCTACTGTTCGCCACTGGGCCCCAGCAAGTCCGAAGCCGAAGCCCCACCGCCCAGGGCTAAGGTTACATGCTCCCGGCCCAGGACAGAAGCTCTTGGGGCAGTGGGGCTCGGGAGGCAGGGCTCGGTCTTCGGTCCCCCCTCCTGGGATCGTGTAGTAATTTTTGTTGTCAGAGGAAGGTCACAATGCAATGAAGTTTGAGAACTGCTGCACTAGGGTACTGCTTTGTACCACTTTGATAGCTATTCCAGCCTATTTAACAAACAAAAAATACACCACCCCTGTTATATGGCAATTGTTCCCCCACTTGGTCCTCCCAACCCATATTATATCTGTATGGGCTTATTTTAGGAGATTCTCACACTGAAGAGCAAGTTCTGACTTAGAATGCCAAGAAAGTGTCTGACTAGACAGAGCTGTGCAGTGCAAGCAAGTTTTAACTAGGTGATGGCTGCTGTATATACCAGATATACTCAGACCTTCCATTTAAAGGTCAATTTAGAATCAATCATGGCAGCACTGGCAATCAGCGAGGTTCACAAGTACCGGAACTAACCAACTGCACAGATTTTATTTTTTAAATCTGCATGAAGAAAAAATATATTTCAATTGCTCCAGAGATGGCATCTTTTATACAAAACGTTGATCTAGAGTAAAATTGTTTATGTTTAAGTGATAAAGTTCTGAAAACAACAAACAAACAAACAAACAACAACAACTGAAATCAAGGCAGACTCTGTGGGGTAAATTTTCAAAGCATCGAAAAGGCTTTTATTCATTAAATTCCCACTAACTTTGTGACATACCCTTACTTCATTTCATATAGTACTCCCATTGAAAACAATGGCAGATTTTCACAGATATCAACAGCAGGAGGTCTTCAATAGAAATCACAGCTAAAGCCCTGTTCAGTGTTTTGGGAATTCAGGAATTTTTAATCAGACATTTCCATAATTTAGTACTTGGAACATTTCACTCTAAAGATGCACTTGAAGACTGTATCCTACCTAGGTTCAGGTGGCGCATTGGGTTTAATGATATACTTTAGCTTTTTAGCATTAAAATCTTGGATTAAATTCTCTGCTGTTGTAAACTGCTCCATTTACTTCAACGGAACTGTGTTAGATTTCACCAGCAGATAATCTGGCTCTTTAGTAGCCTAACCTTTATTTAATACATTAGGAATCGGCAACCTTTGGCACGCAGCCCACCAGGGTAAGCCCCCTGGCAGGCCGAGACGGTTTGTTTACCTGCCGCATCCGCAGGTTCGGCTGGTCGCAGCTCCAGGCCAATGGGGGCTGTGGGAAGCGGCGCGGGCCGAGGGATGTGCTGGCTGCTGCTTCCCGCCATCCCCATTGGCCTGGAGTGGCAAACCTCGGCCAGTGAGAGCCGCAATCGGCCGAACCTGCAGACACGGCAGGTAAACAAACTGGCCCGGCCTGCCAGGGGGCTTACCCTGGCGGGCCGCAGGCCAAAGGTTGCCGATCCCTGGGCTACATTAAAGACGTATTGGTTTCAATTTTGTTCACATTACAAAACCACAAACAAATTTGACAAGGATGAAGAGGTTCAAGAACAGATCAGATGTTTCGCCAACTAAAATTAAGAGGAACTGGAAGCTTGTTTAGAAGCTATATCCTAAGCTATTGTTATTTACTTTAATATGTTCCCATTGTTGCTTTATAAAGCCAAATTTTTGGCTTGTCTACACTACAAAATTAAGTCAACTTTATCTAATTCAACCTCGAGCCTCCGAATTAACTGCGTGGCTACACCATGCTCATGTCTCGATGGAGTGCTTCCTCACTAGCAGTGCCTGCATTGGTGCACAAAGCAGTGCATCGTGGGTAGCTACCCCAAAGTGCAATTTGCCGCAATGTGTTTTGGGAAGTTTGTGCAATGCCTCCTGGGACCAAAACATTGTCGCCGAGGAGAATGGGAATATTGCGTCAGTATCCCATGGTGCACTGTGCTCAACAGCAAACAACCCAGTGATTTTCGTACCTTAAAACCACCGCACGTACGCCATAACCCCAGAAGCATGGAGCCTGCTCAGTTGTGCACTCTTGCTGTGAGCATCTCAAACACCTCACGCTGTCTCCTGCAGTATTTCCAGAGCCGGAACATAGCGATATCCTGCAAGCAGCCCTGCTGCAAGCCACTGCAAAAAATTCACTGTTGTTGCTGGCAGTTACAGAGCAGCTGCACTCTCTTGAGCACTGTTTCTGGTCCCATGAAACAAGCACTGGCTGGTGGGACTGCATCATTTTGCAGGTTTGGGATGACGAGCAGTGGCTGCAGAACTTTCGAATGTGGAAGGCCACCTTCCAGGAACTTTGTGCAGAGCTTTCCCCGGCCCTGCAATTCAGCAACACAAAAATCAGAGCTGTTCTGACAGTGGGGAAGCAAGTGGCGATCGCTATTTGGAAGCTTGCAATGCCAGACAGTTACCGGTCGGTGGGGAATCAATTTGGAGTAGGTAAATCAACCATGGAAGCTGCTGTGCTCCAAATGTGCAGGGCCATTAATCAACTTCTGCTACGAAGGGTAGTGAGTCTGGGAAATATGCACGACATAGTGGATGGTTTTGCCGCAATGGGGTTTCCTAATTGTGGTGGGTCGATAAATGGCACACATCCCCATCTTGGCACCAGACCACCTTGCCAAAGAGTACATAAAGCGAAAGGAATACTTCTCAATTGTGTTGCAAGCGCTGGTGGATCACAGGGGGCATTTCACTGACATCAACGTAGGATGGTCGGGAAAGGTTCATGACGCGCACATCTTTAGGAACTCGGGTGTGTTCAAAAAAATGCAATCCGGGACTTACTTTCCAGACCACAAAATGAACATTGATGACGTTGAGATGCCTATAGTCATCCTGGGGGACGCAGCCTACCCCTTGCTCCCATGGCTCATGAAGCCATACACTGGCCGTCTGAACAGCAATATGGAATGGTTCAACTATAGGCTCAGCAAGTGCAGAATGGTGGTTGAATGTTTTTTTGGTTGTTTGAAAGGGCGCTGAGGAAGTTTACTTACAAGGTTGGACCTTAGTGAAGAGAACATCCCCATGGTTATAGCTGCCTGCTGTGTGCAACATAGTATCTGTGAAAAAAAGGGGGGAAATTTTCCGTAGGGGTGGGCAGTTGACACAGATCACATGGCAGCCATTTTTGAGCAGTCAGACACCAGGGCAATAATAAGTCACAGTAATGTGAGCTGCTTATCTGCATTGTGCTTTCCCAAACCTTCACCTGCCTTGTATCACTGTCCCTGTAAAGCCACCCCCCACCCAAGCCCACTGCTTCTACTCAATAAAGAACATTTATTACTCAAATCCATTCACTTTATTTAACAAACATAAGTAAAAAGAGGGAGAACAGAAAAAAGTAACCTAGGGGAAAAAGGGTTGTAAAGTTGGAAACATTTTCAGCTGTGTAACATAATACCGCATTCCAGACCATCAAAGGTCTGTGAATGGGCGCCTTCTGTTCCTTGTACCCTCCCCCCATAAATTAAGTGAAAGGGATAATGGACTTTTCACCCACACCTCAGAGAACGCTTGGAGGAGGGCGATTCTGCACCAGGCGATGCTGGTTGGCTGTCCACCTGCATCTGCAGAGGGACTCTACCCTCCTGCTTCTGTTCCTGCAGTTTAACCAGACGCCTCAACATGTCTGCTTCGTCCCTCATAATCCAAAGCATCTCATCCTGCGCCGCACGCTCTTGCTCATTGGAAGCTTTCCTGCTCTCCATGTCCATGTCTAACTTCTTGGACAGTGAAATCCTCAATGCTCTCAGCTCTCTGTCAGCTGTCCCGGAGGCGTTCATTATCTCGGTGAACATGTCCTCCCGCATTCTCTTTCGCCTCCTTCTAATCAGCGAAAGTCTGCTTTCAGGTGTTGATGGCATGCCGAAGGACAGATTTCCAGCTGTCAGTCATGGGAAAAAATAAAGGAGCCATTGTACATGAAAAAAAATGTTTCCATAGCAAGGCAATTTTCATAAAAAAACCCCACCTTTATTACACTAGGTGCAAGCCATAACAATCAGAATCCATAACGGTTCACTGTGCCATTTTGCTGCTCCAGTCATGGTGACTAGGACCCCGCCCGGGTCATTGCATTTTTAATGAAGTTTATGGCAGGCTCATGTCAGGAGCAGAGGTAGATAGTTGAACAATGGCCCTTCCCCATAGCACCACGGGAAGCTGTTTACGAACAGGGCAGCGGGGGGAATGTTTTCACTCCCAAATTGCAGAATCTCTCATGTGGGGCCCCAGTCCTCTATCAGCCACTTTAAACTACTTGCCGACCAAAGCCGAGAACTGTAAAGGCATATTAGTGGCTGTGTGGTTTGGCGATCCAGAATATGGGGTGGGGGTGGGGGGTCTACATGCCCTTTTTTTTTTTCTTGTAAGAGCACTTTTAATGAGAACTTCCCGCGCATCCCCTGGTCAACCCTATGTGATATCAGTCTCCTGAGGGTAACAGAGGCGGAAAGGAAGGAGATTCTGCAGGCGTCTCGGTATAGACCTGGTCATTATGCTGCTCTGCTATGTACCGCAATGATGCCAGCAGAATTAATTCAGGAGTTGCATGGGAAAGTGTCCTACCATGGTGGAAGAAATGAGACTGCCCTTCCCAGAAACCTTCTGCAAAGAATTGCAGAGTACCTCCATGTAAGTTTCCTAGAGATATCCATGGAGGATTCCTGGGCTATCCCAGTCCACATAAGCAGTCTTTTCTGGGGGCCACCCTCGGCGTAACTGGAGTGGCCTCTTGTAAGCAGAGAACCACAGCACCTCGCTTCTTCTTCACAGTAAACATGCAATACCACTGAATGTGTGCGCCCACTAAAGTTTAACTGGACTTTGATTGTAACTGTATACTCACCAGAGGTGCCTTCCCCGGCATCATGGTCAGCCACCGTGATGTCCTGTGACCCACGGGGCTTCAGGGTTAAAAATATTTCCTGGCTCATGGGGAGAATGGATCCATCGCTCACCTGTCTCCCATTCTCCACCTCTTTTTCTTCTTCATCCACCATATCATCCTCCTTGTTATCCCTAGACTCACACACCTGTGAGGTGCCCACATTGCTTGTGGGGGTGCTGGTAGGGTCACCCCCGAGAATTGCATGCAGCTCATTGTAGAACCGGCATGTGTGAGGTTTAGCACCAGAACGACTGTTCGCCTCCCTTGCCTTCTGATACACTTGGCAAAGTTCTTTTATTTTCACATGGAACTGCTGTGTGTCCCTCGTGTAGCCCTTCTCCCCCATTCCACAAGCAATCTTTGCATAGATGTCAGTGTTTCTTCTGCTGTATCAGAGCACTGCCTGCACAGACGCTCCTCCCCACACAGTGACAAGATCCACCATCTCCTGTGCAGACCAGGCTGGAGTGTGTTTGGGGCATGTAGTCTCCATGATCAGCTTAGCTCAAGCTGGCACACTCCCAATGCTGATCAAACCGGAAATGGGAAATCAGAAATTCCTGTGGCTTTAGCAGGGGAGGGGCAGTTTCCTGTGTACCTGGCTGCAGTGCAGCAGAGTTGAGAATGATCTCCAGAGCGGTCACAGATGAGCATTGTGGGACACCACCTGGAGGCCAATTAAGTCGAATTACACAACGCTGCATTTGCACTATGAAAATCTAATTAAGCGCTATGCCTCTCACAGAGGTGGATTACAGAAGTCGACATTTTACGCCAACTTTGGTCGCATAAAGGACCCGGTAGTGTAGACACATACATTAACAGGTCGACTTAAGGAGGCTTCCTTCGACCTAATTTTTTAGTGTAGATCAGGCCTTAGACACACACAAGGGAAATAAGATGTAATTCAGATCAGTATACATTACAGGAACTCTACATAGAACAATATCATGGGAAACAGGAATCAACAGAGTGTAGTCGTTTTGGTTTGGGTTGTATGCTTTGTTTTGTACTTTTGTCAAGTTCAAATACTAACAGCACGATCTTCACTTTACAGCTTTTGCAGCTCTTAAAACATTTAGGAATCACTTTACGCTGTAACTCTTCACTTTTGCACGTACAGAGGGAGAAAACCTCAAAAACTGGACTGACATTCATGACTCATTCACTGGCCTGCAGTTTCACAGAACTGAATTCTGTGGTCTTGCCAGCAGGCATTCAGACTAAGAAAGCAGCAGCAAAATAGCAGATTAGTTTGAGCAGGGGAACCTAACAGGACAAAAAAATGCTGAGAACTTTTTTTCTTGAATTCTGAAAGACAAACCCAGGAGCTGGGGAGAGATTGGTACTGAAGAGGAGAAATTTGGAGCCAGGCAGACTACTAGGAAGGGTGGGCTAGGGGGGCAGGAATAAACTCTCTTTTTAAATAATCAAAACATTTTATAAAAAGATTACTTTTACCATTCATATTTGTGATTTGAGTTAACCCTCTCTTCTTGAGTACACATTTTATACTGCAAGGAAGTCAGGTACTTAAAAGTGCTGTCTCTGGAGTACCTCATAGGTCACATTTTATATTAAGATATCATTTATAAATAGTTATTATAAATGGTTAATAGATGTTTTAATAAACTTAATTGTTATCGATTGTCATAGACTCCAACAGATCAATAAGTGGCTTATAATCATCTCTAACACCATCTATGACACATACTACTTATGTCTGTAACAATTATAACATCTATTAATCAATTAACCATTATAAATCATTTATAAATGGAACCTTAATATAAATTGTGACCACCTCACACTTACAAATGAAGTGCAAGCCCCTCTCATTTCAGTTCTATGGCCTACCCCGGTAAACAAAGAGGATTTTGAAAAATGAGAATGAGATTGTACTGTACTGGCAAAATGGTTAAGGTCCCAGTGCTGCAACTACCTACTCATTTGCTCCACTTTGCGCACATGACCAGTCCTGTTAGACTCAATGGGACTTTACATATGTGTAAAGTTACTCGAGTAAGTAGTTGTTGGATTGGAGCCTAATTCACATAACATACTGTATATTACTAAAAAGAGCCCAATCCCGCAAATATTCATGCACACAAGGAACTTAACTCAGGTGAGTGTTCGCAGGGTTGGGCCCCATGTAATAGACCTTAATTGAATAGCTATGTTACATAGCAATGACATGGCAAGAAACTGGGAGGGAGAGGAGGGAGAAAAGAGGCAGCATCTATTAAATATGGCGGTTAACAGCACTCTGTTCCTAAACAAGGTACTGACAACCAGATATGTACAAGTTAAAAGGGGCACTGTCAATTTAAATAAATAAATAAAGCTGCCCACTTCTATCTGAAAATGATTTGCTTACTATTTTTAAATATACCACCTAATATTATTTTTCCTAGTTTGTCTTCTGTGAACATTTGACAGCACTTTGTGTAGTACTGTTTCCCTTGAACAGTCAGGGCTTTTCAATATGCAAAGTTGTGCAGTTTACCTAAAGGTGCCATTTAAAACTGATTTAGTTAAATTTGTGCAAACGGCTGGGTGGACATGCTTATTTCATCTTAAGAGAGGTTTATTTGGGTTTAGTTTAAATTGATTAGAATAGGATTAAGATAAATTAAAATATGCTATTCTTAAACTGAAATGACTGTAAAACCACAAAACCTGACAGCAGGAGAGAGAAGCAGGTTTATACTACTTAAAGTTGTTTTTAAGTCCTCTTTTCCCTTTTCAATTTGACTAGATTCGAAGGCATGGTTGCAGAGCAGAAATACCTGTTTACTTTTCTCTGCCGAGAATTTTCAGCTCCAAAAAAACCTGAGAAAGACCAAGCTTCAGATATTCAAGACCGCTTACAAGGCCTTTTGTTTTATATGGATGAGAGACCTGGGTACAGCTAAATACCTTTGAGATGAAGTTTTGGGCCAGTAACTGGAACTGCGGGAGATTAAGTAAATATAGTGAAATCCCAACAACTTCAGTGGGCAGGACATGGAGTTAGGATGACAGAAGACAGACCAGTTAAGTGTCTCTTGGAAGGACATCCTTATGGTATCCAGCCTTGCGGCCGACCAAGGAGGAGGTGGAGTGATAAGACTGAGCAAGACCTAGTAGCTCTTAATGTGAATTATCAATGGAAAAAGTATGCACTTGACAGAAAAAGGAGGGAGTAAATTGTGAGATCAGCCAAGGAGCTCCATAGTCTACAGAGCCAGGGAGGAGGAGGAGGATTTCAACTTGATGTCCTTTTAATGTGGTAGTATTTTAAAATGCACTCAAGAGGGGCTTTAAGTAATCACATTACGTAAGTTACAAAAGAACATCTCTTTCTGCCCATCAGAATGCCGGCAGCAGGGCTTTGTACATTTCACACTCTCTGACTCTCTCTGGGCTCACTATGGCTCTTGTTAGTCTTCCTTTCGTATAAACTGGGGAGGAAAACTGCAGCTCTGCTATACACAGGAGCTTGCCCTCATGTCATTGTGTACCTTGGACTCTGACTCTGCCTCCCCGGAGCTCAGGTTCTCTTTCAGAGGTGTTGCCAACTCTCACAATTTTGTTGGCACACTCATGATATTTGGCATTTTCCCTAAAGCCCTAGCTCTTGGAAGCAAGAGATTGCATGAAAATCTCAGTTCTCTTTCTCGCTTTCTTTTTCAGTTTTTAGCTCTCAGAGTTGTAGAGAAATGCTTGAAAACATGAAGCAAGTGAAGCCTAAATGCTTACAAGTCAGAAGATAAAGAAAAAGAGCCCAGTATATTTATTATTGTTTAAAAATCTCATGCTTTTCTGCCAACCTCATGATTTTTGAGGGCTTGGGTTTAACCATACTGCTGCTCCCACCACAGTTCAGGTAGTTTTAATTTAAATCATGTGTTATGGGCAATTTTATAGAGCACTGCTAGCCTGGCACTAAATTTAAGTTAAAATAAATAAGAGTTTTAAGACAGTAAAAAATCTGACATGGCAGGATATTTTTTGTCTAGCCTGCAGTTCCAAAGCTGTCTGAGCTTTTTTCCCTGGCCCAGTATCCACAGTGCAAGTTTCAGAAAAGTATGTGTTCTAGTATAACTGGAGTATCCACATATGGGTGTTTGTAGTTCAAGGGTTAAACTTAAGCATGAGGTAATCCTCCAATTGCTAACTTTAGTCCAGATCCTAATGTTTATTTCTTTTGTGCTATCCATTTGTTAAAACCACATTCCTTTTCACGTGCTAGTTTCAGAGGACTCACTGCTATTATTATTCTTATTATTATTAATTTGTGTCAAAGGAGCAGGTAGAAGCTCCAGTTAGGGATTGGGGCCTATTGTGGTAGGCACTGTACAAACATGGAATAAAAAGGCAGATTGTAAAAACCGTGAGGATCAAATATACGAGGAGAGACAACAGGTAAAGAAAAACAAATGGAATAGACAAGAGGGGAATATAGGATGACCTATGTTTCTTAATCTTTGAGCTAGTCAACAAATTGATGCAAGTGGGGAGAAATGGAACCCCCCCCACACTTTTTTTTTTAAAGTTCTACTTAACATACAACCTCACTAATAGATCAGCAACTACTGTGGTTACTATATTACCTTGAATTGTCTTGAAGTGCTATTTCTTCCCTCTCTGCCCTCAAAGCAACGACACCCCAACCCGATATAACGCGACCCGATATAACACGAATTCGGATATAACGCGGTAAAGCAGGGCTCCGGGGGAGCCGGGCTGCGCACTCCGGCGGATCAAAGCAAGTTCGATATAACGCAGTTTCACCTATAACGCGGTAAGATTTTTTGGCTCCCGAGGACAGCGTTATATTGGGGTAGAGGTATATTGTATAAACTGAAAACAAATGAACTGGACCACTGATCATAAAGTTAACTGGTAAACTGACTTAGGGTTAAATAAAATAATGTCTCAAATAAAACCCAGCAGGTGTACAACAGAGTAAGACGGACAAAGTGAATTATTTAACTGGCTTAATTATAAAGTCCATGATTTCTGAACCAAGCTTTCGGTGATAAAGATTACCACATAAGGAGGTCTGCATTGCTAACCAGTAGGGAGACAAAGCAGCCTCTTTTGCAGAATTACATTGCTAGAACCAAAAGTTTCTTGGTAAATAGGATGGAAATGAAATTCCAAAAGGCAGAACTCTGAATCAGGAAGTAAACCTTAAAAGTTCAGATTCCCTCTGAAAAATGAATTTGAAAAAGGAAAAAAAAAAAAAAAAAAAACTGCATTTATTGTCTTTCAATTTACATATCAAATTTGATCAGTTAACAAAATTAAACACAATTAATCATGAAGACACGACACTGGAATTTCGTTATTAATTTTGTTGATGCATAAGTCATCTCTCCCAAATCTGTGTCTGTTCCACAAGATTGTCAGGCAGGGAAAAAAACCCTTAATTCTTTCACTACATTAAGCAGATCTTAGATGAGTAGCAGATCTACTCATTAAAGAAAATTCTATTTCTGCTATCGTAACTTTTCAAAATAGATCTTCACTAAGCATTCCATACAGCCTTGGCATATACAGATGGTCTCCCATAACAGACATAAATGATGTGTCAGTTGCTGGCAGCAAAAAACAGCTTCATGGACTGTGTGAACAGTTGCCATTCTGAATGTATTTTTGTTTTCCTTTAGATAAGCGTGTTAAACAGGACTTATCTGTTTGTTAGGGAATGAGGCCAAATAAAACCTCCGCCCTTTATGTTAAAAAAAAAAAAAAAGAGTTTCTAAAATGGCTCACTGATTTGAGAAACAGTATCCGCTGAAAGTGGATGGACAGGCTATTGTTTAGTGGATATTCTGGTTTGAAAGAGATGAAAGGTTATTAGATTAGGGTTGGGATTTACTTATTTTATATAATATGCCCTGAAATTCCATCATACTACGTCTTTCTGCAGGTCAGTCAGCCACACTAAACAGACAGCCTAGCTCAGGGCTAAAGAACTGGTCTCAAAATTCATCTCTCAAGGAAAATTCAATCTACATTACCACTGAAGAGAGTGTATTTGTCAACAGGAAGCATGATAGCATACAAGGTTATATGGATATATCTGATCCTAGACATAAGATATAGTCCTATGAAATGAAAGGCAATTTTAAAATTAGTTCTAAAAGGGGACTGTGTATGGTTTCTATAACTAGAATATCTCACACACTGCAGAGGGTCCTGTCTCACTGAACTGGGGCATACCAAGTAGCTAATTCTCAGTAGGATCCACAGAGGAAGCCATAGATAAACATACTGTATATTTTTAAAAGATTTTAAAAAAATATTCTTTAGTAGATTTGACATAAGAAAGATGAAGAGTCTGGAAGAAAACATCCGGAATTAACATAATACATATTCTTTGCACCAACAAAAAGCATGTGTTATTGCAATATTAAAACGGGGGGGGGGGGGGGCGACAAACAAGCTCCTTGGGTAAGGAAACTGCAAAAGTGAAGGTTGAACATTCAGCCTTAATTCTGTCCCCTTGTGCCTATGCCTCAGAAACAAGGTGGAGGTGAAACTGTATTCCAGCGATTTGCATGCAGAGGGTTCCCTCTATGCGTGGCTCTACCATCTCCAGATCTATGCACAGTAGGCAATGGGGTCAGCCACCTCTATAGGGCCAAAGGTCTGAGCAGGGGGAAGGCAGATGTTGGACTGGGACCAGTAGGACACGTATATCATCCCTCTTCTGTACAGGGGATAGCTTACTAAGATAACAGTTACCTTTGTGTGTTGTTACCTTTTCTGCTGAACCCCCTTCCAGAGCAGGGATTCTCTTGGGCTAGGGAGCAGGACAGGTCATGGTGGGGGCACAGAATTTGAGCAGACCTCTATGCAGGTGGCCCTGACTTCCAGACGATGCATCAGGATACTCTCAGATCCCTGGGGTTCAGTGGAGGTTTCTGGGGATGGAGGTGTGGGGCATGGTCTTGCAGTCTATACTGCAAGGCACAGAGAGGAGAAAGTAAACTATGCTCCTCCAGCAGAACTGAGGGATCCTCACAGAAATTTCTCTTGTAGGCTTTCCCCCCCAGAATATGGTAACCTGGCCAATCTCATTTTACAAAACTATTTCACTCATTATAACTCTTATAGCTTTAAAATTCTACCTGTCCAGAAGGAATAACATGCTTTGGTCAGTGGTTGTAAACAGGAATGCAACATTATTCAACAGAATTCCTCCTGCCAGGCAAGATATCCCTTTCAGGACATGAAATTAAGGTGATAGGACTATAATACATAATGAAAATACAAATTAGAATTTCTACCAATGCATCCAAACTGAAAGAATGTGAATGAAAGCAGTTATAATAAATCTTCTACTGGATATGTGTGAAATCAACAAATGTTTCTTGTTAGGGAATAATTATTAAATCAAAAACTAAAATGAAGAAAGAGGGAAGACATTTATTCTTACACACTAAACTTCCAACATTTCTAGGAGGAATGAGTTCAAAATAAAATACTAATGATTTTCAAACTTATTTCCCTGCCATAAAAAGGTGAGCTTTGCTTCTAGGAAACCCTTTGTATCATCCTGCTGAAGAAAAAACACAGTAGTTTATTCCAGTGGTTCTCAAAGCCAGTCCGCCGCTTGTTCAGGGAAAGCTCCCGACAGGCCAGGCCAGTTTGTTTACCTGCCACATCCACAGGTTCGGCCGATCGCGGCTCCCACTGGCCGCGGTTCATCGCTCCAGGCCAATGGGGACTGCGGGAAGGGCGGCCAGCACATCTCTCGGCCTGCGCCGCTTCCCGCAGTCCCCACTGGCCTGGAGTGATGAACCGCGGCCAGTGGGAGCTGCGATCGGCCGAACCTGTGGACGTGGCAGGTAAACAAACCGGCCAGGCCCGTCGGGAGCTTTCCCTGAACAAGCGGCAGACCGGCTTTGAGAACCACTGGTTTATTCAAAACAGTCTCAAAATTTTGTGGGAAAAAACCCTGATAGAATTGTTCCTGTAAATAAAAAGAGTTTCAGTTGCTCATATATTTTTCTCATTGTAGTGGGGCGGCCTACAGAGGTACTGGGGCTGCAGAGATATAACCTGGGAATAGGTAAAGGCAGCAGGTCCTAACCCCTTGCCAATGATGAGTAGCCATTACAGACTGCAGTCTGCCCCAGTGAGGGGGGGTAGATGACGACTGACAGTAGCCACTGATGCAAGGTGGGTTATGAGGGTTGGGGGTTCCCCTGGGAGGGGAGACCCAGAGCGTGAGGGTACTGCTGGGGCAGAATCCTGAGGTAAAGGGCACTGGGGTCCGGGAGGGACACGGGGCAAGCGGCAGGTGAGACACCGGCCACAAGAGGGCGCTCCGTATGCTGGAAAAGAGCTAATTCCTAAGATGACCAGCAGGAGGCGCCACGCTGGTGTCTCTCGACTTCGCTACACTCAAATTGCATCATTCCAAGCCAGGTCACAGAATATATGTGCCAGATCCTTAGTAGGATGCCAATACCTGCACAGGAAAGAGAATGAGGGCATATCTATGCTACAAACTTTTGCCGACACAAGTTATGTCAGCATGAAGCTGCCACATTTAGTATACCGCTTTTGCGCTTGCATACTTGGTTCCTTGCATCGGTGCTCTGCGTACTCACCAAGAGAGCTTGTTTCGATGCCCAATATGGTACACCATGGGTAGGTATCCCAATGTGCAAACCACCACAGTCCCATACACTATCTTTTGGTAAGTTATGACAATGCACAGTGGGGCCAAAGAGTCACACAGGGGTCAACCCTGAGACTGAGGGGTCAAGTTCCTATCATGCAACTTTCTCCACCCCATAATGCTATCTCTATCCATGACTATTTTGAAAATCCCACAAACCTGCATGGGACTTCTTGTTTGTCATCTTTGACAGAAGCATGGAGTTTGTACAGCTCTGCCCTACTGTCAAGTGCGTTTCAAACATGGGACGCACAGACCTCTGGTATTTGCAGAGCCACAAGAAGAGCAGCAGGGAACAAGATGATCTCCTGGAGCTCAGATTGCTGTGGAACACAATTCAAGATTGTCGGTGGCATTCTTGGAGCAGCTGCAAACAGTGGAGTGCTGCTTCTGGGTCTGAGAAACAAGCACTGACTGAGGGGATCACATCACATTGCAGGTGTGGGATGACAAGCAGTGGCTGCAGAAGTTTTGGATGCGCAAGGCCACATTCCTGAATCTGTGTGCTGAGCTCACCCCAGCCATCCAGCGCAGGAACACCAGCATGAGAGCTGCACTGACAGTGGAGGCACGAGTCGTGATCGCATTGTGGAAACTTGCAACTCCAAGTTGCTACCAGACAGTGGGAAGTCATCTTGCAGTTGGAAAATCCACTGTGAGGGCTGCTGATTAGTTGCCTAAGGCCAGATTACAAAGCACCCAATCAAAAGCAGATAGCTGGTGAACTGTTAGATGCAGTTACTGATAGCTTGAGGATAGAAGCATGCAACAGATTACACAGAAAAGCAGTTACATTAACACAAGATGGCTGTGCACATTACTCCAATGAACTGTGTGCAGTTAGAGAAAACTGAGGTTTATGTATCAGCGGTTGACACTGAAAGCAATAAGACTGGAAAGTACTGTGTTACAGTGTCAGGGGAAGTCAAGGCATTAGCAAATGACCCGTAAAGTAGTGTTGTTAAGAGTTACCTGACAGACAATGGGAAAAAGATGCAAAGTGTCAGAAGTGAGTTGGAACAAGATGTCAACAATTTGGTTACATATAGATGTGCATTAGGTTGGCTAATTTCACTTGACAAGATCAAAATCAAATTTTTGAATTGCTCCGCTCCGGCACCGGGCAAAAACCTACTGGTCCGTGCTCCAACTCTGGGCTCCACTCCAAAGCCCTGTAATATGGTGTACATTAAAAAAAATTTAAAATAGAGAATGCCTTACACTGGGACTAACTAGTTTTTTCACAGGTTGGTAAAAAACTATGATTTTACCAGGTAAAACCACCTATGGTAAATACTATGCCAGGGATTGGCAACCTTTGGCATGCGGCTCGCCAGGGTAAGCCCCCTGGTGGGCCGGGCCGGTTTGTTTACCTGCCGTGTCCGCAGGTTCAGCCGATCGTGGCTCCCACTGGCCACAGTTCGCCACTGCAGGCCAATGGGGGCTGCGGGAAGCTGCAGCCAGCACATCCCTCAGCCCGCGCCGCTTCCCGCAGCCCCCATTGGCCTGGAGCGGCAAACCGCGGCCAGTGGGAGCCAGGATCGGCCAAACCTGCGGACGTGGCAGGTAAACAAACTGGCCCAGCCCGCCCCACTAGGGGGCTTATCCTGGTGGGTCGCGTGCCGAATGTTGCTGTTCCCTGTACTATGCCATTGCTGTAATTCAAAGTTTTGCATGTGTGACCCTATGAGATATTTCTTGGCAAATTTTATGTGAATGAAACAATTTGTTTGAGATATGGATATTGGAAACTAGGTGTAAATCATCTTTCATAAATTCTTATGCTTGTGTGTCATATTTTATCTCCAGGATGTTTTGGCACAGAAACTCCATATTTGGCTCATTCAAAGATTCTTAAAAAGAACAGGAGTACTTGTGGCACCTTAGAGACTAACAAATTTATTAGAGCATAAGCTTTCGTGGGATGTAGCCCACGAAAGCTTATGCTCTAATAAATTTGTTAGTCTCTAAGGTGCCACAAGTACTCCTGTTCTTTTTGCGGATACAGACTAACATGGCTGCTACTTTGAAACCTGTCAAAGATTCTTGAAAATGGTCCTTTGCACTAGGGCAGGGGTCTCAAAGTCCCAGCCCGCGGGCCATCTGTGGCCCAAGAACCTCCGCACTGCAGCCCGCAGAGGAGAGATGCATGCAGCCATGCTGCCCGCAATGTCTGCTGCAGGCACCACCCCCCACAGCTTCCATTGGCTGGGGGAGAGGGACAGAGATACCATCACTAGTCACCAGGCAGAGTCAGCCATGGAGACAGCGTCATTTATATTCATTGGGGAAAAAAGTCAGTCAAAATACCGGACACAACTATCTGATGCACAGTTTGCTGCAATCCTTAAGGTTTCAACTGCTTAGTCACTGAGGCCAAACATCAACCAACTGACAAAACTGAAGAGTTGCCAGGTGTCTGGCAAACACTAAAAACTCTCTGGCAGGCGAAGAATTGTATAAAGTTTTATGACAGTTTTATTATTTCTAAGAAATCTGAAATTAAAAATACAATATAAACGTTTTCTTTTCTGAACACCATCTTCAGTGACATTATTGGCCCGCTGGGAGGATTTGAGGACTGGCACTGGCCCTAAGGTAAACTGAGTTTGAGACCCCTGCACTAGAGCTTTCCAAGACCTGGGAATATGTGTTTGAACGTACTCAGAATTGAATTAGGAGGGTCAGAATGATGCATTGTAACATTTGCCAAAGACACTATACTGCCTTTGTAAAGTCCTCATAGGGAGATATAGGGCCTGATTTTCCTATGTTTCACTAGTTTTCACCAATGAAATTCCATTCACTTCAATACAGTTAATCCTGATTTACACCAGCATGAGGAAAAAATATCAGACTGATCGGACTTTGGAAACGTTATAAAAGGTCTGATAAACTTTTAGATTCATTGGTACGAAGGCTTAAATTCTCATACAGTATTTCCCATAGCCTCTCACCCCCATCCAGGGTTCTGGGCTTCAGCCCCGTGGGGCACACCAAGGCTCAGGGCTTTAGACCCACGGGTTTAAAAATATTTACTAGAGCTCTGCTTCACACAGCGCCGGCTGAATTTAAAGCCCTGATTGGTATCTTTCCACAATCACTACCACTACACATCTAGATTAATGCACTTATTCCCCTGGACCTTATAACTGCCCCATGAACACAGCTCATTCTCATTCAAGGATTCTTTCAGGCCTTTTAAATTCTCAATGGGTAGCTCACGGCTTAGGAAGCTCACATGGTCTCCATCAGAGTACAAACTGTCAGCCCTTTTAATTTGGTCCTCGAGCTCCCGCCAGGGATCAGGGTCAGAGGCTTGCCCCGCTCCACGTGTGTTGTGGCTCAGCGCGGCTCCCGGAAGCAGCAGCATGTCCTCCCTCTGGCTCCTACAAGTAGGGGCAGCCACAGGTCTTCGCATGCTGCCCCTGCCCCAAGCGCTGGCTCTGCAGCTCCCATTGGCTGGGAACCGTGGCCAATGGGAGCTCCAGGGGAGGCGCCTGTGGACAGGGCAGTGCACAGAGCCACCCGGCCAACACCACACCTCCACGTAGGAGGAGCTGGAGGGCAGACATGCCACTGCTTCTGGGAGCTGCTTGAGATAAGCCTGCCCCCCTGACCTCCTCCTGTGCCCCAACCCCCTGCCCCAACCCTGATCTCCCTCCCACCCTCTGAACCCCTCAGTCCCAGCCCGGAGCACCCTCCTGCACCCCAAACCCTTCATCCCCAGCCCCATCCCAGAGCCTGCACTCCCAGTCAGAGCCCTCACCCCTCCCCCACACCCCAAACCCTTGCCCCAACCCATACCCTGAACCCCTCATTTCTGGCCCCATCCTGGAACACGCACCCCCAACCCAGAGCCTGAACTCCCAGCCAGAGCCCTCACCCCCTTCCACACCCCAATCTCCAATTTTGTGAGCATTTATGGCCCGCCATACAATTTCCATACCCAGATGTAGCCCTCAGGCCAAAAAGTTTGCCCACACCTGGGCTAGATTATCTCACTCTAGGTCGCCATTGTGAATTAGTGAGATTCTGCTACATACACATTTCAGTTCAAAATGTTATTTCCACACACAACCTCAGAAACAGATGTCAGATCTAATCACTAAAATGAGAAGAGGTTGAAGACACCAAAACAAATTAAATGTATGATACAAAAATACAGGGTATTCAGTAAAATATGTTCTATGTATGATACATTCTTATTAGATGTTTGGCATAATTTGCTGCATACACACTGTTAATCTGAAGATTTCTTTTCCAGTGTTACAACTTCTCATGTTTATGTTCAGTGTGCCCTCGGGCAGGGCAATTTTTTTTTTCTGATTTACATCCCTTTCTGTTTTGCTTTAAAAAAGGGTTACCTTTTGAGCCATGCTGTCAATAGAACTGTGTCAAGTTTCTGAAACTGCAAGGGAAAGTTTGGGGTTTCTTTGTTTTACATAATAAATTAAAACTTTCTGCAGACATAGAAAAATTTCAGCTCCAATACCGCTTCTTTATTTTGTAAAATACACCCTGAAAACTGCCTTACTGGGGCAAATGAACAACTTTCTTTGAAACAAGCCTACTTAACAGGCTACATACAATAGTTTCAATATGTTCTATGTTTTTAATCAGTACAGAGTCTCCCCATTTGTACTGAAGCTGTTTGTTTTTATTTCTAAGGTGGATACATATTTTGGCTTTTGCTCCTGGGCTCAAAGAAAACAATAATAGTTTTGTGCACTTGAGGCCTGATCCAAAGCTCTACTGAAGTCAATAGCACTCCACAAGAGTTCAGAGGTCCACCCATGAAGAACTATTTGAAGGAACATGAGGTAAAGGACTGCAGAATCTGACCCAGTATTGGAAAAGATTATATTTGTATTGGATTATTGACCACAGTAACAGACATTTACTGCGTCACCATAACAGGGTACTTACATCAGTCAGAGACACATGCACAAACAAGTTGATTTACATCAACCTAACTTTGTAATATAGACCAGGCCTAATCTACCACATTGATGGGTGCAGTATGAGACCCTAAACATGCAGGCAAACAGGTTGGTTTTACAGGCAAGGGTTTGGTATTATTAATTATTATTATTGTAGTAGTGCCTAGGAGCCCCAGTCAAAGACCAGGACCACATTGTGCTAGGTGCTGTACAAACACAGAAAAGGCAGTCCTTGCCTCAAAGAGCTTTTGTTTATTCTTGACAAATCCAGGTAAATAACAACCACCCAAGTTAACTTCCTTCTTTGACAGGATTACTACCTAGTGGAGGGGGAAGCTGTAGATGTGATATAGTTTGACTTTAGTAAGGCTTTTGACATAGTCCCACATGACCTTGTCATAAGCAAACTAGGGAAATGTGATCTAAATTAAATTATTATAAGGTGGATCCACAACTGGATGAAAAATTGTACTCAAAGAGTAGCTATCAATGGTTTGCTGTCAAACTGGGAAGACATATCTAGTGGGGTCTCACAGGAGTCTGTCTGGGGTTCAGTACTATTCAATATTTTCATTAATGACTTAGATAACAGAGTATGCTTATAAAATTTGCAGATGATACCACACTGGGAGGGTTGCAAGCACTTTGGAGAACAGAATTAGAATTAAAAACAACCATGACAAACTGGAGAACTGGTCTGAAGTCAATAAAATGAAATTCAATGAAGACAAGTACAAAGTACTATACTTCGGAAAGAAAAAAATTAAATGCACAGCTACAAAATGGGAATAACTGGCTAAGCATTAGTAGTTTTGAAAAGAATCCAGGGTTATAGTGGATCCACAAACAGAATGAGTCAAGGATGATATACAGTTGCAAAGAAGGCTAATATTCTGAGGTGCATATAAGACATGGGAGATAAGGGTCTCACTCTACTCAGTGGTGAGACCTCGGCTGGAGTATTGTGTTCAATTCTGGGCATCAAACTTTAGAGAAAATGTGGACAAATTGGAAAAAATCCACCTGAGAGCAACAAAAATGATGAAAGGTTTAGAAGACCTGATGTATGAGGAAAGATTAAAATAATGTGGTATGTTTAGTCTTGAGAAAAGACGACTTGGGAGGGGCCTGATAATAGTCTTCAAATATGTTAAGGTCCCTTATAAAGAGGACAGTGATCAATTGTTGTCCGTGTTCACTAAAGGTAGTACAAGTAGTAATAGGTTTAATCTGCAGCACCAGAGATTTAGGTTAGAGATTAGGAAAAACTTTTTTTTTTTTAAAACAGTAAAGGTAGTTAAACTCGGGAATAGGCTTCCACGGGGGGTTGTGGAAGCCCTATCATTAGAGGTTTTTTAAGAACAGACTGGACAAACACTTGGCAGAGATGGTCTAGGTTTTCCTTTGGGGCTGTGAAATCCCATTTGCTGTTAAGCCTTCCTCTCGCCAAGGCGATGCACCTCTCCATTCAACAAGGAGACCCCCCACCCTCAATGCAAAGTCGTCTTCGCCGAACTCCCAAGGGAAGCTTAAAGCAACAGGTTGGAAGGAAAGGAGCCCAGCCACCTTCTGGAGGAGTCACCAGCTCCTCGCCCCCTAAACTGGCCCGACCAACAGCATTACGGACTAGCGCAGAAGATATCCCGCCACCACAAGCAATAAGCCCCGCTCCATCCTTTCCAAATCCCGCATCCCTTTGCACGCGATGCAGCCCGCTTCGGGGCCCGCTCCAGCCCGCAGAGGGATCGGACCTGTCCCTGCTTCCCCCTTGCAGTGAGGCAGGGCCACTACCAGGGTCCCGACTCCCAGCACAGCTAGGGGATCAACCCCCGCCCCTTGGCTGGCTCCCCGGAGACACAGCCGCCCCGGCCCCGGGCTGTGCGGGGCGAGCGAGCCCCGGCAGCCGGGGGAACAAAGGACGCTGCGAGCAGCGGGGCTGGGGCTGCGCCCTGCCCTCCAGCAGGGCCCGGCTGCAGCGGAGAGGGGAGAGACGCGCCACTTACAGCACAGAGCCCCCAGGGTGCCGAGGAGAAGCGGCAGGAGGCTGCGGCTCGCCATCTTCCAGCACCAGCTGCTTCCCGCGAGGCGGCTGGAGCAGCTCCCAGGGCGCCTCAGCCAGCGGGACTCCCGCGGCGCCCTGCAGGCGGGGGCGGGAGCTCTCCGGCTCCCTCCAGCGGGGGCTTCTCCAGCTTCTAGGGGAGTTGCGGGGAGGTGTCTCTGCAGCCGCCCAGGCTGGGTGTGAAGGTTTCTGCTGGGTCCTAGCACTGCCCGTCACCCTGCGGGGAAGACGGTCCCAAGGAGCGGAAAGGACTGGGGCCACTTCTATATGTCGGTCAGTGTTGTCCTCATACAGCGCAGGCTCCCCGCTGTCAAGGCAGGAGAGGTGAGACACAGCCACACAGAGCCGGTGGTGGGGAAGGGTGGGGCAACCTTTAAATGAACTGAGAGTCCATTCCAGCTGTAACGGGAATCCCATCTACTCTGGCTGCAGAACTGCCTGGCTGCAATAGCTAAACCAAGCCACCTTCCAGCCCCCGTTTCCTTCCGTGCAGCTCTGAACATTCATGTTAATTTTGATGGATTCCTGATCGTCTTCTTGGCATGCACAGTGCAAACGTAACTTTTCCTTTACACTAACACTGTGAAACCATCCCAGTTTCCTACGCAGCTGCCCCACGCCCTGGAACAATAGCTTGCACTGAGCGTAGTTTGAACAGAAAAATAAAACATCTCTTATTCTATGCGAAGGTAGATTTCAAATATTATTAATTGTTGTTATTAATTATTATTATTTTATTATTGTGTTTCTTTATGTTCCAGTAGCACTCTCACAATGCTGGGCTCAGAAGAGCCAGGATCCTTACTCCAAAGATTATATAGGGATTGATTTTCGTGATCATTGAAGTCACTGGCAAAGCTATCATTGTCCTCAATCGTACAAGATTGGACTCATACAACAGACAAATAGTTATTACATTTCTCGTAGTGAGCCTGATTTTCCTCCACTGTCTTGCACCATGTGAAGTCAATCTGTGTATAAAATTGCATTTTCCACATACTTTACACTCATTTGCAAAGTAAATGACTCCACAAGGGGGAGATCTAAGCTGTTTTTAGATTTTAAAGATATTCCTAGGTAAAACACATAACTATTGAATCACTACAAATGTACAGTGTCTTTACAAATAGTTATGAATCAGTTCCACACTTGCAATCACTAGAACTGCCAGTGATTCCTAAGGGTATGTCTACACTACGAGGGTAATTCGATTTTACTTAAATCGAATATGTGGAATCAATATTGCAAAGTCGAACGTGTGTGTCCACACTAAGGACACACTAAGGACAGTAATTCGACTTTGTGAGTCCACACTAACGGGGCGAGCGTCGATATTGGAAGCGGTGCACTGTGGGCAGCTATCCCACAGTTCCCGCAGTCCCCGCTGCCCATCGGAATTCTGGGTCGAGCCGCCAATGCCTTCTGGGTAAAAAAAATTTGTCGTCATCCGTCCGTCACTAACGCCCTCCCTCCCTCCATGAAAGCGCCGGCGGGAAATCAGTTCGTGCACTTTTCTGGTCAGTGACAGCGCGGACGCCACAGCACTGCGATCATGGATCACGCTGCGACCATCGCTGCACTTCTGGCCGTTCTCAACACCTCGCAGCTTATCATACACCTTTCCCTGAGGCAGATGCAGAGAAATCGGGCGAGGAGGCTACGGCACCGCCGTGATGGCCTGAAGTCGGAGAGTAGCACAGAGCTGTCAGAAACCACGAGCCCCAGCGCCCAGGACATCACGGTGGCAATGGGTCATGTGGATATCGTGGAACGGCGATTCTGGGCCCGGGAAACAAGCACGGACTGGTGGGACCGTATAGTGCTTCAGGTCTGGGATGAATCCCAGTGGCTGCGAAACTTTCGCATGCGGAAGGGGACTTTCCTTGAACTTTGTGAGTTGCTGTCCCCTGCCCTGAAGCGCCAGAATACCAGGATGAGAGCAGCCCTCACAGTTGAGAAGCGAGTGGCCATAGCCCTCTGGAAGCTTGCAACGCCGGACAGCTACCGGTCGGTTGCGAACCACTTTGGTGTGGGCAAATCTACCGTGGGGGTTGTTGTCATGCAAGTAGCCAAGGCAATCGTGAAGGTACTGCTCCCAAAGGTAGTGACCCTGGGAAACGCGCAGGTCATCATAGATGGCTTTGCCGCGATGGGATTCCCAAACTGCGGTGGGGCTATCGATGGGACTCAC
Organism: Terrapene triunguis; assembly: GCF_002925995.2. Classification (NCBI taxonomy): domain Eukaryota; kingdom Metazoa; phylum Chordata; order Testudines; family Emydidae; genus Terrapene; species Terrapene triunguis. The sequence goes on from NW_020664383.1 coordinate 2,205,484, forward strand.
ATCCCTATCCTGGGACCGGACCACCAGGCCAGCCAGTACATCAATAGAAAGGGCTACTTTTCAATGGTGCTGCAAGCACTGGTGGACCATCGGGGACGGTTTACAAACATCTACGTCGGATGGCCGGGCAAGGTTCATGACGCTCGCGTGTTCAGGAACTCTGGTCTGTTTAGACGGCTGCAGGAAGGTATTTACTTCCCAGACCACAAAATAACTCTTGGGGATGTGGAGATGCCTACAGTCATCCTCGGGGACCCAGCCTACCCGCTAATGCCCTGGCTCATGAAGCCCTATACTGGCGCCCTGGACACAGAAAAAGAACTGTTCGACTACCGGCTGAGCAAGTGCAGAATGGTAGTGGAGTGTGCTTTTGGCCGTCTCAAAGGGAGATGGAGAAGCTTACTCACTCGCTGTGATCTCAGTGAAACCAATATCCCCATCGTTATTGCAGCTTGCTGTGTGCTCCACAATCTGTGTGAGAGCAAGGGGGAGACCTTTATGGCGGGGTGGGAGCTAGAGGCAAATAGCCTGGCTGCTGATTACGTCCAGCCAGACAGCTGGGCCATTAGAAGATCCCAGCGGGACGCCCTGTGCATCCGGGAGGCTTTGAAAGCTAGGTTCCTGAGTGAGCAGGGCAACCTGTGACTTTTCAGTTTGTGGACAGAAAAGCTGAACCTGCCCCCGTTTCTTTACCCAGTTCATTTTGACTATCCTCTCCAGTTACATACCCCCTTCACCCCCTTCCCCTTCCCAAAAAATAAAATCATTTCGATTTTGTTAATGAACACCGTTGTCTGTATTGCTGTTTTCGCGGGAATATTTAAAACCGGGGACGCAGACTGTGGTGGGGGGCGGGTTCAGTGTTCTGATGCAAATGATGCTTCTAAACTCCCGGAATGACAGGCTCCGCACTGGTGGACTGGTTATTTCAATGGAGCCTGCCAGCACTCCTGGGGGGGACTGTGTGTATGTGTCGGCTATGTGACTTTCTGGCAGGGGGGGTAGGTTACAGATCCCCTGCTGCATGGATCTGTAAGCCAGGATAAGGACCGCTGCATAAGATCTGTAACTGCCCTCCCCTGCCACAAACTCACAGAGCAACCCCCCCCCAGAACATGAAAAACACCTCCCAGACTGACCAGGGTAACCAGTGACTGCACTGTGTATGTGTCCTGATGCTGGACCTGACACCGCCTCTGTACCCTGCTAAAGGTCACTGTCCTGTCCAATTACCAAGACCCTTCCCCCCCTCCAGACAGACTCTCCCTCAAAAGAACCTGACTGAAACAGTAATGGACAGAAACAAACATTTTATTGTGAACCAGACATGAAACGTGGGGGGTGAAACTTGGACGGGGGCTTGTGTGAGGTGGGTAGGAAAGGACTTATGAAATTTTGGGGAATGTCAGCCTTCTAGTGCTAGAGCAGTCTGCAGGGGTTGACTGAAAGTTTTAATGGCCCTTGCCGCCCCTCCTTCTTTGGACTTTGGGTGAGGGTGGTGTGGGACTTGGTGGCGGGTGAGGGCGGTTACAGATAGACTGCAGCGGGGCTCTGTCCTCCTGCCTCCGGTCTTGCAGAACATCCACAAGGCGCCGGAGCGTGTCCGTTTGCTCCCTCATTAGTCCAAGCAGCTTTTCAGTAGCCTGCTGGTCCTCCTGACGCCACCTCTCCTCCCGTTCCATGACTGCTCGGTGCATTTGTGACAAGTTCTCCCTCCACTGTGTCTGCTGGGCTGCCTGGGCTCGGGAGCATCCCATTAGTTCTGAGAACATGTCTTCACGCGTCTTCTTCTTCCTCCGCCTAATCTGCGCTAGCCTCTGGGAGTGTGCTGACAGGCTGGGTTGGGAGACAGTCGCAGATGTGTCTGTGTGAATTGTAAAAAGGGAGTGAATTCCTGAGACAGATAAATGAAATTGTATACAAAGAACCTAGTCTTTCTCTGTGAACAAGACCATGCACTGCACCTCTCACATGCGCACTCAGGACAAGGTCGAATTTTCGGCCGTCGCCTTCAGTGCCTGTGGACTTGCGGAGGTCTTGGACTGTTCAGAGAACTGTGGCTGGAGACCAGAACTTCTGGAGCGGGCAATCATGGTAAGCCGGAGACTTGTGGCTGCTTAAAACTCCAGCAGTAGCACTGGCCTCCTTTCACATTGAAAGCAATGCCAGTCTCTGCTGCCAGCAATCAGGACAGCATCAACTCTGCCCCTGTCCCACCCCCTCGCGGCTGTCCCAGGGAAAGATCCCTGTATGCTGCCCCTCTCCCTCCACCGCGTGGCTGTAAAGCAGTCCCAATACTAACATTCCCCTCCCTAATTCAAAGCAGGGCGTCATGAGCGACATCACCCTCCTGAGGATCCCGGACACCCAGAGAGAACGCATGCTGCGGGAAAGCATGCAGAAACCGGGGCCGTATGCCGCCATGCTATGTCGGGCCATGATCCCCGAGTACCTGATTGTAGCGTGGAGGGGACATGTCTGCTACCACGGAGGGCCCAGTAAGATCGCCCTACCCCGGAACCTGATCAACAGGCTTGAGATCTACCTCCACGAGACCTACGAGGAGTTCTCCTACGAGGATTTCTCGTCAATCCCCGGCCACATTGACCGGATTTTCGCCTAGGTGCACTGGGACTATGGAGTGGAGCGTCTTGGGCCTGGGAATCATGTAGTAACGGACATTGTGAAAATGTTTTAAAATACTTGGGACTAAATTGAGAAGAGCCTAAGACAGAGAAATCATGAAAACCCATTTGTTACCTTTGTAAATATTCCTGTTTTGCACCTGATTCTTTTTTACTAGTTTACAGCAGTTTTATAAACATACATTGTTGATAGTATAAATATTACCGTTCTGTTTTAAATAAATGTTTACATGTTTAGAGCACTTACTACTTGATCCTTCCCCTGATTCTGTGTCCGGGGTAAGGGATGGGGACGGTTGGTACGGGATCTCGGTAAGGGTGATGAAGAGCTCCTGGCTGTCGGGGAAATCAGCGGTGCCAGCGCTGTCGACTGCCTCGTCCTCCTCATCTCCTTCTTCATCTTCCCCGTCCGCTAACATGTCCGACGAGGAACCGGCCGCGGACAATATCCCATCCTCGGAGTCCACGGTCAGGGGTGGGGTAGTGGTGGCGGCCGCTCCCAGGATGGAATGCAGTGCCTCGTAGAAACGGGATGTGTGGGGCTGGGATCCGGAGCGTCCGTTAGCCTCTTTGGTTTTTTGGTAGCCTTGTCTCAGCTCCTTGATTTTCACGCGGCACTGCGTTGCATCCCGGCTGTAGCCTCTCTCTGCCATGGCTTTGGAGATCTTCTCGTAGATCTTAGCATTCCTTCTTTTGGAGCGCAGCTCTGAAAGCACGGACTCATCGCCCCACACTGCGATGAGATCCAAGACTTCCCGATCAGTCCATGCTGGGGCCCTCTTTCTATTACATTGCACGGCCATCTCTGCTGGAGAGCTCTGCATCGTTGCCACTGCTGCTGAGCTCCCCTCGATGTCCAAACAGGAACTGAGATTCAAACTGCCCAGACAGGAAAATGAATTCAAATTTTCCCGGGGGTGTGGCTGGTCAGAGCATCCGAGCTCGGACTGCTGTCCAGAGCGTCAACAGAGTGGTGCACTGTGGGATAGCTCCCGGAGCTATTACCGTCGATTTCCATCCACACCTAGCCTAATTCGATATGGCCATGTCGAATTTAGCGCTACTCCTCTCGTTGGGGAGGATTACAGAAATCGATTTAAAGAGAGCTTTATGTCGAACTAAATGGCTTCCTGGTGTGGACGGGTGCAGGGTTAATTCGAAATAACGGCGCTAAAGTCGACATAAAAGCCTAGTGTAGACCAGGCCTAAGATGCTCCTCTCATAGAATATCAGGGTTGGAAGGGACCTCAGAAGGTCATCTAGTCCAACCCTCTGCTCAAAGCAGGACCAATCCCCAACTAAACTCATGTTTAGAAGAATCAAGCAAATGCACTACTAATTTGTTAAAACAATTGTAAATCCAATTTAAACATACAGCAGTTTTGTTTGTATTCCCAGTGACACTTGTTACTTAAAAATATATATTGAAATATAAAAAGTATGTTGAGCATTTCAGGCAGAAAGTATGTAGAGAAAATGAAAAGCAAATGGGAAGGATTCAGAAAGGATTCCAAATAGAAGTATGTGTCCTGTCAAGAATCTTGGATTATATTTTTCATACTCTGTTCTGGCTTCATTTCATTTTTGTGTGTATGATAATTTTTTTAAACTGACAGAAATGGTAAAATAAATTTCATAACCCTGATTGCAAATGGGAAGAATAAATCCCAGGGAGGTGAAGTCCATTATTCTCAAATTTCACGGAATTGTCACTTTTCTCCAAAAGTGCTTACTTCTTCATATACATGCATTAGTACAGAGAATTGAATCAGGAAAGAAAAACATTTATGTTCCTAGTTTTAGGAATCTCATATGAAGCTATCATTCCCCTTGGTAAGTAATAGCTGGTGAACTAGAGAGGGATGTGAAGCATGTATGTATTAAACAAACATTGAATAATCCATGAAAAACACTTTTAATGTATTTTTCTTCATGGTATCTGAACATCTCCATCATCACTGCATTGATTTTGTAAATGTCTATCCATTTTTGTAACAGTAAACTCTAGGACATTTGAGGCTGAGTTTTCTCACATGCCTTACTTCAGCAATTCGTTTGGTTTCCAGGATAGTGACTTCATAACTGGCTATAACCTTCCATTTTAATTTGTTTTCTTCTCATTTTTAATCACACTGTTAAAAATCCAGACACAGCAGCACTTGCAGTAGCTGCCTCGACTTTCTGTGCATTTACTCTTATCTTCCTTCCACCACCAATAAAATCCCATCAAACATTTGGAAGCTTTTACTTTTGCTCAGCAAATCTCCATTCTTTTTGTTTTTACAACAGATCTTGAACAAGTTCAAGGAAATGTTTCTGCACCAAACTGTGACAATAAACTTTGATTTATTTGGCTTGGATTAGAACATGATCATCATTTACAAGTATTCTAAGAATTAATCCATCCAGGATGGAAAGGAATTATTTAGGGTGGTATAAAGGGATGTAATGGAATGAAATTTGAGAGGAAAAATTTACAATGAATTTCAGAAAGCTTGGACACCACTTGCAACAAGCATATAGGGTATGTGTAGTTGCACACTGCAGTGAAAAGCAGGCTATCCATGCTGTGGTGTGTAGCAGTGGGGAGCTGCTGGAGCCTTTCCCCCCTGCCTGTCTCTTGCCAGAGCCTTTCCCCACTGCCTCCTTCCCACCAGAGCTTTCCCCAATGCCCAATCTTTCACTATGTGGCAGCGGCAGGCTCTAGAAGCAGGGAGGCAGCTATGGGACACTATACTGCTAAAAATAGCAGGATAGATGGGGAGGCACTACTTGGGCACATAGGCCTGGTCTACACTGGGGGGTGGGGGGGGAAATCGACCTAAGATACGCAACTTCAGCTACGAGAATAGCGTAGCTGAAGTTGATGTATCTTAGGTCGACTTACCTCGCGTCCTCATGGTGCGGGGTCGACTGCTGCCGCTCCCCCGTTGACTCTGCTTCCGCCTCTCGCTGCGGTGGAGTACAGGAGTCAACGGCAGAGTGATCGGGGATCAATTTATCGCGTCTATGATAGACGCGATAAATCGATCCCCGATAGATTGATCACTACCCGCTGATCCGGCGGGTAGTGTAGATGTACCCATAGAGAGCAGTGTAGGGTATATCCCTGGTTACATACCCACAGGGTTCAGCTGTGTCTTTACTCCCCTAAGCAATGCCTCCCCACCTACACTGCTATTTATATCCATGCTAAGGAAGGCGTGTAGTGTATATACCCTATATACAGCCAAAAGGAATGTGCAATGTAGACATACCTTAAGATAAGAAAGTCTCCTCATCCTCCACGCAATTGGCATCCTTCAGTCTATTTATTATGTCTCAGCTCTGCCCCTCTAGCTGGGAGCCAATTAGCTAGGTACAGAGCATGACTAATTGGCTATGTTCACTAGGGGATGTGATGGGGATTAAGCCCCATGAAGGAACAAAGTGGCAATTTGGATGATGCAGAAACAGTGATTGGAGAAGGGAATTAAGGAGTTAGTCACTGGGGTAATGATACAGTCATCTGGCAACGGGGTGAAGAGTACCTATTTTTGTCTCTCAAATGTAGTAGGCTTCCAATACTAATTGCCAGAAACATAAACTCATATCTAGGGCCTAGTTCTGATATCATTTACACAAGTTTTATACCAGTGTAACTCCACAGACTTCAGTAGAATTACTCCTGATTTACCAATGTGAGAGATCAGAATCCCTTTTTTCTTTCCTTTGTGTTGGCTTGCTATTTCTGGAAAATTTTATGGAGATATACCTATCTCATATAACTGGAAGGGACCCCAAAAGGTCATCAAGTCCAGCCCCCTGCCTTCACTAGCAGGACCAAGTACTGATTTTACCCCAGATCCCCCCTCAACGATTGAACTCACTACTTTGGATTTAGCAGGCTAATGCTCAAACCACTGAGCTATCCCTCCCCCTCTACAATACATCAGAATATGTTTTTCAGCCTAATGTTTTTCAGGTTGACCTAGCTATGCTGCTTAGGGCTGGAAAAATTTTGCACCCTGAGCACCGTAGTTATGTTGACCTAAGCCCTGATGTAGATTCGGCTAGATCAAGGGAAGGATTCTTCCATTGACCTAGCTACAGCCTTTCAGAGAAGTGGATTATCTACATGGACAGAAAACCCCTTCCATCAATGTCTCTGCCATTCTAAAAGCATTAAAATGTACTACTGGCAAGCAAAACCTTAAATTAGAGTGAATAAATGAAGACTCAGCACACCACTTCTGAAATGTTGCCGACCCCTGGTCTACACTATGAATACACAGTGCTGTAGCTGTGCCGTTGTAGTGCCTGTAGTGTAGACATATGCTCAATATAAGACAAGAGATGGCAGATGGATACAGACAGACCAATGGCAGAGTACAAAGAAAACATGAAATGTTACCGATTGAGCGTGATAGGCAATGGTCTCATCACACCAGCAGCCTAACTGTTGTCAAGTTTTTTTGTAGGCATCATGGCAGAGAAGAGGGTTTTGAAGGTGGATAATGAGGTAACCTGGAGCCTTCTAAAACCAAAACTAAAACACACAACAATAATGGTCGTCGGAGAACTACTTTGATACCCTGTGTGAAGGAGTTCACTCACCACTGGTGGCATCTCTTTGTGGCTACATCTAGGGATTCAGCTCTCACCTAGGCTAGCCTCCACTTCCATCAGTTACTCATGCTGTGTATGAGCCGGAGGGGGGACATGTCATTGCTTACGGGAGCTGCTTCAGGTAAGTGCCACCTGGAGCCTGCCCCCCTGACCTCCTCCCATGCCCCAACCTCCTGCCCCAGCCCAGAGCCCACACCCTGAAACCCTCATTTCTGGCCCCACCCTGGAATGCGCACCCTCAGCCCAGAGCCTGTACCCCCTTCAACATCCCAACCCTCTGCCTCAGCCTAGAGCCCCTTCCCATACTCCGAACCCCTCTGCTCCACCCCCAGCCTGCAGCCCCCTCCTGCACCCCAAACAAACCCCTCTTCCCTGGCCCCACCGCAGAACCCGCACCCCCAGCTGGAGCTCTCACCCCGTCTCACACCCCAATCTTGTGAGCATTAATAGCCCACCATACAATTTCCATACCCAGATGTGGCCCTCGGGCCAAAAAGTTTGCTCACCCCTAGGTTAACCCTTTTTCCAGTGCTATAATCCCAGGTCTTATTCTCCCTCTTGGGTTTTCTTCTCCACACCTCTCTGCTCCTAAAAAGTAACTGCGGAATCTGTCCCTGCAGCCTCCTTCTGCTCTCAGCTTCCTGGCTTTATACTAACCAGCCTGCTCCTACCCAGCTGGTCATCACATTCAGTTAAGCCTGGCTCTCCCTCCAAATGCAGACAGATATCATAACTGGCCTCACACATTAACACCTTTAGAACCTGTGTGGGGTGCACATCCCATCACACCCTAAAGCTATAGAACTCTGGATGCTCCTCAATGCAACTAGAGAAATTTCTGGACAATATGTTAACATGATAATGAAGATGGGGCAAGGGGTTCCACTTAATGTTGGGAATAACCTCATGGCAATGCTTAAGATGCTTTGCTGCTAGATGGAGTTCTCAAACTGCAGGGTGTGACCCCTCTGGAGTCATGAGGTTATTACATGGGGGGTCATGAGTTGTCAGCCTCCACCCCAAAACCCCGCTTTGCCTCCAGCATTTATAAAAAAAGTGTTTTTAATTTATAAGGTAGGGGGGTTCACACTCAGAGGCTTGCTGGGTGAAAGGGGTCACCAATACAAAAGTTTGAAAACCACTGGTCTTGAGAATATGTTCATTAGAATTGGTGAGCTTGGAGCCATCAGGATATAGTAGCCATGGTTTATCACTTCTACATGATGGGGTAAAGCACCTATGGTGTAAGAGCCTTGTTGGGGCTAGTAGTGTTTTAGGTAAAGGGGATGCCAATGACAATATCCTACTTTATGCACACTACAAAAGAAAATCATATTCTTCCTGAACTTCAAGTGGGCATTTGGAGACTTCATCCTTGTAATAATTTTTGGCTCTTTTTCCTTCTTTCTGTTCTGACGTGTCTATCTTCTTTCTCTACCACATAGCTCCTAATATGCTGTGATTCTCATTTAACAAAAAGCCATTGGAATGCAGCCAAATCCTTCTCAGAGTGCTTTTCAATCAGAAGTCCTTTGGGTTTTGGCCTAGCTTCATTTTGGTCTAGATCAACAGGTTGATTAAAGTGACCCAGTAAGTCCCCTGTATGCTGCTGACATGCCAGATTTGTACAACTAAAAATACCCCCAAGCTGGTCCTTGGCTCAATTCACAGAGATCTAATGGACCCAGATTTTTATTCTCTGATGCTAACCTTGAGAAAATAAACTGTGGTAGAAAATGTTAAAGGAGACAATCTGCTGATTGTGAGCCTGTTGTGGCATCATGGATCAAAATACATTTAAAGGGTTGAATCCGCAGCTGCAACCAAATGTTATGCCATCTTGATTCCTCCTCCAGTCCAGGCTGTTGAAGTGCTAGTTTAGCCTATGTGAAATTTACAGCAGCTTCAGGGCTCTTCTAGGTTGTATGGCTGGTAATGTCTCCACAAAAGGTCATTCTACCAGCTGGGGATACTTAATTAATGGAGATCTCCTAGGTCTGTACTTTTGGGTGGGTCATTGACTGGATATGAACTCCTCAAATCATTGAGTGGAAAGATTAACTCCACATCTAATGCAGTTAGAATAGCAACAACCAATAATATAAATAATTAATAATAACCTCTTTTCACTTTCTTGTGAGCCTTTCATCTAAGGATCACAAAGTGCATTACAAATATAAAAGAAATGTGTGTAAAGAGCCTACTACATTAGAGAGACAAGGTGGATGAGGTAATGTGTTTTATCGGACCAACTTCTGTTGGTGAAAAAGCTTTCAAGCAACACAAAGCTCTTTAGTGCTCACAGGCTGCTACTGCTTAGCTTCCTTGATTTTTGCCTCTGCACCTCCCCCTCTCTCTCTCATCTGGTCTGTTCTCAGTTTCTGTATATTCTCTTTTCCCTCACACCTTCGCACCTGGTCACAATACCCAAGGGAACCCTCTGCCCACATGGTGTTTGTTTCTGGGCAGACTCTACTAGGCTTCATTTTAGGTGGAGCCTCCTCAGTGTTTCTTACAACAATCTTAAGTGACAGGTACATTCCCCATATTCTTTATGGAAATATCCCCCTTGCAGCCCTGGGAATTTTAAATTTCATTTCCTGCTTGCTGGCTTACCATGTGAGCTTCCCAGGTAAGCATGGCTGGCTATCGCACCAAACGCGCTCCCGCCTGGATCACCGCTGAACTGTTGGATCTGATCAGTATATGGGGAGAGGAGTCTGTTCAGTCGCAGCTGCGATTGACCCGTAGGAATCGGGACACATATGGGCAAATTTCTCAAGGCTTGTGCGAAAAGGGCTATGATCGGGACATGCAGCAGTGCAGAGAGGAGATAAAGGAGCTGAGGCAGGTGTACCATAAGGCACGGAAGGCAAACCATCGCTCCGGTGGTGCACCTAAGCCCTGCCACTTCTATAAGGAGCTGAATGCTATCCTTGGTGGTGACCCCACCTCCATCCCCGATAGTCCTGTGGATACTTCGGAGGCAGCAGAAAGAGGGGGTAATCCGGAGGCTGAAATTCTGGATGAAGAAGTGGAGGTAGAAGAGGATGTGGAGTTCCCAGTGAGGCAGGCAGCCAGGAACTTTTCTCCACTCCAGAAGTGCTCTATGGGTAGCAGGAAGCAGATGAGAGAAAAGTGGGAGGCAGGTAGTGTTTTATGTGAGCTGGACATTGCCCTGTGTAGCTAATCTGCCTGGTCAAGCAGGGTGTCGATGGACATCGAGACCTGTAGGGAATCCTCCAGAGAGAGGCTCTGGAAAGTTTCCAAGAGGTACTTGCTAATCCTTTGCCGCAGATTCCAAGGGATTGCAGCCTTGTTAGTTTCCCCATTGTAGGAAACTGTACCATGCCATTTAGCAATCGCTGGAGCTGGGACCAAAGCAGCACATAGCTGAGCTGCATATAGACTGGGGTGAAAGCCGCAAACATGCAGTAGTTGTGTGCTGGTTTCCCTGCTCACCTGCAGCAGTGAGATGTCAGCCAGCAGGTTGGCTGCCTCTGAAAAAGTGTGTGATAATTTTAGAATGAGTTCCCTGCAAAGCTGCCCTGCAAGCCAGGACCGTTTGGTCTGTACACACAACCGCCTTCCCCCCACTCCTGACACTCACCATGATTGGGGTGCTCACGGAGCTGTGTGCCTGTCTAGAGTCAGTGAGAAAGTGATTGTTACTAGTTGCAAAAGGCCCTTGTTACTGAAATGTTTCAATCGTTTGCTGGAATGTAACAATCCCTCTTCTGTGCATTGCCCACAGCAGCCGAGACCTTGAAGAAAACACCACGTACCATTGCCGACCGGCTTCGGCAGATAAGGAAAAAGCCGAGACGTAGCAAAGAAGACATGTTCATGGAGGTGCTGCGGTGCGATGAGAGACAGATCAGGGAACGCAAAGAGTGCTGGGAAGCCAATGCAGCATTTGCTAGGGAAGCGATAGAGCGGATGATAAAAGTTATGGAGGATCAGACAGAGATGCTCAAGTCTTTGATAGAGCTGCAGACTGAGCAGATCCATGGTCGACCTCCACTGCAGCACATGCACATATACAATTCTTTGCCCACCCCACCCCCCTCTATGCTCACACATTCCTTTTCACTTCACAGCATTCCTGAGTTTCCACATCACTCCACCCCCTCTCACAGCTTGGACAATGATAGCTGGAGCAACACAGTTGTGAGGTTTTACCCTTTTTAACAATAAATAAAGGCTCAGGCATTTAATGGTACAGCATTTTTATTCTGTGTTCTACAAAAGCGTATAGCAATCAATTCACTCTCGGGAACAGGCTTCTAAAGCATTTTGTTGCATGGATCTTGGCCCCCAAAATTGTACATGGATGCACCAGGGAAGCAACTCCAAAGCAGACATTTGTTAGGTGCCCCTCACTGTCAAAGTGGTTCCTCAAAGCCTCTCTGATGTTAATAGCAGCCCTCTGGGTTCCTTTGACAGCCCTAGCATCTGGCTGTTCAAAGTGTGCAGCCAAGCACTCTGCCTCAGTGCTCCACACCTGAGCAAACATTTCACTCTTAGATTCAGGGCCGGCTCCAGGCACCAGCTTAACAAGCAGGTGCTTGGGGCGGCCAAGGGAGAGGGGCGGCACCTGCGGCAATTCGGGGGCGGCAGGTCCCTCACTCCCTCTAGGAGCGAAGGACCTGCCGCTGACTGCCGCCGCCGATCGCGGCTTTTTTTTTGCTTGGGGCGGCAGAAATGCTGGAGCCGGCCCTGCTTAGATTCACACAGATTATGCAAAGTGCAGCACACGGCTATGACCATGGGAATATTATCCTCGGTAAGGTCTAGTCTGCCATTGAGACACCTCCAGTGAGCTTTCAAACGGCCAAAAGCACATTCAACTACCATGCGGCACATAGGCGTGTGCAGCACATTTCATTTGGGTGTGCACCCAGGGAATTTTTTTTTTT
>NW_020664383.1:2217755-2269323 GCF_002925995.2 Terrapene triunguis
GTGGGGCAGGGGGTTGGGGTGCAAGGTGCAGGCAGGGGGCTCAGGGCAGGGAGTTGGGGGGCAGGAAGGGGGCTCAGGGCAGGGAGTTGGGGGGCAGGAAGGGGGCTCAGGGCAGGGAGTTGGGTGAGAGGTGTAGGCAGGGGACTCAGGACAGGGAGTTGTGGGGCAGGAGGGTAGGCTGTTTGCAGGCAGGCCCGGGGCTGGGGATCTGGGCTCCCCCGTCCTGGCAGGCAGGCTCGGGGGCCGGGCAGAGGGGGCCGGGCTGGGTGCTTGGGGCCAGGCCAGGCAGAGGCAGCTGGAGTGGATTGCCATATTGGTTGACCGGGAAGTGGGCGGGCTGCTCCCAGGGCTGGACTCAAGGCCGAGGGTGCTGGGAAGCTGAGCTCGCAGCCGGGCTGCAGGGGGCCTGTGGGCCAGGCTCGCCCCCTACCCCGGGCCTGCTGGATCCCAGGCCCCACTTAAGGTGGGCTGGGCTCAGGAGCGGCCTGACCCCCCTGGGTGGTGCCCGGGCCCCCAGCCAGCACGGGGAACCGCAGGCGGGTTTGGGGCCCTGGGCGCTGGAGGGGGGCAGCTGCCTTGGGGGGGGGCCTGTGGCAGCACCTCCGCGAACCCCGCGGGCCACTTTAAGCAGCTGTGTTGGTGCTGCGGGTGGGAGGCTGCCAGCGAGCACATGGGGCTGTTAAAGCAGCCAGCCCAGCCCTGGGGAATGAGAGCCCGGCTCAACAGGGTGCAGGCAGGGGGCTCAGGGCAGGAGGGGTTCGGGCTCCGGCTCGGCCTGGCACCGCTTACCCGTAGCGGCACGCTCCCTGCCTGCCAGGGCCCCACACCGCACCGCTCACTACATCCCCGCGCAGCCCCAAGGGAGGGGAGGGGCTCTGCACGCTGCCCTTGCCACGCCTCCAGGTACCTCTCCTGAAGCTCCCATTGGCTGCGGTTCCCCGTTCCCGGCCAATGGGAGCTTCGGGAGGCAGTGCCTGGAGCAACCCCCCGGCCCCAGAGACATAGTGCCCTGATGGCTGCTTCAGAAAGCAGCGCGGGGCCTGAGGCACCACGGGGGGCAAATCCCGCGGGCCGGATCCAAAGCCCCGAGGGGCCAGATCCGGATCCGGCCCATGGGCATTAGGGTGTGCCTGGGCACACCCGGCACACCCCGTGCGCACGCCTATGATGCGGCACCTGCTCAGGCTGTTGTTAAAATGCTCCTTGCTGCTGTCCACGTGCCCTGTGTAAGGTTTCATGAGCCAGGGCTTTAAGGGGTAAGACGGGTCCCCCTAAGGGGCTGTAAGGAGGGGAGCGAGGAATGCCACAGCTTCCTGCATCCAGGTCATTTTCCCCACCTGGGCTGTGCTGTGCTGTGAGGCATCAGGAGCTGCTGCTCTCCTGCCCGCCCATTATGCAGGCCAAGTGGGGAAAGTGGACCTGGATGCAGGGAACCCTAACATCGCTCCCCCCACACAGTCCCCTAGAGGGGTGGGGTGGAGCACTGCTCTTGGGGGGAGGGGCGGAGCAAGCAGCAATGCCAGCTGCTCTGTGCATTCAGGTCAGTTTCCCCATGTGGATGCAGCAGGGTGGGTGCAGGGCTTAGGGGCACAGGAGTGGGGTGCTGGGGTTGGGGGTAAAGGGGGCACAGTACAAGGCTCAAAGGTGTAGGAGGAGCATGGGGTTGGGCCGCAGGAGGGAGGGGCAGGGGTTGGGGCAAAGGGGGCACAGTGCAGGGGTTAGGGACGAACAGAGGGTGGGGAGCACTTTGGGGCCAGGGGCAATGGGTGTGGGGCACCACATCTATGGGGGCCAGAAATGCCAAAAATACAAGTTTGCCCAGGGCACCCTTTCCCCTAAGCCTGTCTGGACCCTCCCTCAGCTTCTTGCTCCAGGAATGGTGCAGCTGCATTGGGCTTCTCAGCTGCCCCCTTCCTGCTGGGAATATGGGGCAGCTGACTGGACTCTGGGCGCGGAGCTCCCCGTCAGGTGCAGCCATGCTCCCAGTGGGGAGTGGGGGAACCAAGAGTTGGGGTTGGGGGGAAGCCCGGCTCTGGGCAGGGAGATTCACATCTGTTGTCTGGTTGACTGCCCTATTCTCAGAGGGGAAGGGGGAGGTGAGAAGCCAAGTGCAGCTGCCCCGTTCCTGGCAGAGCGAGGAGCGGAGAGCCTGTGGGGGGACACAGCCGGGCTCCTGGTGGGGAAATCCGTGCCCAGAGTCTGATCGGCTGCTGCTGTGCTCCTGGTAGGAAGCTGAGACCCAGGAGCAGGGGGCAGCAGTCTGGGCTTCTCCGCTCCCTGAGCAGGGAGTGGGGAGCCAGGTAGGTTCAGCCCAGCTGGGAGCGGGAAACCAGGGACAGCCAGGCTCTAGCTGCTGGCTTTCTTGTCAATTTCACAGCTCCAGCATGGACAGGGCTGGATTATCTTTTGTGGGCCTGGTGCCAAACATATTTGTGGGCCGCCATGGGGGCAATGGAGCATGGTGCGGGGGAGTCAGTCCCTGGAGCGAGGGGCTGGCCAGGGGCATGGCATGGCAGGGGCGGCCTTGCTCTGCCCAGCCCAGTGTGAGGGCACTATTTACAAACTGACAGTTGCCAGATGCAAACTGGCCCACCCGGCCCTGTGCTGCCAGCAGGCCCCTTCCCCTCGGGGGTGTGCCCATGACACGCCACATAGCCCCCCCGCCCAACACCGGAACCCCCCCCCGATTCCCTATGGCTAGAGTCCCCCCGGATCCGCTATGCCCAGTGCCCTGCCACAAATGCACAGTACCCTGCACAACACCACCCCTGCTCTGCGCCCCCCTGCCCACAGCCCTACCACAACTGCCCAGCACCCCACACAGAACCCCCACTCCCTAGTGCCCCAACACACAGAGATCTTCCCTGCCCCTTCACAGCCCAGAACCTCCCACCCCAGGCCCTCCAGAGACCCACTCCTCCACGCCCTGCCTCCTGGCCACACTCACTGGGAGGTGACTGTGTCTGCCTGCTGGGAGGTGACTATGTCTGCCGGGCTGAGCCACCAGTGCAGCCAGGGCTGGTCCCAGGATGGGGAATCGCTCCGGCCCCTCGGGAGTGGCGTGACCAGCCAGGCCAGGATCTGCCCCAGCCAGGCTCCCTCAAGACCCACTTGCCTGAAGGGGCCCAGCCAAGCCCCCCTCACACAGTCTGAGACTGACCAGACTTCTGCACCAGTCCCAGGCGACTCAGCTCCAGGAATACAGGTGGGGCCCCACAGGTGGTGGGAAGCAGAGACTGCCTGGAGCCGGAGGTGCACTGGGGTCCAGCCAGGAGGCAGACAGAAGAAGGCAGGTGGGACCAGAGGACAGACAGGCCAAGAGGAGCAAGTTGTGGGTGGGGGGAAGCGGGGAGCCAGCAGCCTGGTGGGGTTTCAGGGCACAGTGCAAGCAGAGCAGGCTGGGGCCCCTTCTGAGCATGGGCCTGGCTCCATGTAAACCTGGTACTGAGCATGGAGCCCTGAAATTGACAAGACAGCCAACAGCAGATATAAGTAAGGCAGTGTCTACACAAACACTGGCTCGCCCTAACTACACCAACATAAGCGCTATGCCTCTAGTGGAAGTGGAGTTATGTCAGTGTAATAGGGCACTTACATTGGCCGGACAAGGCTGTAGTGTGTACACTGACATAATTAGGTCAACGTAAGATGTTAATCTAATGCTGTAGTGTAGTCCAGGCCTTAGTCAGCGATACAGCCAAGTATACACCCCAGAAGTCCTGGTTCCCAATCCTATATGTTAACATCCTGGTTCATAAGCAACAGAGAGTCCTGTGGTACCTTTAAGACTAACAGATGTATTGGAGCATAAGCTTTCGTGGGTGAATACCCACTTCATCAGACGCATGCATCTGACGAAGTGGGTATTCACCCATGAAAGCTTATGCTCCAATACATCTGTTAGTCTTAAAAGTACCACAGGACTCTCTGTTGCTTTTTACGGATCCAGACTAACACGGCTACCCCTCTGATCCTGGTTCATATTTCTTCTGAAGATGGAAAACTCTTTAACTGAATGCAGATTCATTGCAACTCTGTCAGTGTTTTCTAAATTCATTTTTAAATTGTGAATTTAGGTATAACAACTTTTTCATTTCTTAAACGTTTTAACTTTCAGAGGCGTCAATGATGTCAAAATAATTGTCAGATACTCACATGCTCAGTGTCTGTCATATCTTTGCCCTTTTGTGATCTGGCTGAATCACTGCCATGAGTGAACACAAGAAAATTGTAACAAACTTGTCTAAGGAATGTAAGAAGTTTACTTTGTGGACAAAATCATCTTCTTATGTTGACGGGGTCTAGGTATCGGCCTGAGCCTGACTCAGATCTTCTTTTGTGGGAGGAAAATTATTGGGCAGTTTGTGGTGGAATATTTTTAATTCCAAGGTCTCTTCAGCCTATGTACTACAGCTCTTTGAGCTCTGGTCAAGTAGAGAGGGGATCCCTGATGACTGGGACCTGAGTAGTTATACTTCATCTGTCTACACTTGAAACGGGACACTGCAATGCCGCTACGCGACGGCACAATGCAGCAACCTGCTTATTAAATGGGATTTCATGCGGGAACCCGGTTGCACCATGAGCGTCACTCTGGTCCTGAACGTGCTTCTGGCTGAGCTCAGAGTCTGTGCGGGTCTCTGCAGACCGGGCCGCTCCCCGCGGAAGGATATGGCTCAGGGCCGCGCGCCGAGGCAGTGGTGGGTTCCCGAGGACTCGTTCCGGGCCCCGCCCCTAGCGGCCGAGGCAGGCGGATCCCTGCGCCGCGGTCCGTGTTTCCGGGGGACCCTGCGCCGGGTGCGCGCGCTCGGGGGAGGCCGCAGGGAGCAGCAGCAGCAGCAGTCTCTGGGCCATGGCCGCGCGCTGGGCGACTCGGTACCTGCGGAGCCAACACGCCCGTGAGTGACCCCGACCCTGCACTTCGGGGGGCGGGGTAGGGGCAGTGCCCGCGCCCCCCCCTGCACTGACTGTTGGGGGTTGGGTGCAGTTATGGGTTGTTTGCATAGCTTCAGCAGTGTGGTAGGTGTAAACACCAGCTTCCTTCTCTCTGCTGACCTCAGTCCAAACTCAGCTTGTCTCTGTAGCACTTCAGCGTAGGGCAAAGCTACAACTACAATGATGCAGTACTTTAATGAAGATGCTCTACACCGGAGGTGGGCAAACTACGGCCCACGGGACCCTCCTGTCCGGCCCCTGAGCTCCTGGCCCGGGAGGCTCTCCCCGGCCCCTCCCCCGCTGTTCCCCCGCAGCCTCAGCTCGCCCCGCCGCCAGCGCAATGCTCTGGGCAGCGGGGCAGCGCAGCTGCAGAGCCGCGGCCTGACCCGGTCCTCTGTGCTGCGCGATGGTGTGGCTGGCTCTAGCCACCGGTGCTCCAGGCAGCGCAGTAAGGGGGGGAGGTTGGATAGAGAGCAGTGGAGTTCGGGGTGGTGGGCGGGGAACGGGGTTGTTGAATGTGGGCAGGGGTCCGGGGGGGGGCAGTCAGGATGGAGGGGGGGTTGGATGGGGCAGCAGGGGGCAGTCAGGAGTGGGGGTTTCTGGGGTGGGCAGGGGACAGGGAGCAGGGTGGTGGTGGATGGGGCAGGGGTGCTGGGGGGCATCAGGGAACTGGGGGGATTGGATGGGGCAGGGGGGGCATCAGGGAACTGGGGGGATTGGATGGGGCAGGGGGGCATCAGGGAACTGGGGGGATTGGATGGGGCAGGGGTCCTGGGGGGGTGGCGTCAGGGGACAAGAAGCGGGTTGGGGGGGAGCCGGGGCTGGGCCACGCCTGGCTGTTTAGGGAGGAACAGCCTCCTCTAACCGGCCCTCCATACAATTTCCAAAACCTGATGTGGCCCTCAGGCCAAAAAGTTTGCCCATCCCTGCTCTACACCAACAGGAGAGAGCTTTTTCCTGGCATAGTTAATCCACCTCCCTGAGAGGTTGTAGCTCGTCTCTCCCACTGACCTAGTGCTCTCTAAGGGCAGGTCTACACTTACTTCCTGGTCTGCCCCGTAAGCAATCGATCTTCTGGGATCGATTTATTGCGTCTTGTCTAGACGCGATAAATCGATCCCGGAAGTGCTCGCCGTCGATGCCGGTACTCCAGCTCGTCGGTACTCCAGCTCGGCAAGAGGAGTACGCGGCATCGACGGGGGAGCCTGCCTGCCGCGTCTGGACCCGCGGTAAGTTCGAACTAAGGTACTTCGAATTCAGCTACGTTATTAACATAGCTGAATTTGCATACCTTAGTTCGAAGTGGGGGGTTAGTGTGGACCAGGCCTAAGGGTACGTCTACACTACCCACCAGATCAGTGGGTAGTGATCAATCTATTGGGGATCGATTTATCGCGTCTAGTGTAGACGCGATAAAATCGATCCCCGATCGCTCTGCCATCGACTCCAGAACTCCACTGCGGCGAGAGGCAGAAGCGGAGTCGACGGGGGAGCGGCAGCGGTTGACTTGCCGCCATCCTCACTGCCAGGTAAATCGACCTAAGATACGCCGACTTCAGCTACGCTATTTGCGTATCTGAAGTTGCGTATTTTAGGTCGACTCCCCCCCAGTGTAGACCTAGCCTGAGTGTGTGTGTGTGGGAGGTTAGGTTGGTATGGCTACATTGCTCAGGCATATAGATTTTTCACATCACTGAGTGACGTAGTTATAGCGATATAGGTCTGTAATGTAGTGACCATAGACGCTACCTATGCTGGAGCTGTGAAATTGACAAGAAAGCCAGATCCTGGCTCTCCAGCTGTGCTTCTCAGTTCCCTGCCGGGATTGGGGCAGCCGCACCGGGCTGCTTGCCACGGGGAACGGAGCAGCTGACCACACACGAGTCAGGAATCTCCCTGCTGGGAGCCTGGCTCCCCCCTTCCCTCCCCCCGGGCTCTCGTTGCTTTAGTTAATCCACTTCCCCGAGAAGCAGTAGCTAGTTTGACCAAAGAATTCTTGTGCTGACCTAGCACAGTCTACATTGGGGGTTAGGTCAGTGTAATTACATCTCTCACAGGTGTGGCTTTTTCACACCCCCGAGGGATGTAGGTATACCGAGGTA
Organism: Terrapene triunguis; assembly: GCF_002925995.2. NCBI lineage: Eukaryota > Metazoa > Chordata > Testudines > Emydidae > Terrapene > Terrapene triunguis. Next base: position 2,224,793 of record NW_020664383.1, read on the forward strand.
AATTCCTAGTGTGGACCAGGCCTCAGTTATAAGTCAGTGGTTTACCTGTCTAGGCACAATTTATGACTTTGGAAGCAGCTCTTGTATTGTGTAGGTTTCTTTGTAATATTCCCCCCCCCCCCCCCCGTGCCTAATTTCCAAAATGTTTTGTTTGGTTCTGCGGATCACCAGTGATCCATGGATCCTTTCTTCGTGGACTACAGAATGTGAAACATTTTGGAAACCACATGGTGTGTGTGTGCACGTGCTCATGGTCTGCAGACTCACTTGTATAAATAATAAAATTCACATTTTAAAATAAAATGAGAGGTTTGCAAAATTCAGTTATGTGGGATAAATAAATGTTTTTAAATAGGCAAGAAAATTATTATGGTAAAGGCTGAGATGTCAGTCGGTAAATTTTTATAACTTACTCTATTTGGACTTAGCTAATGTAGTTGATCTGAGGTGCTTCTTATCATTTATAATCATTGAGTTAAAAATGGCTCTGGATAAATATGGACAATTTTTGTAGTTATTCATGATGTAAGACTATTGTTGTAGGGGTCAGAAAGGAATGTTTCCTCATGGGCACCATTGCATAGTTAAACTAATTATGCCCGGGTTTTTGTGTTCTTTTAAAGCATCAGGTTATTCTTCTGCAGTTGGGGGCAGTGTACAGGACATGATGCAGCAAGGATTTGCCATACAGGATCAAAACGCAAGTTCTTATGAGAGAGAATTATCCCACAATTCCTCTTATGTATTCATGAGGAGAAAGTAGAGGGACACAGATGCAATCATGGCTTGTAATAGAGTCAAATACAGAGTCTGAAAGATTACAAGTAAGATTTTAGGTTTGTGCTGAGCCTTTCTATTTAAATAACATGTTATTTAACTTTTGAATATTTAGGGTCTGGTTTTTGCATAATGAGTGATTATTACAAATGTTAAGAGTGAACTGGAAGTTAGTGCCATTGCAATATGGATACAGTTAAAGGTTTGTTGAGTTAGTGGCTCATTTTTTCTACTCATTGAAGATGCTATTTAGTCTATTTATATCTGTTTGTGAAATATCTTGAGAAGCTGTATGTTGCTTAGTTAGATCACTTCTTTTTCCAGGGTTTATTTCAACAGCTCCTGCTTCTCGACTGTCAACAGCTGAGATTGTTCAGATGCGCAATGAACTCTTCACTAAGGAGAAAGAGAGACAGTTGTCTCTGTATCCACGAATTGAGAAGATTGAAGTAAAATATGTTGGCAAATCTCATCCTGGCACTTTGTTTGTTATGAACAAAGCTTTGTCTACTCCATACAATTGCGCCATGCGTAAGTAAATGGAATCACAAACTGTTTGTTCCATTGTGTATCAAAATCACTTTGCTGATAAATGTATTTACCATCCAAACTGGCACATACGACTATTGTGGTCATTGCAAAGACAAACACAGTAGTCTAGGTAATAATACAAACATAGTATTTCAGTTTGGCATGTATAAAATACAGATAGTGGGATTTAAGAAAAAAGTTAATTTCTGTGGATTCTGATAGCATTCCCACACACAGGTTTTTCAAGCAATGACACTTGGATTTTGGTATAATAAGTGTAGAATTCTAAATTGCAAATTTTAGCAATCTTAGAGGGATGTTGAAAGCTGCCTTGAATTCTTCCACTCTTTTTTTAGACTTAAGTGAATGGCATTGTAAGAAATCAGTATTGGCACTTGTGGATGGAGAGCTTTGGGACATGTATCGGCCTTTGACCAAATCATGTGAAATTCAGTTTCTTACTTTCAAAGATGAAAATCCAGAGGAAGTGAACAAGGTAAATCAGCATCTTATTTCTTTATGCAATTTTCCCTCTCTTATGGCCTGATTCAACTCCCATGGAAGTTTTTTCTATTGACTTCAATGAGTAGGTTAGGGCGTTAGGTAGTAGTTTGAATGAAATTCTAGCTCTATTGGTTACATGAGAAAATGCAAGTTGTTAAAATCACACATTTCTTGTTGGCTTCATCTCTATTGCTGTTTGGACAGTCTCTGCTATCTCCACCAATTTTTGCACATATATATGAAAGCAAAATCTTATTCTGCACTCTAGAGAAATCAAGAGTTGTATTAATGCAGGAAAATAATTAAGATATAAGAAACCTTTTCCTTCAAGCTCCATATGAACAAGATAGACACTGCAGTAGCTGGGAATAACCATGTTGAGAAGCTTTACTGAAAGTATAGTAGGATGCATAAAATAAGTGTTTTTTTTTTTTTGGTCTACATTTCTGTAATAACTAAAAATTTATAGCCTAAACGTAATTTTAGTCTGCTAATAACCCTACACTAAAGATTGTTCATTATATAGAGAAAAAAGGGTCTACAACCAATTCCAGACAGGGAGAGGAGGAGTGAAGTAGCTGTATTTGTAGTATGTCTTTAGCCCCTTAATACTGGCTCCGATATGGTAGAAGAGTTGATTTGTCACTACATGTAAGTATCTATTGCTTTCACCAAATATATTTGTTTATAAAGTTGATCCATCAGTTCTAAGAATTCAGGTAAAATCCTAGTTTGTAATGTAGGAATGTTTTTTGTTACATTATTACTGTAGTAGTGCCTAGGAGCCCAGTCGTTGATCAGAACTCCACTGTACAAACACAGAATAAAAAGAATCTGCCCCAAATTGCTTATAATCTAAGTGTAGAACATGAGACCACACGTGGATACAGAAGAATATTGTAGGATTGGGAGTCAGAACTGCCGAGTTCTGCTCCTGACTGTGTGGTCTTTTCCAAGTCACTTAAACTCTGTCTTTCCGTTAACCCATATGTAAAAGGGTCAAATGGTACTTACTACATACCTTTCAAAGATGATGTGAGGAATACTACTTATATTGCACGCTAAAAATGATACTTTACATTTCTAGTCAGTGATGTTAACTTCAGTAAAGAATCATTTTGGCTGAAGAGTGCATAAGCTGGGTTAGCGTTCCCTCTGCTTTAAAACAGGGTTGCATTGGAAGAAATAAGTGGTAGTCTCCTAAACTCCACCCCACAACTCAAGTTCCACGTCCATCTGCTTCCTTGAATTCTGTGGGCATGAATAATATAGGTAATAATGTTGATGTTTAAACTGTCAGTTCAGGCATCAGAGCTATTGTTTCAGGTTGTCTGAAGACTCAAGTTGACCCATGATTAGTAGACATTACATTGTTTATATCTGGTTCACATTTTGAAGTTTATCTTCACATCCATAAGGGGTTAGTATCTTAATTATTTCTCAATGAAAATTTAGATTCTGGACCACAAAATGCAGTCATTGGGGCAAAGCACAAGCTTGCAAAATCACTGTGCGCTGTTGCAGTTCGACCCCCTTCCTTGAAATATTGTAAACTTTAGAACTTACAGTAGGCCTGAAGATACATATACGCAGTATCTAGTACTTCCTATCCTCACCTTCAAGGTCCTCTATAATCTCACCTCGCTACACCTCTCTTTTCATTTGCTGTTAATTCTTCTCTCACTTGATATACTGCTTGCATCCCTCCCTCCTTGCCTCTTCCTTTATCTCCTTCTCATGCTCTCTTCATTCTCTCTTTAATGCTGCCTCCTGCAACTTGAACAGTCTGCAAGATACTCTCTCCATCCTCTTTCAGATCCCTCCCTTGAAATACTTTTTTTCTGGAAATCTTTTATACCTTGTTTTCTCACCTGTAATTTTCCTGCACTTTTCTTTACCTGATCAGTTGACCTGTCTCTTAGAACCTGCAGTTAAATCCACATGGGTGGACTGTTGAAAGATCAGGACTGTTGATTCAAAGCTTCTCCAGGAAGGGTGCACCTGGTGTTCTATTTTGTAAAGCTTATGTTTGTAGCACTGTATAAATGATTGATAAAATATGTCCATTGTATTAAAATACTAGTGCACAATGGAAACTAGCAAATTTATGAGGAATTCAGTTTTAAAGGAAGACTCACTAATTGAATCAATAGCTGAACTAGTCTGGCATGAATTGGCAACTTCAGTATAGTAAATTTGTTTGAAATGCTCTTTATTACAGGCCTATTGGCGTTCCTGTGCCATGATCATGGCATGTGTGTTAAAGCAGGCATTCAAAGATGAATACTCAGTCAGTCTGATCAGAGCTCCAGAAGTGCCAGGTGATATAAATGTTTTATTGTTGATAAGCTCGCATAGACCCAGTTCAGGTGCATGTCTCAGAATTAGTATTACAGCACATTTAGGGGCTCTCTTTCCTACTGATGAGGGGTTTATTATTCTTCAATTTCTAAAATGTGTCACTGTAATGTCTGAGTGCTTTAGACATTCATTTTATGTCAAGGAATATGTACTCAGTAGTACAGCCCAGTTGTACCTTCTCTCTTCCCCTCTCCGTCATCATTTCAATGGTCAGACATCAAGTGATGTTGGAGTGACTTCACTAATGTGTTTGTAATAATTGGGATTTCAGAATTGCTCATCTGAACACTTGAAATCCCACCCAGAATGCCTGCATGAAGAAGTGGTCTTGCACCATGTCCTGAAGGTGGCAAGACTGATGCAGCCCAATTTCTGCTGGCAGCAAATTTTACCTTCCATTAAGGATGCAGTGACCCAGACGAGTATGAGGTGTCGTTTTGCCTCTTTCAGTTGAAGTGTCTTTGCTGACAGCTGCTTTGTCACAGTGCAGAAATAGAGGTGGTCTCTGACATAACTGCGTCCAAGTCCATTTAGGGCTTTTAAGATGAGGAACAGGACCTTAAATTATACCTTGTATGATAAGCTAAAGTGTCGGATATGATGCACTGATGTTTGTGTGAAATTTCTTTTAACACTGTTTATTCATGTAAATGGCCAGAAGGCTTACTAGAAAACTAGCAAGTTATACTGGGGGACTATTGCAATAGTTAAGCATAATAGCAAAGAGCATTGACAATTTCTGCTAGTCTGTAGTCTGAATTTTTTTAGGATTTTAAATTGACAGAAGCAAAAGGTTTTCATATTTATTGTTAAAAAATATATTTAGACTGCTGGGAAGAGAGCATTTCATCCTTCAGCTACTTAAGCAAAGCCTGAAATTGACTGGCTATCTGGCAGTATGTCAAAGTGCACTATGGAAATTTTAGTGTGCCATAGCAGGGTCTGCACAGTGACTTCGTGTGTGGCAGATTAGTGCGCAGTACAGTTGCACCTTGGCTTGTTGCGCCTAAAGTCTTCATGTAGACAAGCCCTAGGTGTTTGATATGTGTGAGGCTGGTAGGCTGACCGTCAGGCAGCGGCGACTCCAGGCACCAGCGCAGCAAGTGCGTGCCTGGGGTGGAAAGCTGTGGGGTGCGCCCTGCCGGTCCCTGCGAGGGCAGCAGTCAGGCTGCCTTCGACGGCTTGCCTGTGGGAGGTCCGCTGGTCCCGCGGATTCGGCAACAGGTACGCCGAAGCTGCGGGACTGGCGAACCTTCCGCAGGCATGCCGCCGAATCCGCGGGACCGAGGACTTCCCGCAGGGATGCCGCGTAAGGCAGCCTGCCTGCTGTGCTTGGGGCAGCAAAAAAGCTAGAGCCGCCCCTGCCGTCATGTTACCATACCATGACTCCAAATGGCTTTTAGGCAGAGAGGCCAAGGACTGAATGAATGTGCATGGAGACCATGCCGTCTCCTCCTACCTCAGTATGTTGTCAGAGTTTGAAATTGTGTTGCTGCTGCCTGTATTACCTCCTCTGTGGATAAATAAATGACTTAAGTCTTATATTCTGTCTGTCTGGCACCTCTGAGCAATACAATTCTCTGTACAAATGAAAAGTGCAGAAATACTCCAGAGAGGAGGAGGGTCTGAATGTATATCATACTTATCCAGAAAAAAACTGTTTTGATGAGTGGGTACAGACTGCCATACTCTTATAAAAATTGTAAATACCCTGAACATATTTTTGGGGTGAATATTTAAGAGACAAATAGAATCTGTCATTTGACTTTATAAAACCCAAACTGTCCAGCTGTGATTGTAATCCACAGGTTTCAGCTTGTGATCCTTGCTATATTTCTATAACAGAAACAGCCTTGCTTTGGCCCTTATTTATTCACACTGATAATGTTTTTGTAAGACTGCTGAGGCCATGAAATAAAATGTATACTTGGTTACAAATAACAGCATTTTCTCTGGCTCTGCAGTGATCTCTGGAGCTTTCTGTTATGATGTTGTTTTGGACAGTAGGCTTGATGGCTGGAAACCAACAGAAGTAAGTACAATTTGTCTTCTGAAAAGTAATGATTATCATTTACTCCTCCTTTGTTTCTTGTGACCTTTCTTTTTTAAAATGGGAACAGTCTTGCTTTACTGTGGCAACAGTTTAGAGACCCCTATTACCTGATTACCCCAGGCAAACCTCTGCCCCCATGTGGAGCCCCATTAAATTAAAGATAGCTATAGCTAGCACAGTTTTTCTCCCAGTATGGAGAAGGTGATATATGTTTACTTAGAAATATTATGAGTGTATATTAAATTGTAATTTTCTTAATAGTTTGCACTTACATGGCATTTCTAAGCAGAGGGTCCAAAGCTGTTTAGACCTTTAATCAAGCCTCATGACTTCCTGTGAGGTTAAGTGAAAACAAATATATTTCACTGGGCAGGTGTTTCTTCTTATAATGCGTGTTCACCAGAAGAGGGGGAAAAAAGATGTATGGCTAAAGGGGCAATGTTAACAAAATACGGAATTTCACTTTAGTGCAAGCTGTAGTTTAACTTGCCCACTTTGAAAAACTTTCTAAGGTAGTTGTGAGTCATCTTCAGTTTCTCAATCCAGTAAACATTTTGATAGTTGCTAATGTCTTCTGAGTACTGAAGTTTGATTTTTGGAGTGGGCAATCAGTTTTGTATTTATTGATGTATCAATAATGTCCACTTTTTAAAAAAATTGTTAACAAAGAGGGCACTTTCAGGTGGGATTTTGATTGATCGCTTGAAAACTAGCCAGATATTAGCCAGATTAGTGTTCAGCAGTGGCAGGATTATGTCTATGCATATAGTATGTTTGGAGGAGCTTGTTGAAGCTTTCAATGAATTAGAAGTCTCTCAAAAAAATTGGAAATGGGAGTGCATGGGTAATAAGGAATTCCCATTTTCTTTGGGCCTGATGCAATACCGACTGAAGTCAGTGAAAACACACCAATTGATTTCAGTGGCAGTGGCCACTCCTAGTTAGAGTAACTGTAATGTCCTACCAACAGTAATCATTAGCAAGTCTATTGCTGATAGATATATTTGTAGGAATTTATAGATATACTAGGAGTCTCCTTAAAAGCTCGTTTACCATTTTTACTGCTTGTTACAATATTTTTTATACGTACATTGTGTATTAAAAAGCAGCTGAAGAACAGTGGTAACAGTCTACTTTTTTGTTTTAAGGACAACTTCCGTTCTCTTACAAAAGAAGCATACAATCTAATTCACAAAGATCTGCCGTTTGAAACATTGCACGTTGAAGCAAAAGTGGCATTAGAAATGTTTCAGCATAACAGGTCAGTGTTTATTTCAGATTTAAACAAAAATAGTAAAGACTGAATTGAATTGCTAAAGGAAATATAACCTTTAAAAATGTGACAATTGAAATATGAAGGGCTAGACCCTCAGTGTAAATTAGTGTAGCTCCACTGACTTCAGTAGAGCTAAACTAATATACACTTATGTTTTCCTGTTAAATGCACACACTAGGTGGCACTACAGTGTATAACTGAGAGGTGTTTAAGAAATTGGAACAGTTATGAGATTTTGTATTTAGTATCAAACTAGTGAAATCTTGAAGTTCTTAAAGTTCTTTCACCATATTAGTGGTTAGATTCCTCATATGCTTATTCTTTTAAGTTTTGTTCTATACAGTACATCTCTATATTGAGATATTCAAATTCAACAAGTGAATCCAGGAAGTTATCTTCTAAATACCATTATATTTTACTATCAGCCTTGGTTAACAGGTAACTGGCTAAGCTTGGCACTCCACCCAACTATCTATCTGGGAGGCAGTGATATCTAATAGATGGGTAACCCCCTTCATTTTCAGTTTAAACTGATTTTTATTTAAAAAAAAAAAAGGCAGATTTTACAAAGGATTACAGTATTTGTTTTTTCTGACTTTCACCCTACTTTTGTATCATCCAAATATATAAAAATAACTTGTTTTATTAGGAAAGTACAATACATTGCATGATATATATATTACGATAATACATTAGTCTGTGTGTATATGCAAAGCTGCCTGTTGAAGTAAGGCTATAGATTAGTCTAGAAGATACACACAATAAACAGGCACACACACAGGCGCCAAAGTGCGTGTGCATCTGAACGTACTGATGAATCTCACACCCACCACATACACATTTCAAGCTGTTAGCAGATGCTGTTTAAAGATCTGATACACGAAAATGGGAGGAAAACAAAAATATAAGTCAGAATACATTTCAGAACACAAGGATGTATTAAAGTTTAAAAAAAAAAAAAAAGAGAAAAGGATGAAGTTGAGGGTATGCACTCAAATGGTGTGGCCCAATTATTAAATGTAAATATTTTTAGGCTAATAGTTGTAAGTCTACAACAGTAAACTGTTTATTCAAATGAAAGGTTTTATTTGGGGCTTAGAGATGTATTGTTTTCTTAAACTCGGAGGTGGCCTTGTGTTTTGAGTTCTGTTTTAGTTCTGTAGCAAACCACATTGAATTTCATTAATCAAAGCATTAATCTACTGAATACTTTTTTCCCTGTCCTGCCGTCCACCAAAATAAACCCTGATATTTATCCAGAAAAAATATTACTAGTTTTTTTCCACCAATCTTCACCTGTTTCTGTTGTTGTTGTGATAAACACTGATCAATTCCTGTGAAAAATAAAATAAAAACCAAAACTGAGGTGTCCTATAAATGGGGTACTGACCAGGGCCTGGGATTTATCCCTGTCTTGGCCGTGATCTACTTTGTGATCTCAGGCAAGTCGCTTTACCTCTCTGTACCTTTCTTTCCCCTCCCCTTAGTTCTGGGGCAAAAATAGTGGATACTAACAGACTTTTTAATCAAGTGAAGAAAGGCATAACAGCTGGTGGCTGGAAGTTAAAGCTGGACAAATTCAAATTAGAAACTAGGCACACATTTTTACAGTGAAGGTATTTAATCATTGGAACAAACTACTGAAGGAAGTGGTGGATTCTTTCTCGATGTCTTCAAATCAAGGATAGATGCCTTTTTTGGAAATTATGCTTTAGCTAAACACAAGTTAATGGGCTTATTACAAGGTAACTGGGTGTAATTCTGTGGCCTTTGTTGCACAGGAGGTCAAACCAGATGGTCCCTTCTGGCATTAACATCTTTGTATCTAGAAAGGCTTATTTTTATTGAAATGTTCTTTCCACAAAATAAAATGAATGTAACTGCTTTGAGGTGGATTGGCTCATTCATGACATACATATTTTTTGTGAGGCATGTCAAAGAGGCCTTGAAATATGAAAGGTAAGGGTTTAAAATTGTTTCTAATCTTATGAATATTGAGCACAATTATTAAAAAAGCTTCTTTGATGCATAGCTCAAAGATTTTTCTCATTATTTTCCCCATATTAACTTAATAGTGGAGTTAAGGATTAGGTTCTGAAAGGCTCCCAGTGACTTCAGTGTGCTTCTGCATTAGACCCTTATAGATTATAAAAATAATATGAAGCAACTTGATTGTTTTTTGCTTCTTCATATATGTAACTTTATATCTGACAAATTTGTGAAGTGTGCTGTTTTGTTTTCTTTCAAGGTACAAAATGGATTCAATAGAACAGAAAGCATCGCAAAATCCTGAAGGAATAGTGAAGTTACATAGGTGAGTAAAACTTGAATTTTATTCTGTAATGATTCACAAGGGTCCAGTTACTTTGCAAAATTATATGCATCTGAAAGAAAGATAAGTGACTTGTGATGTATTTTTAATGGAACTTTGCTTTCTGGGTTAGCTGCATTCTGATCTATATAGGTTCTTCCACAGCACCATTATTGTTGTATTTAACTCTTGATGGGACTCCTTAAACTTTTCATAAAGCTTTTAAGATAGTGGGCTTCCTTCCCTTGCCTCCCATCTCTTGATGGTAAACACTGAAAAAAAACCCCATCACTTTAAAAGCTTTATATTAAGGTTCTAAATTAAAAATTAGTCTTAACAACTTTAATGTATTAGAAGAAAAATACTTTAAAACAAAAACTAAAATTTTCCTGGTAAACCTTTTTATGCCAAAATCTCATTCCTTTTCCAGTTCGCTGTCAGCATTGCGTTACTTACAGTTATGTTTACACTGGGGTCAGAATGGACCTGGCTTCAGGTGTTCAAGGAAAGAAAAGCAGAAGAAAGTTGTAGGAATCTGATTGGTGAAGGGAAAAATTGCTTGAGAGGGGAAGAAATGTTTATCATAGTCCATGGGTTGTAAAAAGATGCATTTTTGGTTTAACCTCATGCATGCTGTTCAGACCACTTGATGTTTGTGTGTTACCATGAGTGGTTGTTGTGGTCTGGAAACTCCCTACAGAAAAATTGGCTTTGCAGAGATGGCTAGTTTTGGAATAGTGTTTTTCTTGGGAAAAGTATATTTGCTCAGGGAAGTCTGCAGAGCACAGAGTGGGGACTGAGGACAGAAGGGAAGATCTCTGAAGGAAGAGTGTGATGTGAAGGGTTTTGTTTTGTTTTTAAATTCCTTCCTTCCTTCATTTATGCAAGTATTGGAGTTTTCAGATATATGATAGGGGAAATCCTTCTTGAAGCAATAAATAGAATCATGTCAAAAGTGTGTGCTTTTGGGAGCAGATCCTGTATGTTGTCCTAATTCCATTAAAATCATTGTACCTATGACAGCTGAAGAACTGCCTTCTGGACTCTAGTTTTAAATTAGTTATTCAGGTTAGGAAAACATGCTGACCCTGAAGTTTTCAAGGGCACTTCTTCCCCGGATACCAAGAATGCTGAGCTGTAGTGGGATGTTTGGTTTGGGATTTGTGTGGGTTTTCTCTTTTGGTTTAGAAAGAGGTTCACTATAATTTTCTGTAGATAGGCATTTTCTATTTTCTAAGTGATAATGAAAAGAAACAGCTATGTTTGTAATGTCGCTATAAACATACATTCACTGTGAGTTCTATTGTGCTCCAATTAGGTTTGGTGACTTTGTAGATATTAGTGAAGGCCCTCACATTCCAAGGACAAGTTTTTGCTTCCAGTATGAAGTGACAGCAGCCCATAATCTCCAAACCAGCCAGTCTGAGTCTATACGAAGGTTTCAGGGTGTGTCTCTGCCTGTTCACTTAAAGGTAAGTAATGCATTCAGTACAAATATTCTTTGCTTAGGACAGGAAGGAGTGGAAGAAGTCTTTTTACATGTCTTCAAATCCTTGGCATATGCAGTGCCAATATCTTGTCATAGTTGTGAGAATAGGGTGAGTAGATGTTCCAATTTTATAGGGACAGTCCAGATTTTGGGGACTTTTTCTTATATAGGCACCTATTACCCCCCACCCCCTGTCCCGATTTTTTTTTTTTTTTTTACACTTGCTATCTGGTCACCCTAGGTGAGAAGTAGATGAGTGGAAGGCCCAGAGTGTGGTTTACTTTAGGAGTGTCAAGGCTCTGGTTTCCTCAGCACTATTTTAGATATTTAGTCAAAACTCTTTACTATAGACCAGGCTCTGTGGCATTATTTAAGCATTAGTTGTTGTTTTTTAAAAATATACTTGTCTTCCAGTATAGTTATTTTAGTCATGTCACTTCTGGGGAGGTTCTATAATTGTCCATCACATTTTTCTTGTTCGTGTGGTTACTGAGAATGTTTCCTCCAAGGGAAATGGCAAACTATTAACTCTTTTAAATGAGTGAAATTATTTCACTGCACATCATTCCAAAGTGTAAAATAAGAATTGCCATTCAGAATCAGAATCATCTAGTTCAGTGTTCTGTCTATAATCATCTATCAGATGATTCAGAAACAGGTGCAAAAAAACTCTGTAGTGACAGTTATGGAATATCTTGCCCATAGAGTAAAGTTCTTTCTAAGCTCCATCAGTTAGCTTCTGGCTTATGCTCTGCATCATGGCGCTATCTAAATGTGGAGTGCCAAGTTTCAGTTTTAGCACCTGTCTCTTCTTTTCTCACTCTCTTCCTCTCACACATACGCACACCTTTCTAAATTGTTTACTTATGTTTTTAGGGCTACTGTTAGTCTTATATTAGCCCAAATTCCTCTGTCTCAGTTGCCAGCAGAACAGGGTAGGAGCTTTTGCCCCCACTGAGAGCCAGATCAGCTTTCCATGGGCTAATCCTTTAATGTATGCAAGATCATCTGGGGATCTCAACCTAGTGGCCTCATGGCCTTCATTATTTTGCAGAGGGCAGTATATTGCAGAAGCTATAACTTAGAAAATGTCTTGCTTAAAAGGGTTTTTTAAATTATCAAAATATTTAACAGCAGCGGATACCTCAAGCCTTTCAGTCACAGAATGTGTATTGTGGTTAATGGGCAGTGTGTTTTCCCCCCTCCACCCCCCAGGTCTGTTAACGTGTATAAACCCTAACACTGGCTGACAATTGTTGAGAAGGGTGCTTCTCTATCTCCTCTGTAATTCACCACTACTTCCCTTTGCTGACACTGCCTGTGTAAGTGTGAATGGGAGGTCAATTTTATGAATTTGCAGAGGTGAAATTGAACAAACTAGATTTGCCAGTTTGAGAAGTGTTGAGGCCAATATTGACATAGAATTTAATTAGGGTAACCACTTTTTATTGAGTGTAGGGGATGCTAGCTTGCTAATGAGCGCTAGGTTCTTTTCAGGTCAAGTTTTACCTTGGAGCATTTCTCGGATCAGCACACTTAATTTTTCTTAACCAATCCACAGTGTATTAATTCACCCAGAATCTCACTATATAGTCAACAGTTCATAAATCAAGTTTAGATACAGCAAATGTTCTAGGTGTGTGCTAAACGCAAGAAACACTGTCTTCTAAGCGATTAATAAAGACTGTTGTTGAGGTCAAGCACTTATACCAGAGAAAAAAACAAATTATCAAGATTTCTTATTACATGTTCTTCATAATATTCAGTTCTTTAGTGCTTCTAATCCATTTGTCACACTTCAAATAATTCACCAAGGAGTAAGGATGCACTTGTCTTAAGGCACTTCTGTGAATGTGGTTCCTACTATTTGAATTGTTTTGGTATGAAAGGGGAATGTTTAAAATGTCAAAAGTAACTGCTTCAAGTTATTGTTTTCCTCTGTTAGTCCAGTTTGCTTGGGCTTACAAAGAAGAATGTATATTGCATTACTTAGGCTTGGTCTACACAACCAACTGACCTAACCTCCCTGCCCCCGGTGTAGACAGCGCTATGGGAGGGCTTCTATTATTGACATAGCTATCGCTTCTCGGGGAGATTGAGTACCTATGCTGACAGGAGAGCTTCTCCCATTGGCGTAGGTAGTGTCTTCACTAAATGCTAAAGCAATGCAGCTACAGTGCTGTAAATGTACACAATCCCTTAGTTTAAATCCAAAATATGGTTACTTGAGATCTCACTTGAAAGAGTGTAGACTCAGTCAGATAACATTGTTGTTAATGTTAAAGAACAGAAAGAGAAATACAATCTCTGAAATGAAATCTCACTGCTGCTTAGTCCTGTTAACCCTGGGATGGCGTGGGGAGTCTCTTTCACATGGCTTCTCTGGGCATCTGCTGGATTCTTCAGTGTCTCTGTGGATTTGATCAACTCTTCTTCTTAGTGCTGTAACCCTGGAGGAGGAAAGAGGCAGCCCACATGGATTCAGCTAGCTCTAGGTTCCCATATGGTGATCTCAATTTATATATCCTGTTTCAGGGTTTGCTGGAGGAAGGCAGTCTTATTTTTTTATTGAACACTGGCCAAAAGTTGCTCTCAGCTTTCAATTTATAGTTTCTCTGCTACTTCAGTTGGTGTCCAGTAGATGGTGATGGTGTATAATTAGTGAGGCAACATCATTTTGATGAATAGTAAATTAATTGAAAAATGCATTTTTGGAGGCACTGAAACTATTCACAAATTTCAGTTGTTTGGTAAATAGTTTTTTTTTTTTTTTTTAAAAAAAAGGAAAACATTTTGAAAATCAAAACAGTTCGTTTTGACCACTTCAAAAGTTTAGTTTCAACTTTTCATTTTGAAATGACGTTTTGATTAGAAATTTAGCTAATTTTAAAAAAAATTGAAACGGAGAAAACATCTGAAAACAACCCAATGTGAAAGAAGAAAAATCATTTCAGGGTGAATGAACTGAGAAATCAATTATTGCTCAACTTTAGAACAAATTTTGATCCTTTTTTGTTGGAGGCTTTTTATGTTTGATTCATTTGAAGGTATTTCTGAATTCTCTGGACTATTATTTGGAATTCTTCTTTCCTTATTAAGCCATTTCTATTATTTCCAAGCTTTACATAGGTTAGGTGCTCATAACTTTCAGTATTTCCCTTCTTATGCCATATGCCATATTTAGACTGTGATGTCATTATACAGAAAACAAAATCCTGTGAATTTGGGGAACATAATCAGTACATTATTTTAAGTATATATAATACCTAATACAGAACAAGAGAATTATCTTGAAGATACAGGACAAATTATTTTCTTGAAAAGAAATGTATATTTGGTTAATAAAGAAGACAAATATACAGAATCTAATTTGAGGAAGATTTTATATATTGAACTTGATGGGGTATCAGAAAAGTTTGGCCTCTGGAACTTGCAGCTTTTTGGTTCACCCACTGTTCCTAACTAGTTTAAATCTACATTTTTTTTTTTTATGCTCCTCTCTAAAACTTGATTAATTTCCAGAATGCAATGGGCCATGTGCATAGGCAATCAGGATGCTAGCCTTGTTTGTCAGCCTTTGGTAGGTTCATTATAGTTAGAGGGAGAGAGAGAAGTTCCATCTGCTTTTGCGTAATGATTAACAATAGTTTGTAGATTTTGTTTAAATGTTGCATTGCCTATTCATGATGCAATAAAGATTCTTTTCACAATGTTTCTGTAAAATGAGGATTGTTGGTCTTTTATTCTGAGCAAATCAAGGTGTGCAATTTGTAATCTTGTTTTGTATTCTTGCTAAGGAAATAGTGAGAGTTTTATGCTTAAAAGGGCAGGGAGCGAGCTTATGGCTGTTAACAATATATTCAAGACACATATGACATTTATACATTTTACACCAGAAAAGATATAAAGAAGGCCCCAATCCTGTCAACATTTCTATATTTGCTTAAATTTATTCATGTAAATAGGTCCGTTAACTTCAGTGGGACAATTCATGTGTGTGAGCGTGATAATATTCAAGTGTGCAAGAGAGAGATACCTGTCCAGTTGGAAATATAATAAAAATTAACTAATTTCAACATGAGCAATCAAACTGCCTGTATTTTTAGTTTTGTTTACAGTGGTGGTGTAGTCATACCTTTCCCGGACCTGAAGAAGCTTGTCTCTCTCACAAACTGAATAAAAGATATTACCTCACAGACCTTGTCTCTATTTTTTAAAATTGCCACAGGATCTGATTTCAATTTAATTATAAGCAATTCACTGCCCTCATTCACTTTTTTCCAGGCTCATCACACAGTATGGCGAAGATTGCTGGAAAGGTCTCAGAGACTGGTAAGTTGAAGTAGCAGCTAAATACACAGCTTTAATGACCTTGTTTTTCTTAAAGTAAAAGAATTGTCATACTGTAGAAGTTAGATAATCATAATTGGAGGATACATACAAGAACATATTTATTTAAAGGAAGGAATCCAGGCCAAATCTTAAGAAAAATTGAATGCTGTATTAGAATATAAATAAACAATCTAATTGTTTTTGTAAGAAGGAAAACATTGGAACTTTGTGGAAGCCTGAGTTGCATTAAAAATATTTCTCTGGAATACTACAGATCATGGAACTTGGATGGTGCATGTGATTGATTTCCTCCATAGTAAAATTGCAAATTCTGTCTATATGGATTTTTTGGTACACATGAATAGTCTCTTTGTAAGCTCTCATTAAGTAACTTTTAGAAATTTTGAAAAATGTCAATTCTTTAAAAATGAGGAAAATAGAATGTTAGCGGTTTTGTATTTTTATTTTTTCTACATGTTTAAGGTTATATGTGGAATCTGGAATCTGAAACGAAGATTTAGCATGAACTTGAAATACAAGTAAAACTGAAAAAAAGCAGTGTAATGTTCTAACTGTACACAGACATCTGGGTTAAAAACAAATACAGGAGATTTGTGCCTCATGTATAACAAGACAAATGAGTCAAGTCAAAGAAGGCTGACACTAGGGGTGAGCCTATATAGAAGCTAGTGGAAGCCAAATGGGAAAATGATTGCATTACATTAAATGGGAAGGTAACTGGAAAGAGTTCTAAAAAGTAAAATGTGCCTGGTGTAAGGAAAGGAAGTTTCCTAATTACATTTTATCTGGAAGAGGACTAGAGAGTAATAGTGAAGGCAGCCGAAGGAAGCATCTACAGTGACTGAATAAATACAAAAACCATGTTAATGGAATAAAAGAAGTGGAACCCTATGTAACATCTAGACATAACTAAACTTGGGGAAATTTGGTAAAGATTAAATAGTAAAATTATCAGACTTTTAAAACTCCAAAGCCAATATTCTGCTTGCTGTTTGAATAGCAGCAGAGAAAAAGCATATCACATCTGTTCCACAGTCCACTAATTAAGAAGCTTGCTCAAGGCTAAAATATAGTACAATAGCGAACCCATTTTTCTGACCCTCCATTATCCATATTAACCGGACAACCAGTGCACACTCTCCTGTGGCCACTAGATGCCGCTGCAGCATTGCACTTTCCCATTCTCTGGTTTATCTGGATTTTTGATTATCTAATCTGGCCCCAGTCCCAATTAGATCAGCAGACCAGAGGGTTCTGCTAGTTCTTATAAACCAGTTTGAAAATGTTTATAATTCATATTGTTTAATTTTAAAGACAACAGTACTTCTTGCTGTACACTATCCTTGCTCAAGTATAGTATAGCGGAAGGGGAGAATGTACAGGGTGAAACTATGCTTAAATCCCCCCAAACACTGATGTTTTGCAGATTATTGAAGATGGCAGTCTGGAAGCAAAAGATGGAAATCTGGAAGCAAAAACTGTATTAACATAATTCTTAATTTTCATGTGTAAATTAATAAAATAAAAATGTTTTGGACATGTCTTGTGTGTTTATTTATAAAGATAAAATGCCAAGTTCAGTCCTGATTGTTGAAGTCAACTGAGTTAACAAAGTTAAATCAGGGATAAATTTAAGGCTAATATCTCAATTGACTTGTTTGATTTTCCACATCTGTTAAAACTAGAAATAGATCTGAACTAAAGTTTGAAAAGAGTGAGAAACGAATGTTTCGTGTATGGTAAAACTCAACTCATTCATGGTATTTTAATAATCCCGGAAGCTGATAAACCTTTATTCTGTGAGTATTCTATTCCATAAATATCCCATCTTGGTACACAGAAAATAAGTGAGCTAGTCCATCTGTACTAATTTGATGTATTTTCTTTTCATTCAGTAACATGCAAAACAATTTTTTGCCATGAAAAAAACCAACAACTTTGTATTCACTGAAATGCTAGTTCAATTTCTTACCAAAATTATTCCCCAGTGGAATGTCACAAACATCTACATCTCCTACAATAACAAGTCAAAGCAAATATCTTTGCTGCTTCAGATCTCTGGTGTCTTGTACGTTACTAGCAATAGGTAATAAACCTAAAACACTTAAAAATTGAACTAAGTTTTCTTGTCGTCAAACTGCTTGTAATTCTTTTTTAAGACATCTCCTTCCCCATAAAGGGAGCTTTAGAATAGTGTCCAATTGTTATCAATTACATGTCAGCATTTTTTAGATGAGTAATCTCTGAATCGCTCCATGTCCTCTGTGTTCTTTGAGGCATTGTTAGTATTTAGCTCTAAAACAAAAGTTTAATGTCTTATGTAAAAACCATTTCCCCTAACTAGCAGGGAGGTATGTTGGAACTCCCAGCCCTCCATGTAATAAGAGTCTTCATTTTTTTTAGATTGTTTATGTGGTTGACTTTATACAACTCTCAAGAGATTTTGCTGAAAAGGGAATGTCAGAATTTCATTTCCTTTCGGCTCAGAGGCCTTTTTCTTGGCCAGAAAAGAATTTGAGTCATACTTACTGTAACATTTTATTTAGCTAATGCATTCTTTAAATTCTGTCCCACTAACTCCTTTACCATTAGGTATACTTTTGAAATTTCACTTGCTTTCTTAACAAACTGATATCACATTAGCAAAAGAACAGCAAGCATTCAATAAAATATATTTAACTAGAAATATCTCTTCTAATTAGTGGCATCAACAATTACCAATAATTTCCCTAAGTATGTCTACACAGCAAAGAAGTTGGCCCGTGCCAACCAACTCAGGCTTGCGGGGCTCTTGGTGCCTGACTGTTTCATTGCTGTATAGACTTTCGGGCTCGGAGCCTGAGTTCTGGAACTCTCCCACCCCAAAGGTTCTCTATAATCCTGTTTTGTATAAAAGAGTTTCAGGTAATTAAGGTTTGGTTAAGCAAGGTTGTACTCTATAATTCTAGTGTGGGAATATTCCTGGTTCACTTAAAGGGACTTTGACCTTGTATATTTATATTTATTTATAACTTTAGAATCATAGACTCTGTCTACCAAATTTTAAGTACATTTTTAATTTTAAAACCACAACTCTGTATCTTGTTTTATTGAGTATGCTTGGCCTTGGAAGCTGCACATCTTCAGCTCCACTGGAAAAAAACAACAACAGATAAGTGTCAAGTTGAGCAGCAAAAAATTCAGGAACGCAGCCAAATTGTCAGAAGTGTTCAGTATCTGTGACTAGGTCCAAAGTCCAGTGCCGTAACCACAAGACCATCCTTCCTTTTTTATCATCTGTGTTGTATGTTGGTAGCAAAACTCTGCAACTATGCCTCTGAATCTTGTTTTCTGCCGCTAAGAGCAAGATGAGAATCTTTCCATCTTATGTAGAATTTGTAAACTTAAGCTGAATTTTAATATTTTAAAAGATCTCCTGCCACAAACAGGTCAGTGTCAGCAGGTTGAGAGGAAAATGACCTGAAAGGAAAAAAGCCCAGGTACAAAATTAAAAAAAAAAAAAAAAAGAGTAAAGAAGTAAGACTTCTGACAGTGTGAGTGGAGTTAGGCATAGGGCATATTCTACATTCCATAGGTTTGTATGATGAAAAAATAGAGCTCTAATTAAATTGCATTTCACCATTTTTTTTGTTAGTGAAGTTCTGGCTTGGAAGAAATATCTTTTGATAAACATGCCCCTGAAGTAAACTGCAGTGCTGTATTTTCTTTGCCTGGGTAACTAGGTTTTCTTTTCTGTATTAAATAGCCTAATATGTCAGAATTGGCTCTTAATTTTCACAATACCTGTGAAAGTGTGATTATTTTTTTATCCGAGTGTTCTAAATGCAGTGGTTAAACATTATAGGGAGATCACTAAAATAACTTGATCCCTGAACAAACCTGATTTGAATAGAGATGGGTTGACAAGATAGTGATTGGATTTGGTTCTGGACTATTGGTAATATTCAGATTTGGGTGTTAGAATTAGGAGTGGGTTTGGATTCAATGGCACTGAAATATTCTGAGACTTCCACCATGAATGGAGATCTTGTGACTGAATTTAGAGTTTTCAATTAGATTTATAATCAAATTCTATTTTTGACTAAAATAAATCCCACCCCCAATTTTACCAGTTTTAGAACTGATGTTCAAAAAGTTTGGTCAGCATTTTAAAAAAAAAAAAGGTTGAAAAATTCCTGCAAAATCTTGTACTTTTTTTGTTGTTACTAGCTCTGCTTGTGACCTCAGTTGTCTTTGTGTGATTTCCATCATCTTGAGCCAAAGTCATGCCAGAATCTGTCCTTGTGAGATTTCAACTACGTCTGAATCACAACCTCAAAATACATGTATTTGGGATTTAAATTCAACCTGGAACCAAAACTGCAGAGGAAGGCTTAGATCTGGGAAAGTAAATATGAACTTTGTGACAGTTGGCAAAGATTGTTTTCGTGGCTCTGAAATTTGGACCAACTGTCGATATGAAAGTAAGTTCCTAGAGGTGATACACTAGTTGGCTAATGCACTGGTCTTATCCCCTCTGTCTAGTGAATATCTGAGGTTAAAGATAGGGTGAATGCAGCTATAAGCAGAGGGAGAGCTCCTCCTTTCCTTTTTTTCTGGCTTGGATGATAATTGCTCATCCAGGGCTCCCTCTCTGCATATTCTGCCTGTCTCATGGAGTGAGCACTTCTCAGGCAGGAGAATGTGCAGTGGGAACGGGCTCACAAGTTTATTGGGGCTTTCAGATTTCCTACCTACTAGGTGGAGTACTAGCAGCATCTTTGGGAGAAGAGGCTCCCCCCCCCCCCAATCAGTTTCATTACCATGCCCTGTCACCTGCTCCTCTTTGTCTCAAGGGGAGAGAGGAAGACGACCTCATTGTGTCAGCTGCAAAGGAGGAAAAAGGGACAGAAGAGAAGACATCCTTATTTCCCTATAGCTACTGCCCCTCACCATCTCCTCTAGACTCCAGTGGGAAGAGTGCCCAGCGGCAACCAACTGGCCCTTGTCAGCTCCCTCTCCTCCATAACACTCCATTGTGGGCAGAGGGAGTGGGGAAGTGAATGCAGGGTCAGATGAGAGTAGTGAGGGATGGAAGAATGGGAATGGAAAGGGGTGACAGGCAAATCTAGAGAATGGTGGAGGGTGGGGGGGTATTTAGGTGAATGACAGGTGGGGAGTTAAACAGGGAGATTGAAAATCTAAGGGGAGTGATGGTGAGTGGGAAAAGGATGGCAGAATGAAGGGAAAAGGTGGAGAGCCTGAAGGGAAGAGCTGAACACTTTACCCAAGTAAGATCATTTTTGGTTTTATATAGAAGTGTTGTGCCAAAATATTGCAATAAGATTCCCATTAACGTTTGCTCCAGAGGTCAGGGTCCATGTTTGGATCGAATGTCGATGCTTGAGACACCTCATTTTAGGTACTAGATAAAAACATGAATATTCTTATGGATAGAAAGCACATTGTTTTTATTATGCAGGCTTCCTGGTTTTGGTTAATAGGACCTAACATGCCTCTGACAAGTTGGTCAAATATTAGATTTGTTTGCTTTTCATAAAATATTCTGAACTATTTTGAGTTCTTCAAAAGTGTAGGAGATCGCATCGGGGATTTCACCATTCTCCTGTGGGAAGGGCCCCCAGACCTTCCATCTTATTAGTGGTGTTTACCAGGGCTGCCCGGGGAAGGGGGGGGCAAGTGGGGCAATTTGCCCCGGGCCCCCACGAGAATATAGTATTCTATAGTATTGCAACTTTTTTGTATGGAAGGGGCCCCCAAAATTGCTTTGCCCCAGGCCCCCTGAATCCTCTGGGCGGCCCTGGTGTTTACATCAGTACAGATTCTCCTGGTCAAATCTAAATCCTGCCATTTATAGGAGTGATGGTTGGGAGCATCAAGGATGTGCCTGCCATCAACCCCAGCTTCAAACTAGGGCTGTCAAGCAATTAAAAACACTAATGGGGATTAATTGCACTTTTAATTGCTCTGTTAATAACAGTATACCATTTATTTAAATATTTTGGATGTTTTCTACATTTTCAAACATATTGATTACAATTACAATACAGAATACCAAGTGCACACTTTATATTATTTTTATTACAAATATTTTCACTGTTAAAAACATAGAGTATTTCAATTCACCTCATAAGTATTGTAGTGCAGTCTCTATTGTGAAAGTGCAGCTTACAAATTTGGGTGGTTTTTTTTTTTTTCGTTTTGTTTTTTTAACATAACTGCACTCAAAAATAAAACAATGTAAAACTTTAGAGCAGTGTTTCTCAAACTTTTTGTGCTGGTGACCCCATTTGGACTTAAAAAAAAAAAATTGTGACCCCTCCAACTAGAAAAAAATTGTCATCCCCCTACCTTCAGCCCTGTGGGGCTCTGGCCTTCAGCCCCCCTCAGGGTATGGGGTTCTGGCCTTCAGCCCCCCCATGGGGTTCTAGGTTGGAGCTCCAACTGCCTCTGGGGCTGGGGCTCCAGCGTCCTGCTACCTCTGGAGTGTGATTAATGCATTAAAAAAATTAACGTGTTAATTGTGCTGTGAATTAATCCTTAATTGACAGCCCTAGTGCAAAGTGAAAGGTTATGGGGACTTATCAGTTGGAAGTGATGGAGGAGGAGTAAGACCTGAGTGTAGGGTTGCCAATCCTTCAGGATTGTCCTGGAGTCTCCAGGAAATAAAGATTAATCTTTAATTAAAACGATATCATCATGTCATGAGACCTCCAGGAATTCATCCAGCCAAAGTTGGCAACCCTACTTGGGTGGATTGGTTGATGACTACGAGCTGCCAATGGGATGCAGCTGTGAAAAAGGCTAACTCAATCCTAGGATAAGTCAGGCAAGGTATTTCCAGTAGAGACACTGTTATTACCATTGTAGAAGGCACTGGTGAGACCTCATCTGTAATACCGGGTGCAATTCTGACATCCTATGTTTAACAAAGGTGATTTCAAACAGGAACAGGTTCAGAGAAGGGCTTCTAGGATGATCAGAGGAATGGAGAAATGGCCTTACAAGAGAAGGTAAGGATCTTGGCTTGTTTACCCTAACAAACTGAAGGCTCAGGGATGGTATGATTGCTCTCTATAAATATGTCTCAGGCAGGGGCGGCAGGTTGGTATAATTTTTGGTGGTGCCCAGAACGGGTCCTGTCCCTCCCCCCCCCACCTGCCTTGTAAGCTGATCTATATTATTTAAAATAATGTAAAAATGGACTGGAAACAGTAAGCATTTAACAGTTTCCCTCTATTGCACAATATCACTATTGTAAGAAATTTATTTAACTAAGAATATCAGCTTTATAAATACTCTTATGAATATGCAAACAACCCAGCACTCTTGGATCAATAACCCTAAAATTAAAACAAAATGTAGCCTCTTCTTTAGCGATGTTCTTCAGAAGGCACCAAACACTTATTATCCTTGTTCAGTGGGGGATGGGGCTGCTCCTTGCCCAGCCTGGGGCAGGAATGGTAACAGCGGGCAGGGAGGCAGGGTGTCATGAGTCCAACACTCACCCAAGCCCCAGCTGCTCAGGTCCAGATTCTAGGAAGCCCCCTTGCAGTCGTCTCCCGCTGGGTGCCGGGGGAGGGGGAGAGGCAGGCCTGCCATCACATGTGCACCTCCTCCCCTCCTCCCTCCGCAGGCACAGCAGCCACCTTAGCCTGCCGCTGGCGGCGATCCCTTTATTGTAGCTGGCAGTGGCTGGTGAGGGAGTGCGGCGCAGAGAGGCAGGGCAGCCTCCTGCTGCCCAGGGTGCAGGCAGGGATGTTCCGGGGGAGGCGCGTGGGGCCAGGAGCTGGGCCCCCGGGGCCCTGAATATTGCTGGAGCACGGGCACGACAGGCCCATATAACTCGCCGCCCCGGTCTCAGACATAAACATCAGGGAGAGAGAGGTGCTATTTAAGTTAAGGGCCAGTGGCAGTACATGAACAAATGGATATAAACTGGCCATCAACGAGTTTAGGTTTGAAGTTAAATGGAAGTTTCTAACCATCAGAGAAGTGAAGTTCTGGAACAGCCTTCCAAGGGGAGTAGTGGGGGCAAAAACCTAAGGCTTTGTCTACGTTACAGAGTTTTGTCAGCAACTGGCAGCTTTTGGTGGCAAAATGGTGGAGGCGTGCACACTGCAATGTCACTTTTAGTCATAAAACTGCTCTGTTTTGGCAACAAAATAAAACCACCTTGACAAGAGGGATAAAGCTTTTGTGGCAAACTTAAAGCTACAAAGTGGCAGCGTAGATGCTGCCGTTCAATATATTGCCAGAACTGGCCTCCTTCAGTATCCCACAATGCCTGCCATGACTGCTCTGCTCACTGTTTTGAACTCCGCTACCCTGCATTCCTGCTATACAGGCATGTGTTCCGCTCCTTTCAAAGCTCCAGGAAGTTCTGGCAGCTGAGTGTGCAGCTCAGCCCTGGCAGCAAAGAGCAAATCATTAATGTGGAAAGCTGCTCTCTTTTACACAGAGGCAGGCAGGCAGGGGTGGATGTGCGTGTGAGAGAGATGTGGGGGATGGGGCTGCTGCCCGGGGTGTCCCCCTACCCCACCTCAGGATAGGTTGCTTCAGCGGCTGTCCGAATTTAGAGACAGCATGCTGACACACACACTCTCATGTACACACTCCCCCAACACATACTTTGTCTCCCCACTCCCTGTCAAACACTCCTCCCCCGCCTTCAGTTGAAAAAGTGGCTGGCAATCTAATAGGATGCCCATGGAATGATAGGATTAAGAAACCTGCATCATGAGGCATTGCAAACCCTTCCCAAAGCACCCTGCAGTCAGTTGCATAGTGGGATAGCTACTCACAATGCACTGCTCACTAGGTCGATGCAAGAGCTACTAGTGTGGATGCACTCTGCTGACGCAAGAAGCATAGTGTGGACATGCAACAGCAGTTTAATTAAAGTTTTGTCAACAAAACTCTGTTGTGTACACATAGCCTAATTTGTTCCCAGACTGAGCTTGATACGTAGGGCTAAGGTGACCAGACAGCAAATGTGAAAAATCGGGACGGGGGTGGGGGGGTAATAGGAACCTATATAAGAAAAAGACCCAAAAATCGGGACTGTCACTATAAAATTGGGACATCTGGTCACCCTACATAGGGCTGTCAAGGGATTAAAAAAATTAATCGTGATTAATCACAGTTTTGATCACACTGTATAAAAAGATGGTTATATTAGCTATTGCAAGGCTAAGTTCCAATACCATCGAAGTACTTCAAGTCTGCAGTACCACCTACACGCTAAACATGCTTTCACCTCCAATTCCTGTGCTACAGATAACCATCGACAGCAAATGAATCCTGCCATACGTGGCAGAGTATATTTACAGAGTTTCAGGATCTTTACAAGCCCATGATTCAAATGAAGTACAACAGCTTAACCAATGCTATTACAAAGTGGATAGCTATAGACTGCAGACCACTCAACATTGCAAGCGACAGAGGGCTAAGAGATGTTATTCAAATTCTACTTCCAATCAGTCATATACCTTTCCCTGGCAAGGAACTACTGCATCACGAATACATGACCTATATCACAACAAAAAGACTACAAAGTTGAAGCTCCTGCAAAATGCACTAGCTGTTGCTTTGACTAGTGATCACTGGACATTCTTGAGCAATCACAGCTGTCTTGGAGTCACAGCACAACTGATGGATGTTGCATGGACACTGCAGTTGTTTGCTTCAACAGTAACACATACTGAAGAGAGACATTATGCTGGAACGTGTAAAGCGTTTCTTGGATGTTGCGAAAAAATGGAATATTGAAGAAAAGGTAAAAATTAGTACTAACAGTGTGATCAAAATTGTGATTAATCGCGATTAATTTTTTAAAATCACGATTAATTTGTTTTGAGTTAATCATGGAGTTAACTGTGATTAAATTACAGCCCTACTTTAAACACATCCTTCTGGCAGGCTAAGGCTCTTCTCGGGAACAGGCTCCTTTCAGAAACTTTTCTTTGTCTATGTTTTCATGAATTTTAAAGTTAGAAGGAACTAGTCTGCCCTGCTGTGCAACCACAGGCAATAGAATTTCATCCAGTGGAGGGAGTTATCCCTACTAAGTAAGTGAAACTCTTCCCTGAGGAAGTGAATGCTGTCTTCATCATTGTGCGTCCCATTAGCAAACAATGATGAAAATGCAGGATCATCACTAGACTTCAAGTCCTGTCATGACAACCATTAGAAGGGGTGAGCTTCCCATTCTATTCTGATCGACTTTAACCACCGGTAAGTAGTAATTCCTTACTGATATTCAGTAATTGCCCCAATGCCATACAACTCTGCTAAATGCAATATGTTTTTACCTGAAGTCAAGGAACTTGCTGATGTAGGTATATTTTACTTTATTGAATTTTATTAGAAATCCAGGTACAGGAAAGTCCATAATTCACCAAATTTTTAAGAGGCATTTTATTGGAAGAGCAGACAATGAACATTTCTTGAAGAATACCAACCATCTGAAAATGGTAATGCTATCATGCTGTGGTCTTTCATAAGATTGAAACCCCAGTCATGGACAGCATTAACATTTTTCAGAGTAAAAAGAAAAGCTATTTTAAAAATTCTCACTAATGTGATGGCAAAAACCTAACATGCCTCTTCTGAGGAATCAGATTTGTAGAGAAAGGGATATGTGTAAGTGGTGTGACACTCATTTATATCTGGTAGATAATTCCTATATTTGCAGTTCAGACTTATTGTGTATTTTAGGGACAGAACATGGAAGAACATAAGTATAATTTGAACACAATACAGTTAAGAATCAGAACAGTGAATGGCAAGACAATCTCCCCCCTTGTTAGTAAATATCTATTGGCGTAATGTTAGAAGTAATGAATTTAATGATACATAAAATGACTAATGTGGCAATACCAGTTGTGAAAGCAGGAGTGGTACATTTAACGGCTTGTCTGCACATGAACATTAAACCAGAATAAGGTAGAGTGTGAATTTAAAGCGGATTATCTATACTTTATTGATTAACTACCTGTATACATGCTCTTATTCCAGAATAGCAGTGCTTTATTCTCAATTAGCTTAATGTAGTTGGATTAAATAAGACTACTCATGTATAAAATTAATCCATTTAGATTAAGCTAATTCAACATAAGGCATTTCTGTTATGGAATAGGAGCATTCACACATGGAGTTAAGCAGGAATAGCTATTTTGGAAAAATTCCCTGGCTAAATGAGCCCTTAATGGCGGGCACAATACCTGTTAATTAGCCTACCAAATACTGAATAGTTCACCCGGGTGGTGTCAAAATACATGGATCAAAGTTTGTGAGAGGCTCAAATGTGATGTTGATAAAAAGTTTAAAGAAAGATAACTCCTCACTGCAGTTTTGGGTGATGTGCAGTAAACTAGACCGGGCCACACCCAGATCAATGAGAATTAAAATACTGAATAGTTGCCTCCTTCAGTAATGACCACCATATTTGACTTAATAACATGTGATCACATAAAACTGTATTGTAATCCATACACTTGCAGGGAAGAGTTAAGGTTGTAGAGATAAGCCTTCCTGTCATTTTCTGACTTTTGAGTGTTTCACTGCAAACTTCGCCTTACAATGTGGCTTTTTGTGTATGTGTGGAATGTAGACGCTATATCAGCTGTGTCTGCTCCACAACATCACCTACGGCAGCCCGGAAATACTGCGGCACTGACCCAGTCAGCTCACAGAGGCTGCTTCCTGTCAACCTTCCCCAAGCCAGCAGGTCCCCACATGACAGAAGCAACAAAGAGTGATCGGAGAGAGAGAGAGTATGAAATCCCCTTCTGGCTTGCCAAAGGGGCCCAGAAACAAGTCACTTTTTATCAGATCACTGAAACTGCCAATATGCAAGTTTGTCTCTAATGTGCAAAGTAGAGTTTCCCCTATAAAAGTGGCTGAAGCATTGTTACTCTACCTTTAAAAAAAAAAAAAAATTAAATTTCAACTCTGAGTTAAGAATGAAAAAAAAGTTATAGCTATAAGCAACTGAAAGGGAACCTGTAAATTCTGATCTTAGGGCTGCAGAGATCTGTAGTGCTTATTGGAAAATCAGGGTCTTAGAATGGAAATGCTGTGTATCCTTAACCCTGTCCTCCAGGATCTGCTTATAATCTATTGTTTCCTAGTCACAAATTTCTCTTAATTCTTTAACATTGGGATATTTTATACAATTTTCCCCAAACCTAAACATAAAAAAATCTTGATATTCCTAGCAACCTTCCTTTCCTCCAATAGCACAGCTAAAATATCCAATGAAAGACATGGAAATATTCTTAACTTAAACAAATTCAGAATTTGTTCTGTTGTGGAGGGATGAAGCTGGGCTCCTGTCCCTGGTCAGCATTGTGTATATTCCCATGCAGGATGCATCAGACTAAGGTCTGGTCTACACTAACCCCCCAAGTCGAAGTAAGGTACGCAACTTCAGCTACGTGAATAACGTAGCTGAACTCGACATACCTTAGTTCGAACTTACCGCGGTTCAGACGTGGTCCACACGCGGCAGGCAGGCTCCCCGTCGACTCCGCGGTACTCCTCTCGCCGAGCTGGAGTACCGCAGTCGACGGCGAGCACTTCCGGGATCGATTTATCGCGTCCAGACCAGACGCGATAAATCGAACCCGGAAGTTCGATTTCCAGCCGTCGAACTAACCGGTAAGTATAGACCAGCCCTAAGAGCCTGAGCCTGAAAACACTTTTACAGCTGTAAGTAATTACAAATTAGCAGAAACGTTAAACTCAGTGGGACTATTCACACATGTAAAATTACATTCACAAGTGTGTGCAGGATCTGTGCCCTATATAATTAACTCTGTACAAATGGTATATTACAATAGTTGGGCATTCACCGTACGGTTAGGACCTGTGAAAGTTTAAACTTATACTTCTTGCAGGTGCCTAAATATGAATTCTCACAGTCGCCACTGAGTTTCTTTCTTGTCAATCTCAAGTGTCATAACTAAATTGTTGAGTTAATAAAGTAGGTGTAATGAGGATGAGAGACTGGGAGTCAGGCTGGCTGCGTCACTCACTTGCTCTGTGAGCGTGAGCATTTCACAGCTTTGTACCTCAGGTTTTCCACCTGCAAAATGGATATAGTAATACTTGTTTGTTTCACAGGCATGTTGTGAGGCTTCATAAGGTTTGCATAGCATTTGAAATCCTTGACTAAGATCGATACACAATCATAATTTCCTAAGAAAAGCAACACTTTAAAAAACTGCTAAATATTCAACATTAAAAATCAGATAAAGTATTTTCTGAGAGTCAAATTTCCTATGTATAAAAATATTTCTTATAAATGACTACAGTGCACAGCGAGGCATGCCATAGTTTTAATTAATCATTTCCCTCTCCTCCCCTAATAAAGGAATGATGAAGCAAAGAAGTGACTTGTGTGGGAAGAAAACTCGCTACTGAAAGGCAATAGGGTAAAATAAAAAAATAAGTTGGTGAGCTCAAAATGCATCAATTTATAAATCCTGCTAAAGAGGCATTGATATATGAAGCTGCTTTCCCCCCCCCCTTTTCCAGAAACCATAAACCAATACATTCTAACAAACATGCCTGTATGTAGAGCAGCCCTTCTTTTTACATGCAGAATGGAGGTTTTCCCAGCATTGTAGTGACTCATTCATGCTTTCTGTCTTCCTCCCACAGTGGCAGTTTGTTCCATATGAGTTCTGGTAAAAGGCATCATACAGTGTTAATGCTAACATGTAGGAGTCAGTCATAGATAAAAACCCCTATCACGATTAGCATTAACAACATACAGCCTACAGAAGAACTCCAGAGAACTGAGTATGAGCCACAAAGAACTGAACTGGTTTTTCCCATTGGTTTACCTGTAATATAAAGAGAGAAATGTATCCAATAAATTGTTACAGAGTGAGAACATCCACCATAGTGTAAAAAAAGGATTGTAGTTATATTAAATTCAAAATAGCATACTAATTTTAATGTTATTTTTATAATATCAGTAAGAATAAATAACCCATTAGGTTTACCGAATAATTTTTCCTATCATTTCAGTTTCATCTTCCTTTTTTTTCTAAATTGCATTGCACAAGAAGAATGATAGTGATTTAGGGAGAGAGAACAAGTTTTATTTATTATGCTGCTTACAGTGTCCTGGATATTTTTGAATCTTTGGAATAGATAGTTAATCAAGATACTTAAATGTACAAAATAATCATCTGAAAATTAGCATGTGATCAATAATTGGTTATAATAAGCACACCTTTTAATTTTATATTGTCTTAAAATGTATAAAGATGTCTATTACAGGCTCTAAGTATTCTGAGAAAATATAGGAAATTCAATTATAGCAATTATAGCCTCATCAATATATATTTACTGCTGGTTGAATAAAGGGCCTGATCCTCCAGTTGGATTCTGAAATCATTGGGCACCATGTAGGTGCAAAGCTTCTTCCATGGAGCCAACTGAAGGACTGGAGCCAATATACTTCAGAAGTATATACTAATTTCCAACAGGGTGAAGAGAGAGAATTGAGGGTTTTTTTCCTGTTTATTAAACAGCCCACTATCTAATAAACACTTCTTAAGACCTACAAGACACTGATGCCTTGATGGAGAATACTTAATAATAGAAGGGGATAAATAGCATAGACCAATACAGAAAACTTTGTTGAGTGGATTGTATTTATTATTAAGGTTTATGTCTTCTGATCTCACCCATCTGTGAGTCATGTCCTGAAAGCTAGAGTAATCATGTTGCAATAAGGAAGCAAGAGTATTCGAGATAAGATAAGACACTATATATAATGCTTCAAATATAAGATCATGTGGAAATGAGTCTGCTAAAGAAAGAGGGGTCAGACAGAATTTTTCTTTCATTAACAAATTATACAAACTTTAGACAGATTTCAGTTAGCCAATTTTTGGGAGAAGAATGGTTGATTCAGCCACTGAGAACTGACTTTTTTCAGCCTAATTAATATACCATTCAGTGTTACTTTTCTGCCAAATCTGCCTCATCTTTTGATCATGGCATGATTTATCAACTGTTTAAAAGGAAGTATTGTCTTTTAATCCAGCCAATAACCATTTTATTCCCAAATCACAATAAATATGTTTGTAAAACTTGTTCTGTAAAAACATGTTTTTGGCGCTTTCTTTGTATAAAAGTGACTGAGACCTTTGTGTATTTTTATAACATTCTTACATTTATCAACACAAGTGCAAAGGGGAAGTTAAAATGTCATGAATCTGTGGTCTAATTTAGAGATTTTAGGGAAATTACCTTCTGCATTACTCAACTCAAAATGAAACTACTTAAATGTGTGCATGATTCAAGTGAAATATCAAAGAGGCAAACAAAAATTCCACAGTGAATAGTTTTTAGTGAGCTAAAAAACAGTGGTTTGGAAATTTCCAGACCCAGGATTAAAACAGTGATTAAGGGCCATAGTCTGCATTACTTATTCAGGCAAAACTCCCTTTGAACTCAGCTGTTACCTAGAAATGCAAATATAATACAGCATGTTTAAATGAGGTAAAAGGTCTCTAAAGCTTTTGTAATACTTACCTCAGTACCACTGTGCGGTGAGTGTGGAATGGGGATACAAGGTTAACTTTTCATTGCTTTTTTGAGGACAAAGCATCCAACTTAGTTGTACTACAGCTGTGAAGACATTCCAGTAATGTAATTTCTGTATTGTTTCCCATTTTTAATGCATTTACATTCCCTGCTGCTTATTTCCCTGCTGTTGTCCAATGGGCATACATCTCACTTAAGGCCCTGATCCAAAGCCCATTGAAATCATACGGAACATTGCCACTGATTTCATCAGAAGATCTCATCAGCATATATGAGCAGTGCCCTTCATTTTCATCAGGCTGCATTATCTGAAATGTGTCCCAGGTAAGCATCCTTTGCATCATACATCCCCAATGTATTTAAATCCATTTAGAGTTTTTCCACAGACTCCCATAGGTTTTACTAACCAAAACAATGTTGAGTCTTTGGCATGTATCAGCAACTTGCTGTGGGAGGCACTCTTCTTTTTCAACCTGCTCCCTAGCGCACAGTCTCCCAGCAGAAAGGCCGAGGCAGATGGAGTACAAAGGGGCATGGCTGAGCTGGTTCCCTCCAGCAGTCAGAAAAGCCAAAAACCTCTAATGGTGGTTGAGAGGAAAAGCTACATACACACACATCCCACATTATTGTTTGGCTACAAGAAAACCTAGAAGCAGCAGGCTGGAGCTTGAGATTAGTGCAATCAGCTCCTCCAGCCAAAATCTGGAGGGGAGGCAGCTCTGGTGAGCACAAAGACCCTGTCTATGGTGCTTTGCTGTCCCCACTGCCCCATGGAATATCAGTGTGGGACTTAGGTGGTAGAGAGGGCCTTGTGTGGGCCCTGTGTATGTGGGTGAATTGGGCACCCCATTATGCTTCAGTCATTGTGTAAATTCCATAATCCTGTTACATGTTTTATTTCTAAGTTCTAAAACAACAACAGAGTCTTACTGTATCAGGAAGTGGTGAGAAATGACATTTCCTCTTGCTGAACCTCTGTAACAGCTTTTTGCACAGCTGTCTGCTTTCCATTACATTAGCAAGTTTGTGGATATGATGGTGCCCTCTTTACAGGTTGTAGAAACTGGCTTTTTAGGTAATGGAAATGATGTTCCATCCTTCCACCCATGCTTAATAAAATAAAATTTCCTCCTACCTCCCCATGCAAATTTTCATAGAAAAGATTGACAAGATCTTGTGTGACCTCCCTCCTCCTCTTTCCAACACCCTCTCCTCCTCCTACTAGTGAAACCAAAGTATCTTGCTTGTTCTCCAGCTCAAATGCCATTTACAACCCTTGCCTTTACTTCCTAACCTCCAACTCCAACCTGGATCCCCTCCAATATGGTTTCCACTAACTGTGTTCCACTGAAACGGCTCTCACCAAGGTCTGTATTTTTTTTAGGCTAACTCCTCCTCCACCTTGATCCATCTGATGCTTTTGACCCTGTCAGTCACACCCTCCTTAAAATCTTGTTCTCCCTTGGCTACTGCGACTGTCTCCTACTGCCTCACTGATCCTTTCTTTGGTGTCTCTTTCAGCAGGTCTTTCCCTCTCCCATTCTTTGTGGGAGTCTATAGGGCTCCATCCTGGGTGTGTCTTACATCTGTTCTCTGGGCAATCACCCCCACTATCATGGTATCTATCTGCTAATGACTCACAGATCTACCTCGCCACTTCTGACTTGTAGCCCTCCATCTAATCCTGAATCTCAGTTTGCCTCTCTGACATCTCCTTCTGGATATCTCACTATCAATGTAGACTTAATATGACCAGACTGGAACAACTTATCTTGCTTCTAAAACCCTCTCTGCTCTCCCCAGTCTCTGTTAAAAAAATCACCATATTTTCTGTCAATGATCTGAGAAAGACAAGGTGGGTTAGGTAATATCTTTTATTGGACCAGTTTTTGTTGGTGGAAGGTACAAGCTTTTGAACTCTGTGTAACTCAAACGCTTGTACCTTCTACCAACAGAATTTGGTCCAATAAAATATATTACCTCACCTCCCTTGTCTCTCTCATAGCCTGGGACCGACAGCTACAACAACTCTGCAAATAATCTGAGACTCAGACAGCTACAATCCTATCCATGCCCTCATCATCTCCTGCCTTGATTACTTCAACCTCTTGCTCTCTGGCTTCCCTGACATCTTCATAGTCCCTCATGTATGCAGCTGCTAAGATCATTTTCTTTGTCCATTGCTCTGGCCTCCCCTCCCTGTGAGTCTCTTCAATGATGCCCCTGCTTCTACTGTATCAATTTCAAGATTTTTACTGTAACCTTCATTGTCAGTCACAACTCTGCCCTCCTGATTTATCTGGTATTGCTTCATATTGTGTCGTCCCTGCACACCAATGATGTGTGCCTCAACTGCTCGCTTACTGCACTTATCCACTCCTTGCACAATCTTCCTCATGCTTTCTCCTACTCCATCCCTTATGCATGGAACTCATTCCCTGAGCAGATCTGAAACACTACTCCCCTCTCTTACTTCAAATCCTGCCTCAAGATCCACTTCTACCATGACGCCTACAAGAAATCTGCTGGCTAGGCTGAGAGGCGGCTAGGATACACTAATGTTTAATTATAAAATATAAAAGATTGTTTCCTTCTCATCCCACCTTTCATATAAGTATAAAAATATAGAATTTGTCTCCAATATAAACTCTTCAGGGCAGGGGTCCTGTACACTTCTATTTCTGTACAGTGCCTAATGCAACAGGCTCCTGATCCTCATTGAGGCCTCTGGAAAACTACTATGATAAATATATTTAATAATAATACAAGTATAATACATATGACTGACTTTGCATTGAAGGCCTCTTCCAGAATATGACAACTCACCACATTCATAACTTTATTACTTTATATTTCAGTAAAAAGCCCTGCTTTTCTAAGCCCAAATTATCAGTGGAAAGCTAATACTAATTAAGATAGAATAATTATTTATCTTTAATCTCCTAGGAACATGCAGTACCTATACATCTCTCACTATTGTAATGTAATTATGAATTGGTTGAGTGTTTCAGCAGACCACATAGCATAATGCACTACAACTAGCACAACCTGCCTTTTAGTTTTGCTGCTGTTCAGAACATGAACACGTGCATTGCAGACTGTGCAACTATCTTAGCCACTTTAAGGTGGTGTAAAAATAAATTGTTCAGTACACTTTAATGTGCTGATTTCAACCTACTTTGATTTAGGGGGCACTTCTCAAGGAATAAGGCACTACTCAGAATTAGTGAGGGTGGCAGAATCTGTCTCAAATCCAATTGAATTAAGGGAGAATACAGATAAACTGGTATGTATTCCAAAAGGGAAGATTAATCCAGTGACTTTAAACCTTCATGAATCTACTGCTCTGTAGTAGAAATATTTTGTCCAGTCCTTTCCATATACACTATGGGTGGGATTTTCAGAAACCCATAAAGTGATTTAATGACACACATCCATCCCCCATGACTTGTCCCAACACTAGCTTTCCTAATATAGCTTCAGTCAGTTTTGGACCTGCTCCTAGTCCCACTGAATTTAACTGGAATTTTTCCAATGACTTCAGTGGGAAGAGGATTGGATCCTTTAACTCTTTAATTGCAGTGTAATCTGAGAGGTTCACATTATCCCTGTGACAATTTTGAATGAAAGGCTCTTTATTTACACCTCAGTCATACATACTGAAATTCCCTTCAACTTCAATGGGAGCTCTGCCTGAGTAAATGCTGCAGGAGAGGGCCCTCTGTGCTGAAATAAATCTAACCGCCGCACCCCATGGAAGCCCTAGGACTGATTCTGATCTCACATGCAGTATGGTAAAATATGACTCATGCCACTGAATTCAATGGAGTGAAACTAATGCAAGGGAGTTCTGATCAAGTCCTTACTCTATATTGTATTTTTTTCTGTCACTGACTTGGAAAGCCATTCTAGGGTTCATGTTGTTGTTGTTTAAATTACACATACACAATGTATTACTTTGACTAGTCTAATGTTTCCCACATTTGCCTACTAGCACAATATGAAGCACTTAATGTACTTTTGAAATACTTAATTCCTTACTTTTGATTTTATTTCCTAATCTCATATGCCTGCTTTTCTTTATTAAAATATATGAACCTGAGAATTTAAAACTAGTCTGTTTTAACTGTGCATGTATTGCAAGCAACTAAATTCATCCCCAGCATAACTTCACTGAAGTCTGTGATAACTGGTGAAGTCAATGGAGGGATGAATGCCAGGAACGAATTTGGCCCTTAGTGTTAAGTCTGATTTCTGTGATATTTTTGCAAGTCAGATCATAGCTTTGCATCCCTTTACAAACTTCATACCATTGCATTTAGCCAACTCCTTAGACACCAATAGGACCAGAAACTTGGAGTCAACTACCTCAACCCACTTTAAGAGCAGAACTGCACAATGCTTCCAGCCTGAACATTTTGTAACCAGCATAGATCAGCTCTATTTTTGTTCTTCACTATTATTTTATATTGGCAGCTATTTAACCTTGTCCCATATCATGCTGTTTTCTGAACAGACAGTTTGCCTGTCCTGTTTTGCTCTAAAGGCAAATAATTAATTGGTCTCTGGTATCATTTAGCACTTTTTAAAGATACCGCATTTCCTTTTCTATGTTGCATAAGGGCTGCCCTACCCTTTGCTTTGTTGAATTATAGTGTTGAAGTTGGTTAGATGATACCAAGTGCTGTGAGTTGCAGCTGATTACTAATAAACACTGAAACAGAGACAATAACTTGTTCATTTGAAAGCAAATGTAATTTTTCAATATTTCTTTCCCCCAAGGCCCTTTTATGATGTGAGGAGAAACCCTAATTTGCCAATTTAGGGTGATATTCTAGCCCCATTGAAGTAAATAGTAAAACTCCCATTGGCTACAGTAGCCTAAAACTCCTAGTGGCTACAGGTTGTCACTCATGTCTGTAGCATGAGGTAAAAACAGAGATTATTAGAATGTTGCTGTGATCTCTGCTGTGATTGGTGCAGCATGTTTCAGTACTTTAGAACAAACTAAAAACATATTAATACGGTCAGCCCAAGTAGGTTAGATCACACTTCCCTCTGAAACTAAGAAATTCTAAACACCATGGTGAAATTCTGGACTCTTTAAGTCAATAGGAGTTTTGCCATTGACTTCAAGGGAGCATGATTTTATCAGCTCAGTTGCCCTAGATCCAGAAGAAGAGGGAAAGCTGCTAATTAAAAAAAACCCTTGAATATATGCTAATTAAGACTTCTTGGAGAAACTCTATACACATTTGTATTTTACTTCTCTGACATAATTCATTTTCCAGCTTGCTAAAGCACTGAGTCATTTCAGGGAAGATAAAGGAAATGTGTGCTGCAAAAAATCATTACAACATTGTGCTTTGTGATGTTGCAGGGAAGGTTGTGCCAACACTTCCATTACAAATCCTCCTCTTCGTGGAGGAATAAAAGAGAGAAGAAAGAGCTCACCAAAGCCCAAATTCTGGAAATACTCACAAGTAGCTTTAGCTCCAAACATGTTTGAATGCTCAGGCTGTGTCAGGGCTTAATCCAAACAAAGCCCATTAAGTCAATGTAGAGACTCCTATTGACTTCATTGGGCTTTGGCACAGGTCCTTGGTATACTAGCCTTTTGCCTCTGCATACCTGAGTTCAAATGAGACACAGATCACATTCACAATCTCAATCTACTCCCTACTCAGTGACCAGAGTCTCAACACTTGGGGGAGAAAAACCAGGTGGGTTTGGCAGTCTGGACTGAGGTGTTTTTGCAGATGGACTGGCTGAAAAAGACTGCAGAGTACCTGCTGTCCCATATCTCACTCTAACAGGTGCTGCCAATCATTCACTTTCATTAACAGTTTTAAAAATCCACTGCCAGATTCTCCCATTCTTCCTTACACTGCATAGTACCATGCTAGTCAGTGTCAGTAAAGTTGGTAGAGTCTGTCTTCCATAAAAGAAAATAAACCAAGGTGCCACTTTTTATGCAGTTTATCAAGGCTAAAACTTGATACAGTATAAAAGTGTCTTTGGGGAATGTTTTCCGCTGCATTTAAAAAAAAAAAAACCTATTTGGCATCAGTTGTGCATAATGTCTGAGTTTCAGATGGGATCAAATAATTCCATTCTCATATATTCTAATTGTCCTAAATATTTAGAAGAACTTAAAAATTCTAGTGATATTAAACTTTGAAAAGTGGGCATTAGACGTACAGTAACTCCACTGAATACCCATTTTTGGTTATGCATAGAATATGTCCTCTATATTTACATGGATGTCTGGAATTTCTGAGTTAGAGTACAGTACTCTTTAAAAAATATTTGAAAGGTATTTAATCTGACAGCTCTGTCCCATTCTCTTGAATAAACATATTTACCCAAGACACTGGAAGAACTCCGAAGAAGGATGTGTTTAAATTTTTTTTTTAAAACAGCAAATTTTTCAAAAGTTGTTCACTTAAATATTAAATTGCCCCCCAAAGATCTACTTCACATTATTGAATAAATATCTTTAAAATTCTTTAGCATATATTTTTATAAAATGTTTTTTGTACTTTTATACATAAAAAAATGGCCACATTAAAAATTTAAAAAAAGCATGGCGAGGCTTTGAGACTGAATGCCAAATTTTAGACCACAGTCAATTTTTATTGCTGAGTTGTAAACTTCAGAATTTTTACAAAGCAAGGTATCAATGCTCAGCATACCACTGCAGTTTTGTTAATATGGATATGCATATCAAACAAGTTATAAAAAGTTTGTATGAGTATGCTTTTCCAAACATTAACATTTAAAAAAAAAATGAAAAAGGCCTTACCCAAATTACAGAAGTGCATTTGGATCTTTTAAAGGAGGTATTTTTCAGTTGTGTATTTGTAAAATGAGGTCCAGAACTGGCCACCTCTCCATTTTAATTTGCATCCCTAAAATTTAAAAAGTCAAAATAAATCTGTAAAATGGGTTATTTTCCCAGCTGACAGTCTCTATGGCAAGTTGTAGACCAGAGGGAATACTTATGTCTGAGTCATAAACCTCTTAATATAGGGATTTATAACTGACATTTTATATAACAAGATCTTCTAACCTGCATCTCAAAACAAGTTAAAAAATAGGTGGGGGAGGCTGAAAGGAATTAAAAAGCAACAACCGAATCCACCATGTGTTTGTCTTCCCTAGGTGCAATGTGACTTAAGTTATATATAAGTGTATGAATCTATAGAAGTGAATCTGATACAAAGGTAGTGATGGAATGGTGTCTGTGCTCCTGTGAGTGTGCATATCTGTGTGTGTGAGTTTGGCTTTCTGAAGGTGCATCTCTGTGTGTGGATGTGTGTGTGCACACACTTCTGAAGCTGAGCTTGCACTGATTATTTAAGCTCCTGAGCTCCGTTGAACCCTGTCTATGGGTCCCCTCCCTTGGACAGCTCCACGTCTCCTGTAACACATGATATTTTCATTATAAAAAAAAAAAAAAACCAACAAAACCTACCTGCTACGAGGCAATTTCAGAAAGATGCAAGTAAAACCAATGCAGCGAGGAGGCCACAGACTTCCTTTGTTCTGTCTCACTTGTTAACCAAGAGCACTGGGCTTGTTGGGTTTTTTTCTTCTTCTAAAGAGAGAGAGAGAGAAAATGAAACAAACAGGGGGGAGGGAAGCAATTGAGGCAGCAGCAGTTGCATGGCAGGTCTGTTGGTCTGGCTGGTCACCTTGATATCCTTGCGGCACAAGTTAGGCAAAGAAAGCCTGCTCCAAACAACTTGAGACCCTTTATAAGTCATGAAGGTGACTCATAACCAACCGACTTAGCTTTCAGTAAATCCCCTGACTTTTTTTTCTCAGAAAAGTTTTTTTTTTTTTTTTTTTTTAAAGGGAAAACAGAAAACTCCAACTGACGTGAGAATTTTTCTTTTAACATCATGTACTTTCCTTGCTTGGACAGAGACTGTTTGGCTTCCACCTTTGAATCTAGAAATAATAATACATGCAAATGATTGCTTAGTAGTGATGGTAACATGTTAAACAAGTAAGGGGTAAATTGCAAGAAAGGGAGAGAGAGAGAAACACACCACACACGCACACATCTGCAGAAGTCTGTAACATGACTACCTGGAGAGGGAGTACATTGCTGGGAACTGCTTCTAACTCTTCTTTATATTACTTTATTAGCCAGAACTGGGCTGCACGGATTTGTCTTATTAGAATTAAACCCTGTGGATCCGGTGGGAAAAAGGAGGCACCTCACTGAGATGGATAAAATTCCTCCAGTCCTCAGCAAACCTGCACCGAGAGACCTGGCAGCACCAGCTGGGAAAGGTTATAACCAGACTGGAGTGAGACAATAAAATAGTGGATTGTGTAACTTTGGTATTGACTCTATTGTTTAGGTTGTAAGGTTCCTTTCTGAGCCTTACTCTGTCCTTCCCATTTGTGACATTACTGGATGTCATCAGATGGCGCTACTTCAGATGATTTTGATAGTTCTGTTGATATGAACATACAGGGATTATGAAGAGGGAAATGCTTATTTTCAGCTATGATGCCATTCTTTTTAGGGCTGAGAATATCACTAGCAAAATTTCTTTTGTCTGAATTTTGCCCTAATCAATTTAGTACTTGGGTGTAGCTGATGCCTACAGATTTTCTCCACCTAAACAAATATTGTATAGTACCAAAATACTACACCCGTGCCTTTCATACAATAATTCCTTGTGGCCTGATACTTTTGTATACTCAAAAATCAAACAAAATCTTTTCTTACTCTGCAAGGGGTGGATATTGTAGTTGTTAGTGTAGCTGGAGGACTAAATTAAACTATCCTACCAAGACGAGTGAAGCTGAGGCAGTGGCCACATCTGACAATGGAGAGGTAAGCCACTGCTGTAACCTTCTCACAGTTTTTAATTTAAACGGAGTGTCCCAAAAATAAATGCAACTGAGTTAAAATCCCAGTTCTGCAATGGAGCAAGTATCTATCACCAAAGAATAGGCTCTTAGTTTATTGTTCTAGCTTAGCTAAATCTGGGTTGGCATGATTGAAAAACACTCAGACAATATTTTTTATTTACTTTTGAACATAGTTTTCAACCTGTTGCATTACATCCAAACATTTTTTTAAATCTTTTGGATTTGGACACTAAAAGTATTTCCCATTATGATGGCTCAGATCCTGGTAGCTGCTCCAGTAGTTTCCGAATATCTTCTTTAATATAATGCTAGGTGAGAACTGATCATTCCTATTCCCACACATGGAGTAATTCTACTTGCTAGCAGAATGTGTGCTACTTTTTTGCTTTTTGTTATCTTTAGTGGCTATGATTTTTCTCCTTTACTGCTATCGAGAAATTCACTAAAATGTGAATTAAATATTATTTTGATTTGTTAGAATCCCTTTTCTGTAGCTTCGATCTAGTAAAAAACCTGATGCCAGAGTTCAAAGTGTCCAGAAAACCAGCGGGAATAATGTTGCTACAAGTTGAGGGACTGTATGGAAAACAATAAAGAAAGATAGATTTTTAGTGGAGGATAGGATAGTCGGAAGGCTACTATAATGCAGAGCTCATCTATACTGTATAGAAATGCATCATTTTATATGGTAAAGTTTAAACAAACTGAAGTTGGGCCCCAACTCACCATGTTCAGAAAGTAGTCAGATCTGTACTATCCCTAGGTTGAAGTGGGCTTCTCTTTGGTGTTTTGGTTTGTGGCAATAACTAATAACACTTTGAGTCCTTTTAAATATTGAAAGGGCAGTTTCTGATTCATTTACTCTCATTGAATAGTGCCTTACTCCACTTAGAGTGACCAGACATCCCGATAAAATTGGGACTGTCCCGATTTTGAGGAGTTTGTCCCGCGTTCTGACCGAAGTACGGTCGGGACGCCATTTGTCCCCATATTTTGTTTCGGGCTTCTTTTTTTTTTTTTTTTTACACTCACCTGTCCGGGTCTTCGGTGGCAATTCCGTGGCAGGTCCTTCAGTCGCTGCCGGTCTTCAGCAGCATTTTGGCAGCGGGTACTTATGTCTTCGGCAGCAAAGTTTATGACCCGCCGCCAAAATGCTGCCGAAGACTGGCAGCGACTGAAGGACCCACCGCCGAATTGCCACCGAAGACCCAGACGGGTGAGCGTAACAATTAAAAAGGTGCCCCCCCTGCGGCGGTCCCGATATTTTCCACTTAGCATCTGGTCACCCTAACTCCACTGGTAATCCTATTGAAATCAATGGACCACTCAAGCAGTAAAGTGCTACTCAGAATGTGCAAGAATATCAGAATATGGACTTAAACAAGTATTTAGTTTTCCAGTGTTTGAAGTTGTAGAAGAAATGAAGTGTAGTCTTGTGGTTAAGAAACTGGAGCGGAACTCAGGACAGCCAGGATCTTGGCTCTACCACAAACTTCCTGTGTGACCATGGGCAAGCCACTTAATTTGTGTCTCATTTTATAGATGGGGATATCTCTTTGTGGCAGCAGTGTCTCTTAGTGAAAATGTACAGTGGGATCCTGATCTCAAATGGGACTTATAAATGCTACTGTATAACTACTATGAATATCGTATAGCTTGTGACCATCATATATATATTGATTAAAGTAATGAAGTCAAAAAAAGAAGTATTACTTTGGTTTCCCCCATCAACTTCCCAGTCTTGTTGTCAAAGAATCCCCTTTGCCTTTCATATTCTATCTCCCTTAGAAGGGTATTTTAGAATATTTGAGGCACTAGCCAAGAACGCCATATAACTTTGTTTTCTCAATAAAGTGGATTTAAAAGATCCACTGAAAGAGATCTAAAAGACTTCCAGGATTATAGACAAGATAACAACATGGGAAATCAAAATTCTACTTACAAAAACACTTACTTGAATGGTATTTTAAATTCAACAATTAGCTGATCTGAATTTTTTTAAAGTACAACTATGAAATCATATGATTGTTCTAATCCAACATTGGCCTTTGCCTTACAGATGCTTTTGCTAAATGGCCCATGGAGGTGGCAGCAGGAAGGGGAAAAAGAAATTAGGAAGGAGTCCTTTAAACCAGGGCTGCTGGAGTCCTGGTGGCAGTGGTTACTGGTGAGGAGCAGTGGGAGTGTGGGGAAGGAGAAAATGCTTCAGGTCCCTGTGACTGATTAGGCATGAGCTCCCTCCTTCCACTCAGGCTGGCTTTTTTGAAGTGCAGCAGCTGTGGAGCTGCAGGACACAGGAAAAGGGTCCTGGGGGAGCATATAACTGAATGTTTTTTTGACACCCCTCTTCTAGATGCTTCAGACCATGTCACAGCACAGAGACAGCCCTAGCAGCACTAAAAGGATGGAGGCCACATCTCAGTGCGGATACTACTCTCTCTCTCTCTCTCTCTCTCCATAGCTTTTGGCACAGTCAACCAATACTGAGCCACTTACTGATACAGCAGGAGTTAAGTAGCGCAGCACTATGCTGCACAATGGCTCCAATCTTCTCTCACCCAGAGAGTGGGGATAGGCTTCTCTTCCACCAAGCCCCCCGCCCCCCATGGAATCTCCCAGGGATCCATCCTGTACCCACTCCTCTTCAATACCTATCTGAGATGACTTAGAGAAATGGTGAGATGACAGGCGCTGTGCTGCCAACATAGCATCACCCACCACCTCTATATTTCATCTTCCACAGAAGCAACTAGTGCCACGATGTCACACTGCCTAGAAGATCAGCCCCTGAATGAAGGAGAGGTGGCTCAAACACAACCCACCTGATGCTGGTTGGAAGGGGAATATGCTTCAGGGAGTTAACTGGAACACGGTCTTCTGCTTCCATAATAGGCATCTACCCACAAACCCACTCTGCTTACCACGGTGGTGTGAAGTTTTGGGGACTCTTTATTAACTTTAAATGATTAAGTACCACCAGTGGCAGAAACAGCATCCTTCCACCTTCCGATTGCTTGGAAATGTCATCTCTCCAATGAAATCTTGGCCACAATAATCAATGTCTTTATCTACCCCAGACTGGATTACTGTAGTTCACTGAATGGGGAAGCACTGCAGAGATTCCAGCAAAATGCAGCCATCTGCCACATCAATGCAATGGGGTGCTGTGAACATATCACCCAAACCTCTGTTTTCTGCACTGACTCCTAGTCTACTTCTGATGTCAGTTCAAGGCCTTGGTTGTGATCTTCAAAGCCATTAATGGATAAGGACTCACTTATATGTGCAACTGCAAGTCCATCTATGACCTACCAAGACACTCATGCTCTTCTGGGACAATGAAACTCTCAAAACCCAGGGCAAAGCTCACAAGATGCAGGAAATAAGCATTCTTGATTTGGGGATGGAATGAGCTTCCAGAGAACTTAGACAACCTAGAGTTGACTCTTCTTTTAGAGCATACTACAACGCTCTCTTTGAGAACACTCTCTCACCATAACTGGACAGAAACCTCTTATTACCAGGTAAGCCAGAAGACTCCATGAAGTCTATTAGGCACTTCACCATAAAATGTAACTGAATTGTGAAGCACTTGGATACTGTGTTGATGGGAGCTAAAACCCTTAAGTGATAATTCTATGATCGCACAATTGGTGACCTTTTCCAACTGAATGTAACATTTCTCTGCCTGTATTTCACTATGTCCATAAATCTCCCACTGAGGCCTCTAAAATATTGCCTTGCCTAAGTACCCAAAAAGAAAAATCTTCTTAATAGCTCCTTTCCTCCCTGACATGTCTAACTTCTCTCACCAGCATGACTGCTTACAATTCTGTCCTCTCTTCTTGTCCAGCTTGCCCTGTTTAGATATCATCCAACCACAAGAGGAGGTGCCTGCCCTATATAGCTACTAAGTCAGTGGTGGGCAACCTGCGGCATGCGGCCCGTCTGGGTAATCCACTGATGGGCTGTGAGACAGTTTGTTTACATAGGGTTACCATATTTCAGCAAGCAAAAAAGAGGACGGGAGGAGCCCTGCCCTAGCCCCGCCCCATCCTGCCCTAGCCCCGCCCCTGCCCTTTACACTTCCCCCCCTCAGAACCCCCAACCCTACCCCCGCTCCTTGTCCCCTGACTGCCCCCTCCTGGGACCCCTGCCCCTAACTGCCCCCCAGGACTCCACCCCCTACCTAAGCCTCCCTGCCTCTTGTCCCCTGACTGCCCCAACCCTTATCCACACCCCCACCCCCAGACAGACCCCTGGGACTCCCACGTCCCATCCAACCACTCCCCACCCCCTGACAGCCCCCCCAGAACTCCCGACCCATCTAAACCCCTCTGCTCCCTGTCCTCCTGACTGCTCCGATCCCTCTCCCCACCCCTGCCACCTGACAGCCCCCCCCCGAACTCCC
>NW_020664383.1:2269423-2283338 GCF_002925995.2 Terrapene triunguis
CTGGGACCCCTGCTCCTAACTGCCCTCCAGAACCCCACCCCCTACCTAAGTGTCTCTGTTCCTTGTCCCCTAACTGCCCCCTCCTAAGACCCCCCCCAAATGCTCCCCAGCACCCTACCCCTACCTGTACCCTGACTGCCCAAAACCTTATTCACACCCCCACCC
Organism: Terrapene triunguis; assembly: GCF_002925995.2. Taxonomy (NCBI): domain Eukaryota; kingdom Metazoa; phylum Chordata; order Testudines; family Emydidae; genus Terrapene; species Terrapene triunguis. The sequence continues at coordinate 2,269,589 of NW_020664383.1, forward strand.
CCAGAAAGCCCCCCCCGTCTCTTGACTGCCCCCTCCAGAACCTTGACTGCCCCCTCTCCGACCCCCTGGTTCCCTTGTTGTTGGGCTTCGACTAATGTCTCTGTGAGCTTGCTCAGGAACAGCCTGAGCCGTTCGTCCCGGCACTCTGGGGAGCGGGGGAGGAGGAGCGGGGGAGGAACTCCAGACTGCCGAGGCGATCTGCGAATGCAGGGAGGGAGGGATCTCATCTGCAGGGGAGGGGAGGACGGACTCTCTCTGGCTGTCGAAGCCCCATGTAAGTGGCACCATCCGGCCGGCTGCCCTGTTAGCTGCGCGCGCTCTGCATGGGGGGGTGGGGGAAGTCCGGACATTTACAAATTCCCCCCGGACGCTATTTTTAGCTCAAAAAGCCGGACATGTCCGGGGGAATCCGGACGAATGGTAACCCTAGTTTACATTTGCCCGGCCGCTCACAACTCCCAGTGGCTGCAGTTCGCCGTTCCCGGCCAATGGGAGCTGTGGGAAGCGGTGGCCAGCACGTCTTTGCGGCCTGTGCTGTTTCCTGCAGCACCCATTGGCCAGGAATGTCTAAGTGCGGCCACTGGGAGCTGCGGGTGGCTGTGCAAATGTAAACAAACTATGTGGCAGCCTGCCAGAGGATTACCCTGATGGGCCGCAGGTTGCCACCACTGTACTAAGGTCTGCTGGACCTGAATTCCTTCTGTGGTACTGAACTTCACAGGACAGGCACATCCCACACCTGTGGAGCATCCCAAGGGGTACAGGAAGTGGAAGGCCTGTTGCAAACCCCAACCAACTTACCCTGGAAAAACACGAGGAAGAAAGTGAATGATAGTAATTTCCCCTTATACTTTGCTTCAGACATTGCCTCTAGGTAACCTTGAGGAACTATGATGATCAGAGAGTCACAGGAAGGCAGGGCGATCTACACAGAGGTCCATACTTCCGCACAGGCTTCATGTCACCAATGAGGAGCTATTCCCCTTGTTCCCTGGCAGTGTAGCTCCCATAAGCTGCATTACTCTGGTCTCCCCATGGAGGGTACCTGCTAAGGGGGCACTGAGGACCAGATAATACAGCTCCAGAAATCTCCACAGTGCTCAGGGGAAGGATCAGTAGGTGGCCCCAGTCCCACCCCATCTGGGGCTGCCCATTCACTGGCCTAGTCCTTCCCCTTGTGCAGATCCCAGTTCTGTGAAGAGCCGTAAAATAAAGCCAGACTAACAAATGATATATTTTAACTGTTATTTAGTGCCAACAACAATCATTTTTTAACATGTGTGTTAAGCGAACTTTGTACTCATGAAAAATGTCAGTCCGAGCACTTGATGCAAAAGTTCTACTAAGGCCTGGTCTACACTAACACCCCAATTCGATCTAAGGTACGCAACTTCAGCTACGTGAATAACGTAGCTGAAGTCGACATACCTTAGTTCGAATTTACCGCGGTCCACACGCGGCAGGCAGGCTCCCCCGTCGACTCCGCGGTACTCCTCTCTCTGAGGTGGAGTACCGCAGTCGACGGCGAGCACTTCCTGGTTCGTCCAGACCAGACGCGATAAATCGAACCCGGAAGTTCGATTGCCAGCCGTCGAACTACCGCGGTAGTGTAGACATACCCTAAGACAGAGGGTTTTTTTTACAACACAGGCAATATATTTCAACCCACTGCCTGGTCAGTATTCTCAAATGTAGTCAATCCTGCACTAAGGACCATGTGGAGTGAGAGGACCCCTACATCTATGCAGAGCTCAGAGTTCTACTCTACAAGAGCAATAATTTGCTTTCCATAACCAATACAATTAATGTGCTTTTTCATGATTGCCTATGGTGGCTTTGTAATTTGGGCACTTGTTTCCATATAGTTCTTGTTGAATCATCCACGCATTTCACAAAGGCCATAAAAGAGCTATGGAACAACTTCTGGTAAATGTTCCTCTTCTACTCAAACAGGTGATTCACTGTATCCCATTGCCAGGTCCTGGAGATATGCTGCCTTAATTCTGTATTCATATTTTAATAAACATTTTATTAAATGTTAGCAAGGTTTTACAATGCCATACTTCTTCCACAGAAGACAGTCAACATATTTGTTTTATACCCAGAGTTGCTCGTGTTGGGTGCTTCAATGTGCTTTTTTAAAAAAAATTGATGGTTGAAATCTTTAGAATTTTCAAAACTTTAATGAATCTTTTTCATGAAAAGAGTTCTCCAGTGGTTTGACCAGCTCCAATATTTAGTAAAATAGAAGTGAGACTCTGATCTCAATTATGTGAAGTGTGTCTAAAAAAACCCTCTCTAACCAGAATAGAGCACCTGCTTAACCCAAGGCCTGCATTCTTATTTAGTGGTAGACATGTGCCCCATGAAATGTTTAATTTGTAATGAAAGAGGTGCCGGGGCTCAAGCAATTAGATGCCAGGGCTCAAGCAATGTTTTTACATTAATAACTGATGCAACAAGCCCATAGATGCTGGGGCTATGAACTGCTAAGCCTAGAGGTGCCAGGACTCAGCCCTGACAAGTCCTGGCACAAAGTAAGCACTGGCATCATGTATGATAATCCTTAGCAGAGGAGCTAGAATGCTTAACTAAATTAACCACTATGTGCTCTAAGATCAAGAACATATGGGCAAGATTTTCAAAAGTAACTAGTGATTTTAAGGGGCCCACCTTGAGACACCTAAAGGGACCTGATCTTCAGAAAGCGCTGAGCATCCCTTTTCTGAAAATTAGTCCTTGTAGAAGAGTAGGTGGCCCTGTATGCCCTCTTGCGGCCAGGGTGTCTCTGCTGTGTCCTGCCCTTTATTCTTCCTCTTCCAGAGCCTTTTTTCACAGAGATTCCACAATTGCTTGTCCAAATAAACCCAGACCTTATAAGGGTGATGATTGGACAATAACTGAAAAGTAAAATTCTGAGTCACAAAAATCTGTCCCCAAAGCATGGCTCTCCTCAGAGCCTGGGTGAGTGAAAGGGTTCCTTCAACTAGTCCGTTTTATGAATTCTTAGGGGATGACCCAGCTGGATTTGACTTGCAACTGTCCTGCTCAGAGCTGACTCCCCTGTAGACTTCCCAGAGTCAGCTCCCCCAAACAACTGCTTTGGCTCTGTTATAAGGAACCATCTGCTTGCAGTTCCTTCCCCATGCCAGGTGTCTGGTTAGCTCATTTAGCAAGACTGCTCCAGGCTTCAAGTCTTCTGCAGGCAGCTCCCTCACTCCCTTTGCTATCTAACATACCACCCCCTGCCTGGAATGGGTGTGTCAGTCACTGCATGGCTTGTCACCTTCATCTGTCCCTAACAGAAAGTCTGCATTCTGGTGGTTCTTGCTGGGACGATGCTCTATACAAAAACAAAAGGCCATAAGGTGAGGTACCAGTGACTAACTCAGACATTTGAATCTTTTATCTGGAGCCACTGGAGTACTCCATGATCACTGATGAGAAGAAAGGGGGTCTGTGGCAAGGCCCACTTGCTCCTGCCTCTGCTCAAGTCCACAAACAGTTCAGAGACCTTTATGCTGGTAAACACCTGGTTGCAGCTTATTTACAATGTTGGTTTCAACCACCCTTGTACACTATACAGCTACGCTCCTACAGTTGTAGGGAGCCCTCAGCTCCTGAGGCAAGCAGGGAAGAGCAATCTCTCTGTCTGCTCCCCCTCACTCCCTTCCTATCACTTTTTGTATCCTTTGCTTTATTAGCCTTCCAGCTCTCCCCCACCCACCAGTTAGGCACAGCTTTTCTTCACCAGGTCTGTTATGCAGTGTTTAATTGGTGCTGCAGTGACCAGAGTGCTGGCTCAGGTGTTGTTGCCCAGCACTCTGTTACAGGGTCCCCAACAAATAATAGCACAAAGGCTTTCCTGGCCCAGATGCTCCCGCTCCTCTCCTTCTTCTGACTAGATGAAAACGTTTTCCTGTGCTCTCCAGGCATTAGCAGAATGACATGGTAGATCTGCTTTGGTCAAATCGGCAACTTCCCAAAATATATCTGGCCAAAAGAACCAAGCCAGTAGTCTTTCAAGCATTATTACCTTACCCAGATGTCTGACCATTGGGATGGAGGGGGCTAATCTCAAGTCCCAGAGTGGCCTTCCCATTGATCGCGGTGACCTAGCTTTAACATTCTCAGAGGGTCTGATCCTCATTCTGGGCAGTGATGCGATCAAAGGTGTCATCTAGATCAGTGGTTCTCAAAGCTGGTCTGCCGCTTGTTCAGGGAAGGCCCCTGGTGGGCCAGGCAGGTTTATTTACCTGCCGCGTCCACAGGTTCGGCCAATCGCGGCTCCCACGGGCTGCTGTTCACTGCTCCAGGCCAATGAGGGCTGCGGGAAGCCGTGCGGTGCAGGGGAGGAATGAACAATTGGCGGACCGGCTTTGAGAACCATTGATCTAGAGGATGGTAGTACAGAGCAGGTAGGATTTCCGTCTCTTTCATGGTTGGAGGTTGAGAGGGGGCCCTTTGGGAGATCTTCTTGGGGCAGACTTTCTCCAGACTAAGACTATGTCAGGGCACCCTCAGCACAGGCCCAAGACTGATTTGGTTCTTGCGAGCTATCTGGGGTAAAAGGCACCAAGTTTCTATTCAGGAGCACAAGGAGGTGCTTCCAATCTTGACCATGGATTTCAGGCCAAGGAAGATGCTCCACTACCCCTACCCTGAGACACCTCACCTGGTCAGCTACTTGTAAAATAATAAAGGCGGTTGGGTAAGTATATCTTTCCCCAGGTATGCAGGAAATCTGAACTGTTTGATCAGATTCAAGGGCCTTGGGTGGGAGCAAGTATCAGCTCAGGAGCATTTGGCCACAGCCAGAATCAATTAGACCTTCTTCCTGGTTCCCTATCATGATAGGAATCATTAAGGGTCTTATGGCCCCCTTCTATAGTGGGTTTGAGGTCTTACCCTGCTGGATGAAGTAACACCTGAGATAATCACACCCCATCATGGGGCATTCTCACCACATGTGTCCCAGCTCCCCACAATGATAACATTTGATTGAACCATCTTGACCAGTTACCAAAGGCCCCCTTGGGGTCTGGAGCCTTGGAGCACTGAACCCTTGAGATCCCCACAAGGTATAGGTTTTGTCCCTCAAGGGAGGCCCAATACTGCAGATACCTCCTTGTTCGGAGAACCCCAAAACCAGGCCCGGCTCCAATGAGCTTCAAGTGACTTCACTCTTCCAACGCTTCAGGCGTCTGTTTCCAAAATCCTCTGTCATCTCTACGGCCTCTGCAATGGTTGCTGGGCAGAACTGATGGACCCAAGCTTGTACTGCTACTGGGAGAAGTTTTCAATATTGTTCTAAAATAATGCTGTCCATGATGTCACCCATGGTCTTGTTTTCTGGAGTCAGCCGGTGAGTGGCCATATCATGGAGCTGTTGGGCAACAGCCCATGGGCTGCCCCTTTTTGGGAAAGTTTCCTCATTAAACTTCCTCTGATAGGCCTCAGGGGAGAATCCAAGCTGATCCCACATGGCAGCCTTCAGGGTGGATTGGGATGGGGCTTCCTCTGCATTTAGGGCCCTGTGAGCAGCTTGGGCCTTCCCTGTCAGGTAAGGGGTGAGCTGTGTGGCCCAGAAGCTCCTTTCCCAGCCAGTGCTGGCTGCCACCCACTTGAACATTGTCAGAAACACCTGAGATTTGGTGTCCTAGGAGCTAGTCAGTTTGGTTAGGGTGGGCCCTGGAAGAGTCTCAGCAGGGAACACTCTCGTGGGAGGGCTCTGCGGACCTTGCACGAACAGCCTGGCCACCTTGGCCTGGAACTTTTGATTCCTTTCCTGTTTGGCCAGCTGGGCCTCCTGTATGCATTGCTGAGTGGCTAGTAAGGCCTCCTGGAACTGATGGTTTCACTCCTCAGCTTGTTGCTGCTGTATCATTACTAGTAAAATTTCCTCCATGGCCTCTCTTGGAGGACGGGAGATTCAAGATCCTGTTCAGGCATGAGATGTAGAAGACTTGGCTGGGCCCATACACCCTCTTGTGGCCAGGGTGCCTCTGCTCTGCGCTGCCCTTTATTCTCCTTCCAGGCCCTTTTTTACAGAGATTCCACACACTTGCTTGTCCAGTCACCATCCTGATAGGGTCTGGGTTTATTCAGACAGCAACTCAAAAGTAAAAGTCAGTCACTAAAATTTGTCCTGAGGCATGGCTCTTACTTCAGAGCTGGGTGAGTGAAAGGGTTCCTTCATTTAGTCCTTTTCCTTTTCATGAGTTCTTAGGGGTGACCTGCCTGGGTTCAGCTTGCAGATGTCCTGCTCAGAGCTGACTCCCCTGTAGACATCTCAGAGTCAGCTCCCCTAAACAACTGTTTCAGCCCTCTTCTAAGGAACCAGCTGCTTGTGGTTCCTTCACAGCACCAGGTGTCTCTTGTTAGCTCATTTAGCAAGTCAGCCCCACGCTTCAAGCCTCCCGCAGGAAGCTCCCTCACTCCCTCTCACTCCTTGGCTGTCTCACAGGCCTCTTTTAGGTGTCTCAAATAGGGCACTGTAAATAGCTTGTCACTTGAAAATCTTGGCCACGCCCTCCCCTTTTAAATGGAGCATACAACTGTTACACCGGGATGGATGGCAATGTTTAAGGCATGGCATCTAAAGCTTCCTCACCTGGCTCTGTACATGTTTATCACTTTTCTTAAGCTTAATTTCATGCAGTTTTAGTCAACTTCCAAATATGAATTGAGTGTCAGCATTACTCCTAACTAAATCCTGTCATGCTGTAGTCAATTATAAAATCACCTAACTGCTGATCCTTCTCTTTGTTCTCTCATAATACTTGCTCTCTTTATAAAATGTTTACAGTTCCTCATATTAAGATAATCATCCCATTCCTAACTTTTGAAAAATATTATTTTTCATCATTTCTGAACCACAACAATTATCCTCCTCTTCTCTGCTGTTAATGTGGTCAATTATCAGTTTCTTTATCTTCCTACATTCTGATCCTGTTCTCATGGAAGTGGCAAAGCTCTCATTGATTTCAGTAGTCTAAGGTCAGGCCCTTTATCTTGCTCTTCTTGCTCATTATATAAGGGATTTGGTAACTCTCTATAGCCATATGTTCACCTTCAGGTGCATGCTGTGTAATAAAGAAGCTATTTAATAGTTCTGTCTCTGGGCACTCCTGTTGAGCTATTTAATATCTCCCAGCATTACAATCCCAGGCTAGGGTATGTGGGGCAATAGAGGAGGTAAACCAACTGAGAACTGTTTGGTTTAGGGAGCTAGGACTGTAGAAAGAGAGAGGATCAGACTAGAGCAGTGATATTCAGACTGCAATTCGCAAGCCGCAAGTGGCTTTTTAATGTGACTCCTGTGGCTCGTGGCAGTACATGATATTAAAACACTATGATTTAATTATCAACCAATCAGGATGCTTTTACTATGTTATTAACCAATTAAGTTATCAACCTGCACTAAGTTATTAACTTATTTGCTGTGAGAATTTTATATATATAATATATGTAAATTAAATATTTCCCCTGTCATACTGTTTAAATATGAATAGTACTATAATAGAGACTATGAATTCACACTACTGTGGCTCTTTTGGGTAATGTGATCACTAATTTGGCTCCTGAATCACTGAGGTCTGACTATCACTGGCCTAGGAGATATGTGTAGCCCATGCAGCAAGCCTAGATTTCTCTTTTTTTTTCCCCATCAGGCCTGGTAGGGGTAGGATGAAAGACCTCACATGAGACCTGCTCTCAGCAGCTCTCTTGCAGGGAATCCAATGTAAAACCATTCTGCTGAGGAAATTCCTGACTTCCAAGAAACCGAGAATGTTTCCTCCCCTTCCATCCAATTCTGAGACTCGCAGCTTCATAGACATGGGGAAGAGAAATCAGAAATGTCAGAAAAAAACTGCAAAACTTTCTGACATTGTGAAACCTTCCCAGGCCAGGCCATCTCTGGGCTAGAGGGTGTTTTCACATGGCACTCAGGGACTTACCCTTGAATAAACAGGGCAGGATACGTCCCACGGATCTTGGCATGGTTGTTTTCTTGTGGGTTATAAAAGAGACTGCATAAAGTATAAGTATTTTCCCAACCATAGACCAGATTCCAAGTCCATAAATTCCCTTTTCTGCTTCTAAAATAAGGAGTGCATCTTGGGAACAAGAGAGAGAATTTGTTTTGATATCTCCTAGCCTGGAGCCAACTGTTTGCCCACAGAACTAATTTTCTGAAGGATTTCTTTTGTTTCTGAGGGATGCAACTGACATGTCCTCTGGCTAAGCCAGCTTATTGAGGGCTAGCATCTGTCATTTTCTAGGACCTGTATGTGTGTGTATATATATATATATGTGTGTGTGTGTATGTGTAATATATACACACACAATCTTTCCCAAGATGCACAGTTTTGTTGTTCGATCAAACTAATGGAGCACGGACTACAGCAATAATCATTAGCTGCTCAGGCTTGTAAAGGAAATATATAAAACTTTGCAGAGGCATAAGTGCACCCTCGTAAGTATAAGTGAGTTAGAATGGTGGGGTGGTGCTGTTCGGGACTTAGGAAGGTACCTGTGTGGGTAAAAATTGGATGAAGGGTCAGTTTAATTTGATGGTTCCTCACAGGAGACGAATTCATAATACTTCATGTGGGAATGATTTGGATGACAAAATAAAAGTTTTATCTACTGAGTTAGTGGCATATCTATTAGCTGTGAGTATTAATGGAATGACTTTTTCCCCTGGAATGGCTACAAGTTTGGGGGGGGGGGGAAACTTTGACTCTTTCCTCAGCCTGGAACTGAACTGTAACAGATCCTGCTGTGGAAAGTCTCTGCTCCCACACTTCATTTGCTGCAAGTTCCATTTACACACCTTAACTGACTTTGTTTTATTGCTTTACAACTTCATCAAATGCTGTGTAAGTAAAGAGCTAAGGAGGGATACTGTGGCTGCACAAAAGCGCTGAGCGGTGTTCACCATGTGTTAAACATGAGCCTGAGCTATAAATGTCAGATCTTATATTGCACGTGGGGAAGTTTGGATTCAGAGTTTGATTTTGCTTATTACAGAAATAGCAGGAGGGTAAAGGATTCAATGTCCCTTTGGGGAAGAATCCAAACTTTACAGCTAATGGAGATGACTTTTGCGGGGTGGAGCTAATGGATATGCTTTTGGTAGTTAGAATTGGGTTTTCAGATTCAGCCTCATCTCAATGGTTAGAAATATCTCAAGTCTCTGCCTTTTCTGTTCATAGTGAAATGGAAAAGATATACGATTCATGTGAATTATGAGACCGTTTCCTGAAGTGAGTGGGAGTTTTGATTGTGTAAGGTACACAGACTCCAGACCACAGAGTTTTACATCTTCAAATAATTTTGCATATGTTAAATAAAAAATTAAGAATACCACACAGCATGGCTTCATTAGATTTCCAGCCTGCCTTTGGAAACTTAGTTTGTCTGGATAGCTTGGAAATTCGGATAAGAACTTGTGAGTGCTTATCCAAATCAAATCCCCAAACCTTTGCAGTTTGTCCATCTCTACCTAAGTCTAGAAATGGTCATCAGCCAGAACACCCCTACAAATGCTAGAAATAGAAATCCAGTCTGGATCCAAACTCATGGCTCAGGACGTCTCCATTCAAAACCTTTCCCAGTCAACAGCACACAAAATTGAATGTAGCGGAGGGGAGGGGAAAGGGAGGTAGTAAAAGAAGTTTTTGTTTCTCAGATTGAGGCCAGGCATGCCAACCTTTAACCTGAAAAGGATTATTTTGTGGAAGTTTTTCACCCAGCTGAAAACAGGGGATTGGCATAGAAAAGCCTTCTTGTCATTTTCAGCTACAGCATGATAACACATTAACACATCCACAAATATGTGCGCCAAATGTAACAGAAAAGGGATATTTAAATAAAGAAGAAAACCTGAATCTTTGCAATATCTCATGCTATTTTTTCTGTTTTAATTACTGCACAGTTACTAGCATATAAATATGTAACATATAGAAAGGGTTAATACACTTCAGCTGATAAATTTATAGTGACAGGAAAACTACGTAGGTTACATTTCCTGTAACAGAAAACTTGGGCTGTCTGTATCTGGCAAAGCACAGAGCATTCAGAAGATAATTTAATGGCAAGGGATGGAAGGAGAAGATCTACAAGAGCACGTTTCACAGAGAACAATGTGGGTGGGGAGTTTATAAAAACTACCCACAACTTCAGAAATTTCTGAATAAGTCAGTCTCCAATCGATGATCTTTGTTTTAGCAAAGCACGTGGGGTTTAAACTTTCTTCAGTGTGATGCATCTTTTCTTCCCAGAATCTACTTATTGATGGCCCTGTCAATGCAAAAGTCTGGGCTTTTTTAAAAAGACTCCCATGTAAACTGGTATCTTTGCTAGGCAAAGTAATTTTTAATGCAAAAAAGTTTACTTTTGAATGTCTTTAAGCAATCTCACTTGCAACACCTGTCAATACTTAGATTAACTGGATTTTTTTTAACGTAAATTTTCTAAGCATATTTTAAACACTGTTAAATGACTGGCTTTTTCTCTTTAATTCTTAACACATTCTATTTTCAGTAGAAGAGCATGACAGCTTTACCAATTCAAGCACTGGACACCATATGCCCTTACTCACATAAATAGTCTTATTGGAGTAAATGGGTTTATTCATATGATTACGGATTGCAGGATCTGGGCCATTACTTCCAGTACAGAATTGGAAAACTAAAATAACACTAAGGAATACTGAATGTGCTATTGACAAAGTAACAATATATGTAAAACTTAGGTTAATAGTATGACAATCTGACAGATGTGTCTGTGTTAGCTTCTGAATTATAGTTTTGGGAATATTGTAGTATTTCAACCTCCGTTTTGAAGGTAACTTTTAGTCTGACTAAAGCTAGCACAAACAGCTCCTACGCCAAGCTAGGAAGGAGGAGAGATTCTGTGGGCAAGCAGTGAAGTGGTTAGAGCCAATATGCTCCTTCTATTCTTAGCTGGAGATGGTCTGTAAGGTAGTGTACTTAGCATGCTCTTGTGTCAGGGTATGATACTGCAAGTGGTCCTTGTCTCCAGTACTCCTTGTATGCCATCTGCCTCTAACTGCATCTTCTGGGGCTTGGCCCCTCTGCCATGTACATTGGCCAAACCGGACAGTCTCTATGCAAAAGAATAAATGGACACAAATCTGACATCAGGAATCATAACATTCAAAAACCAGTAGGAGAACACTTCAACCTCTCTGGCCATTCAAGGTATGTCTACACTACGGGATTATTCCGATTTTACAGAAACCGGTTTTTGGAAACAGACTGTATAAAGTCTAGTGCACGCGGCCACACTAAGCACATTAATTCGGCAGTGTGCGTCTATGTACCAAGGCTAGTGTCGATTTCCGGAGCGTTGCACTCTGGGTAGCTATCCCATAGCTATCCCGTAGTTCCCGCAGTCTCCCCCACCCATTGGAATTCTGGGTTGAGATCCCAGTGCCTGATGGGGTAAAAAACATTGTTGCTGGTGGTTCTGGGTACATACTCCCCCCCATCCGTGAAAGCAATGGCAGACAACCGTTTCACGCCTTTTTTCCTGGGTGAACTGTGCAGATGCCATACCACAGCAAGCATGGAGCCCGCTCAGCTCAAGACAGCAGTCATGAACATGGTAAACACCTCGCACGTTATCGTGCAATTTATGCTGAACCAGAACCTGCAAAACCAGGCGGCGAAGAGTAGGCTACGGCAGCGCAGCGACGAGAGCGATGAGGACATGGACAAAGAATTCTCTCAAACTGCGGGCCCCGGCGCTTGGGAGATCATGTTATAAATGGGGCAGGTTCTAGCCGTGGAACGCTGATTTTGGGCCCGGGAAACAAGCACAGACTGGTGGGACTGCATAGTGTTGCAGGTGTGGGATGATTCCCAGTGGTTGCGAAACTTTCGCATGCGTAAGGGCACTTTCATGGAACTTTGTGACTTGCTTTCCCCTGCCCTAATGTGCCAGAATACCAAGATGAGAGCAGCCCTCACAGTTCACAAGCGAGTGGCGATAGCTCTGTGGAAGCTTGCAACGCCAGACAGCTACCGGTCAGTCAGGAATCAATTTGGAGTGGGCAAATCTACTGTGGGGGCTGCTGTGATCCAAGTAGCCAAAGCAATCACTGAGCTGCTGCTACCAAAGGTAGTGACTCTGGGAAATGTGCAGGTCATAGTGGATGGCTTTGCTGCAATGGGATTCCCTATCTGTGGTGGGGCGATAGGTGGAATCCATATCCCTATCTTGGCACCGGAGCACCAGGGCAGCCAGTACATAAACCGCAAGAGGTACTTTTCAATGGTGCTGCAAGCACTTGTGGATCACAAGGGACGTTTCACCAAGATCAACGTGGGATGGCCGGGAAGGGTTCATGACGCTCGCGTCTTTAGGAACACTGCTCTGTTTAAATGGCTGCAGCAAGGGACTTACTTCCCAGACCAGAAAATAACAGTTGGGGACGTTGAAATACCTATAGTTATCCTTGGGGACCTAGCCTACCCCTTAATGCCATGGCTCATGAAGCCATACACAGGCAGCCTGGACAGGAGTCAGGAGCTGTTCAACTACAGGCTGAGCAAGTGCAGAATGGTGGTAGAATGTGCATTTGGACGTTTAAAGGGATGCTGGCGCACATTACTGACTCGCTCAGACCTCCGCCAAACCAATATTCCCATTGTTATTGCTGCTTGCTGTGTGCTCCACAATCTCTGTGAGAGTAAGGGAGAGACCTTTATGGCGGGGTGGGAGGCTGAGGCAAATCACCTGGCCGCTGATTACGCACAGCCAGACACCAAGGCGATTAGAAGAGCACACCAGGAAGCGCTGCGCATCAGAGAAGCTTTGAAAACCAGTTTCATGACTGGCCAGGCTATAGTGTGAAAGTTCTGTTTGTCGAAAACCCGCCCCCTTGATTGACTCATTCCCTGTAAGCAACCCACCCTCCCCCTTCGATCACAGCTTGCTTTCTAAGGAAATAAAGTCACTATCATTTAAAAATCATTTATTCTTTATTAATTGATTATAAAAAGAGGGAGAGAACTGACAAGGTAGCCCGGGTGGGGTTTGGGAGGAGGATAGGAGGGAAGGAAAAGGCCACTAAAAAAGTTCAAAGTAATGACAGCCTTTTGGTTGGGCTGTCCACTGGGATGGAGTGGGAGGGTGCACGGAGCCTCCCCCCCCCGCGTTCTTACACGTCTGGGTGAGGAGGCTATGGAACATGGTGAGGGGGGAGGGTGGTTATACAGGGGCTGTAGCGGCACTCTGTGATCCTGCTGCCGTTCCTGAAGCTCCACCAGATGCCGGAGCATGTCAGTTTGATCACGCAGCAGCCCCCGCGTTGCATCCCGCCACCTCTCATCTCGAGCGTTTCGCCTCTCCTCACGTTCGTCCCTCATGGCCTCACGTTCAGTGGCAGCTTTCCTGTATGGGATAGGGTGACCTTACACTCATTCAGATGAGCTCTTTCATTGCGGGTTGATTCAATGATTTCCAAGAACATTTTGTCTCGTGTCCTTTTTTTCCGCCGCCTTATCTGAGATAGCCTTCGGGACGGAGGAGGGAGGCTTGAAAAATTTGCAGCTGCGGGAGGGAGGGAAAAAAGGGAGAGAAGTATTTAAAAAGATACATTTTACAGAACAATGGTTATACTCTTTCACAGTGAACAACACTATTCACATTACATAGCACATGTATTTCAGTACAAGGTCGCATTTTGCATCTTAATATTGAGTGTCTGTGGCTT
>NW_020664383.1:2283348-2293253 GCF_002925995.2 Terrapene triunguis
TTCTTTTCAGCCACAGGCAAACAGCCCAGTAGGAACGGCCACCTCTGTCCCCTTAATTAAATTCCCATATTTCAACCAGGTTACCATGAGCGATATCACTCTCCTGAGGATTACACAGCGAGATAAAGAACGGATGTTGCTTGAATGCCAGCAAACACTGGGACCATATGTTGCCAGGCTTTGTCATGCAATGATACCAGATTACTTGCTACTAGCATGGCGTGGTCAAGTGTCCTACCATGGAGGATGGAATAAGGCTGCACTGCCCAGAAACCTTCTGCAAAGGCTTTTGGAGTACCTCCAGGAGAGCTTCATGGAGATGTCCCTGGAAGATTTCCGCTCCATCCCCAGACATGTTAACAGAATTTTCCAGTAGTTGTACTGGCCGCGAATGCATCCCAAGTCCTCAGGGCAAATTAATCATTAAAAAATGCTTGCTTTTAAACCATGTTTTATATTTACAAAGGCACACTCACCAGATGTCCCTTCCATGGCTTCATGGTCTGGGATACTGCCTTGGGAGGCTTGGGAGGGTACTTCAGTCAGGCTGAGAAAAAGATCCTGGCTGTTGGGGAGAACGGCGTGCTGTGTGCTCTCTGCAAGCTGGTCCTCCTCTTCTTCCTCCTCCTCCTCATCTTCCCCGTCCGCAGAATCCTCAGGCATGGCTGAGATTACCCCCTCCTCGGAATCCACGGTCAGGGGTGGGGTAGTGGTGGCGGACCCCCTAGAATTGCATGCAGCTCAGCGTAGAAGCGGCATGTCTGTGGCCCTGCCGGGGACCCTCCGTTTGCTTCTTTGGTTTTCTGGTAGGCTTGTCTGAACTCTTCTCTCCATCATGCCCTTGGAGATTTTTTTCAAATGTTTTGGCATTTCGTCTTTTGGAACGTAGTTCTGCTAGCACGGAATCCTCTCCCCATATAGCGATCAGATCCAGTACCTTCCGTACAGTCCATGCTGGTGCTCTTTTTCGATTCTCAGACTGCATGGTTATGGTTACCTGCACTGATGAACTCTGCATGGTCACCTGTGCTGATCAGCTCTCCACGGTGGGCAAACAGGAAATGAAATTCAAAAGTTCGCGGGGCTTTTCCTGTCTACCTGACCAGTGCATCCAAGTTCAGATTGCTGTCCAGAGAGATCACAATGGTGCACTGTGGGATAGGTCCCAGAGGCCAATACCGTCGAATTGCGGCCACACTAAACCTAATTCGAAATGGCAATACCGATTTCAGCGCTACTCCCCTCGTCGGGGAAGAGTACAGATATCGATATTAAGAGCCCTTTATATCGAAATAAAGGGCTTCGTTGTGTGGACGGATGCATGGTTAATTTGGTTTAACGCTGCTAAATTCGAGATAAACTCGTAGGGTAGACCAGGCCTAAGTAACAGACTTAAAGGTGGCAATCTTGCAACAGTAAAGCTTCAAAAACAGACTCCAACAAGAAACTGCTGAACTTGAATTGATATGCAAACTAAATGCCATCAATCTAGGCTTGAATAAAGACTAGGAATGGCTGAGCCATTACACACATTGAATCTATTTCCTCATGTTAAGTATCCTTACACCTTCTTGTCAAACTGTCTGAAATGGGTCATCTTGATTATCACTACAAAAGATTTTTTTCTCCTGCTGATAATATTTCATCTTAATTAATTAGCCTCTTAGAGTTGGTAGGGCTACTCCCACCTTTTCAACTTCTCTCTCTCTCTCTCTGTGTGTGTGTGTGTGCTTACTATATGTTCCATTCTATGCATCTGATGAAGTGGGCTGTAGCCCATGAAAGCTTATGCTCAAATAAATTTGTTAGTCTCTAAGGTGTCACAAGTACTCCTGTTCTTTTTGTGGATACAGACTAACATGGCTGCTACTCTGAAACCAGACATGCTACTGTTTCCCTAGGCCATATCCTACCTTTATGCCCCATTTTGCTGGTTCTCCACACCCCATGCTTAACCCAGCTTTCCTTTGGTTTTCAGGCCTCTGGCTTCTCCCTTCTATGCTTAACTAATAAGTATTTGCTGTTCTTAGGCTCCAATGAAGTGCTTTTTCTAACCTTAGCTCAGTTTCTCCCCTCACAGGAGCTGAACCTGCTCCCTTTGGATTCTCCTATCTGTCTTCATGCCTGTTTAAGCCCTATTTCAAGCCTCCTCCCTTCATGGGACTTGATCTATTCCTTGCAAGTTTCTCCACAGGCAAATGCTGTTTCTGCTACTATTTCACCTCTCCGGAGTTCCCTCTGATTCCTTATAAGGCCCATGTGCATAATGATCCTTGCCTATCTCCACTCTCTGGCAGAAGGCAATCAATCACAGGTGCAATAATTGGCTATGACACCACTGTCTGACAGGTGATGGGAGTAAGCTCCATTTCATGGTCCTTTGGAGACCATTGCCATGGCTATGGACTCAGCAGGCACTTAGCTGCTGTAATGTACATCAGGGCTGGAACTGCACAGGATAGGTAATCAGGAAGCTGTAACTGGATCTTAGGTGGCCATCCCTCCTTCTGTTGCAGGAAAGAAAATGGCCCAGTCACCATATCCTCGAAAAGAGATCAGGCTTTTAATTTGTTTTGTTTGTAACTTTACAAAAAATAAGCCTAACCACATAAGGCATTCAGATATAAATCTAATTGTATACTCCCTCCTTGCAGATAAGTAAATATCAACCAAACATAATGCAAAAGAAACCTTTACTTTCCAAAGACTAACAGTCAATGGGATTTTCACATATGGAGAGCTTGTAGGATGGGGCATGAAGTACTTCAGTAAATGTCCATGATAAGCGTTATTCCTTTGACAGATTGCATCCTTCCAAAGCACTAGTATTTCCTTGTGTTTGACAGATATTCAGCAATTCTAATGTGGATTTTCTGTTCTCATCTGTGACCAGGTGTTCACCCGACACAAGACCTGAAGGGTTAAGATGGCTAGACAGGCCAATTAACTGCCTGGGCTGCACCTGGAGGAGGAGTCAGGGAGCAGAGTTTACTTAAAGAGGAGGCTCCACTAGACAGGAGCTGAGAACAGAAAGGGGCTGCAGGAAAATAGGCTGTAGTTACTCCCTGGGAGAAGGGAGGAGCATTTGGGGCTATAGAGAGTAGCTTACAATTATTCCCTGGAAGGAGGGAGTTTGGGCTGGCAAATCCAGAGAAGGGGGAGAGCTGGAAAGGCTCAGGGGAAAAGCAGAAAGGTATGGGACAGGGCAAACCACCTCTGCTGATGAGAGGGCCTCCGAGGTGGAATCTGGAGCAGAGGGTGGAACCAGGTTCCCCTACTAGCCATTGGGAAGTAGCACAGACCAGGCAATGGAGAGCTTACTGTCTGGGATGATTTGATACCTTTGAAGGGGGAAATATGCTGAGTGGCCTGGCTGGAGAGCTGAGTCATGAAGAGGAAGCAGGACCCTCTGGAGTGAGAGCGGTGGTGTGGAACAAGAGATACAGGCAGAGAGATGGAGTGCCACTGACAGAAAGGGCATTGGCCGCACGGAGTTAATCCTCAGAATGGCCAGGAGGAGATGCCGTCCAGTGGTGAGTTGAGCACCCTGTGATAACAACCAAAATGTTTGGTAATCATGATAGGGACTTTTCTTTTTTACAGTAAACATTGATGTTCCTGGAAATAAAGCAGCAGCAAAAGAGTAACACAAGCTTGTGATTATAGTACACACTTATAGCAAGGACACAGGGCCTTTTCTGCTCCTACTGGAGTCAATGGCAAAGCTTTCAGTGATTGCAATGGTGGCTGGATCATGCTCATAAGGAGGTACATGAGGGAGAGGTCCTGGAAGCTAAATTTAGAAGTATTAGGGCCCAGGGCCTCTGTTGGCATTTTCTCTTAAATGCTTCTAGTTCCAACTGCAGGGCTAGCTAGTCAGGTTCAACTTCACAGCCCTCATGCATGGATGAGAAGCTAGCAGTATTGCCAGCCCCAAGTCTTCAAAATATCATGATATTGGTTTAAAAATAAGGCATCTGGGTTCTTTTAATTTGCTTACTGGTGTTACACCCCTTAGGACCATATTTTCAAGCTCTTCTGGGCAGCCATGTTGGCTGGACGCTCTTTTTAAATGAAAGCTGAGATTCTGATATCACATAATTACAGGGTCTGGGGCTTTAAGAAAGACTAAAATGTCATGACACTCTGCAACACCGATGTGTCACCCTGCTTCTCACCCCAAGGTGATGTCACTGGATGGTCTCAGTCTTCTAGCTGCAGCTGGCTCAACCCCCTGCCTCCTCAGGTGGATTTCCCCTGTCCTACACTAACTGCTGGTTTGGGGTAGTGGCGGGCAGGTGCTGAGCTAGCCTGGGAGCGTACCCTCTTGCCTGTCCAAAAAGAGACAAAGCAGCCCCTGAAGACAGGCTGTTGAAACTGCAGCTGTGACTTTCCTGCTGTTAGGAATCAGAGCCTGCAGCAGAACTAGTCTCCAGGCAGCCTCATCAGTACAGCTGGTCTGCATCAGCTGCCTGATTAGCCATGCCACCTGATTGGCTGCAGAGGCTAGCAGGCTGGCTCTTAAGCCAGCAGCAGCAGCTCACTGGTTTCTCAATGCTCATGCCTGCTCCTGTGTTGCCTTGCTCCTGCCTTGCTCCCAGCCTTGTATCTGTCCTGCCCCTGCCTTGAATCCCTCCTTGCCTGATACCCTGCTCGCTCCAATTCCTGACCCCCAGTTTTGACCCTTGGCTCTGGCTCCTGACTACGGACTCCAGCTAGACCTTGGCTCTGGTACCCAGTTTCTGCCTTCTTGGCTTTGGCTCCTGATGACTGACTATGGCTCTGACCCTGGCCGCTAGGCTAGACTGCCCTCATCCGAGTTGGCTGACACTGACCCAACTGATGGGGAAGGAAAGAGTGCTGAACACTTCATTAAGTAGTAGCCTCAAACTCCTCTCTGCTCCAGTTGGTGACTGAAAGCGTGGGGGTGAAGATATTCCCCTCCCCGACTTCTAAAGTTTTACCCATGCTAAGAAACAAAACAGTATGAATAAATGGTCAATTTTTCAACATGGCATAACTGGGAAAACTCTGGAAATACTTACTTCACTAGGGCACTGGGGAAACTAGCTTGCTGTAATGGGAAGAAGGAGAAAGGGAAAATGCTTTATTTCCTTTCTTGTCTTAGGGAATCCTGAAACAGTAAACTTACCTTCTGTGATGAAGGATCCTTTCATATCGCCCATGTCATGTCAAAGTGCACTAGTAGCTTCAGAGGAATCAGTTGACTGAAAAGTTTGCTGGAGAGAACTTTGCTGATGAGATGACGGGGAGAATGGGGACAGCATGACATCTGAAAAATCCTATGCAGGGTTTACAACCCAGAAGGATGGGTGGCCTGAAACAAGTAAGTTGGATGTATCGAGCATCCTTGAGGACCTTCTGTACAGGGACATCACTCAATAGCTTATTCCTTTTGGGGGGAGGGATAGGCGTGGATGTGTGTGCATATACACACAAAGTTGTAATTTTAGGGACTGAGGAAGTACCTCCACTCTGAATTAGACTTAACACCTTTAAGACTAATGTTGCCTCCTCTCAAAATCTGGTCCTTTTTAAAGGTGATTACGCATAAAGCAGATTCCAGGCATGCCAGTAAGAAAGGTACTTTCTGATTCCACCACATTAATACAGGACCTTCTTTTGCAAGAGGGTGGATAAGTTTTGTATACAAAACTGAAAATTTCTAAATGGACTCATTTGCCTCACATGACTGAATGCTGCGTATATGCTTCCTTCACTTTTGTTAACAAATAACGCCAAACCACTGAACGTTAGGAAGCATTCCCGTCCAATTTCTTAGAACTTTTTATTGTTCCCCTTTCTTAAGAAGGCTGCCGTTATAATCATATGTCAAGAATGATTCATATAATGCAAGATAAATCTGTGTGCGCTTGGTTTTCTGTATGTTCAGTTGTTCATAAGTTTACATGGCTTATTTTTGATTTAGCCTTTATTTTCTTCCTGGATATGTATGATTGTTTATTTACTTACAGTTTTGTAAATGGTACCTGTCACCTTAACACTTGGGCATCTTACATTTTTTAAAAAATACACAAAATAGAGATCTAAAAAGACTTCATAAAAACTAGTGTATCCTCTGCCTCTGCATGTTGTGCCACTAATTAAGGTCCTGGTCCTATGCTTATTGGAGTCTTTCTATTGTTTTCAATGGCGCCATTGATCCTGCTCTTACTCAAGTGACTATAACTTCTCCCCCTCCCCCTATTTTGACTTGAATAGGGGCAGGATTGGACTCATAGTTCACAAGTCAAGTCAAAGAATGACGAGACAGACGCATCTGATATTATGTGCCAAAGCTCACCAATACTGCATCTTTCCCAGTGCAGACTGTGGAGGGGTGAGCCCCTCTGTAGATGCACTAACACAATTGCACAATATTGTAAAGCTGTCTTTAAGCATTTCAGGTATGTAATTATTTTACAAAACCTTAGTGTGAAATTTTCTCCTTGGTTTATCTTTAATGATATATTACAGATGTCTGCTTAAAATTTACTGTCACAAGGATCTGAACACTACATCAAGATTTCATTTAAGATCTTAAATCTGCTTTATGCCAAACATCTTAAACCTTTTAATATATATCTTAAAGCTATTAAACAGGTTCAAGAGGTATGCAACTTTATTTTCAAATATTTTAAATATCCTTCTCTGTCAAAATGTATATATGTCTCCCTGCCAATGGATAATACACAATTACCGGTTATATCCAGGTCTCAGTAAAAGTATGGGGCGGGAAAGGGGCTGGCATCTCTTAACACAGTGGGGACATGGCTGGCAGATGGTGACCATTGTTGGTTTGTACTGGCTGGTGTGCAATTCAGTAAAATGTATGGTGTAGAATACAAGGCTTATGAGGATGGTAATACACTGACGTGAGACTTCTGATAATCATAAACATTCATTTGGGTCCAGACCATACCTGCTTGCTATACTCGTATAACTAGTCCCATTTGAAGTCAGTGGAACAGATTTGTTTTCATTTGCACCTGTCTAAATCCAGAATAAGTCAGCTGAAGTTACTCTGGATTTACACTGGTATAAATGAGAGCTGAATCTGGCCTGCTGAATTTAATGGGACTATTCTTGTGAGTTGAGTAAGATTAAGCAATTATTCCAAGTGTGCTCTAGCACCATGAAGGTTGCTATTATATAACATAGCTGAAAAGACCTCAGAATATGAAGGCAGCCATCTGCTGCTGCTGATTTCTTAGCGTTTCCACTGACGGAGCTTAGGGAACATAGCTGAGGTGAATATAATTGTATGAGATGGGCCCCAAGAGTGACTAACTGTTAGATAGTGGGCTGTGAGAAAATGGACATATGTTAAAGTGATATCAAGGGACATGCAGTGGGAGTTTTGAGAATGCTTTGCTTTGAAAAGACTCATAGTGGCAGTGTGTCATTAGGGAGGGGAAAACGTTAGTTTCCAGGTTCTGATGGGTTGAAATTCTTGTTATAGCTAACATTTTTAATTATGATAAAATGGCAAACTGTTTTGAAATACTAACTGTAACTCTTGGGGAAATACTTTGTTCTAAAATGGCTATTTTATTTTATCAGAACCTAGTAAAATACTTGTCATTTAGATAAAACTTCTTCTTTCTAACCAAATAAAACAAAGACCAATATATGGGGATAAGTTTTGTTATACAAAAGCAATAAAACCTCTGGATATCTAAAAACATTGCCGGAGGTCTGGATTTTAAGATTGCAGTTGAATTGCTTTATGTAAAAAAAGAAAGGTCTGATCTTGCCTCTTTTCCATAGGCATTATTTCACACTTGGGGGTCTTGTACATAAAATGAGTGGATTGGCTCAACGTAGCTAAAGCTATAACATTTACTTGAAAAATAACCTTACAACTTGGACTGCACTCCTGGGCAGGGGATGGAGCATGCATAAGAAATCATGCCCATCACATATCTGCCTGGGATATATCTGAGTCAGTGGAAGCTAAGCCCACTAACTCCTGCACGCTCCCTGAGTAGGCAACTTCCTTAGTTCTGCTGGCCAATGCATAGTCAGTGCAGCTGAGGTGGGGCAAGGGCTGGTGTTACCTGGTGTTGGTATAGGCCTGTAGCCGATTGATACCACTATGGAGCAAGGGAGTAGTAAGGAGGGAATTGTGTCAGAGGCTCAGCACCTCTGAGATGGTGAAGCTTGTTGTGGGCTGCACCTGAAGGTCCACCCTAGCCCTTATAATTTTGTTGAGTCTCTTGGTAAACTGGCAAACCCTTGTTTTGCCAATGTCATTTAGGATTTAGAACCTGAGGTAGTCAGCTGGCACAATGCACAGTACTGAACAGCTTCAGGAATATTGCATGTTGCTTAGCTTTAGAAATTTTTTGCTGCCCAGATATTTGTTTTGGCAGCCAATGAGGACCTCCTGGGCAAAATAAAGACATTAGTGAACCAGGTTGCATTCAGTTTGAACATTTGCCTAAACAAATTTGTAATAACATGAATGAAGAGAACACATTTCAATATCTTTTTGAAATGGAGACTGGAGGATACCCTATGCCCTACGTCAGAGTCATGTCTCATGAAAAGATTGTGGAGTTGTCTCACTTTAAAAGGTTCATTCAGTCTGAAAGATTCTATTGGTTTAAGAGAGATTTCCCCTACTTAAAATGGGCAATGCCACTGAAGCTGGTCAGATCTCTCAAAACAGAAGAAACTTTGCAAGTGCAGTCACTGTATTTCTAATGTGGACCAACATGTTCTGATGTATTCTGACATGCACATGCATGGGGGCATGCATAGTGTAGATTTCCCCCCCCTCCCCCCCAAAGACAGGCCTGTCTGAGATTACAACAGTTTGGAGAGCTTCTATTGGGATGACCAACAAGTGCCTGATGCCATGAGTGGACTTCAATCTCACATTTGATGAGAACAGAAAGTGATTCACTACAATCATTTTGCATCTTGGCTTCATAGGGAGTTTAGGGCACCCAGCAGGATGGGGCCATAATTCCTTTCTAATAAAGCAAATACAGTTGTCAGTTAAATGACAATCAAAGATGTGTTTTATTTTTTTAAAGTTGTGGTTTTTGTAAGGCAATAGTAATTGGATGGTCCTTGCTCTCCCACTGTTCTTTATCTGTGGCTAAACTGAGATTTCAGTCTCTGGAACTGGTTTTCTGACAACTTTTAAATAACTAATTTTACAGGGGGGAAAAAAGCATCCTTCTTATCTATACCTGGAATCCTTAACAATATGAAATGACTGAACAGCAGCAGATTAGGAAGCCAGTCTTATGTATGGATGAGCCACGGTATAGAGAGAAAATAACTATTGCCCCAGTGAATAACAACCATATTTAGGAATCTGCTAAACCAAAGACGTGTATCTTGCTTCTTTATACTCAGGCCCAGAGGATATTTACCACAGAACCAATCAGTATTTGTTGTGTTTAAATTTTATATTAAATTAATAAAATTATGTGGAGAGAATTAATAAATTTAATTCTATTGGTCTGATATCTGTTAAAGTCTTACTGTGTGCAAGACTCCCAATTAGTTCAATGGGAGTTAACTGTATAGACTGCAGTGTTGGATCCAATATACAGATATGTGAAAACATTAAAAAATCCTATTTCAAATAGTAAAATCAAAATATATAAAAATGTATTATGCATTTATTGGCAAACATATTGTTAGAACCTAATAAAATTAACTAAACCTGGCATAATCTCTTTTCTGCTGCCAAATATCATTCCCTAAGTGGATTTATTATCTAATGTTTTTGAACAGGCATATAAGTGACCTAAAAAGCGATTCCAGTACATAGACATAGAGAGTACTGTGGCACCTTTAAGACTAACAGATGTATTGGAGCATAAGCTTTCGTGGGTGAATGCCCACTTCGTCGGATGCAAGAC
>NW_020664383.1:2293653-2310952 GCF_002925995.2 Terrapene triunguis
GTCTTGCATCCGACGAAGTGGGCATTCACCCACGAAAGCTTATGCTCCAATACATCTGTTAGGCCTGGTCTACACTATGAGTTTAATTCAAATTTAGCAGCGTTAAATCGAATTAACCCTGCACCCGTCCACACAACGAAGCCATTTATTTCGAAATAAAGGGCTCTTAAAATCAATTTCTGTACTCCTCCCCGATGAGCGGAGTAGCGCCAAAATCGATATTGTCATTTCGAATTAGGGTTAGTTTGGCCGCAATTCGATGGTATTGGCCTTCGGGAGCTATCCCACAGTGCACTATTGTGACCACTCTGGACAGCAATCTGAACTCGGATGCACTGGCCAGGTAGACAGGAAAAGCCCCGTGAACATTTGAATTTCATTTCCTGTTTGCCCAGCACAGGAGAGCATAGGTGACCACAGAGAGCTCATCAGCACAGATAACCATGTAGGCCGATAATCGAAAAAGAGCACCAGCATGGACCATACTGGAGGTAATGGATCTGATCGCTATATGGGGAGAGGATTCAGTGCTAGCAGAACTTCGTTCGAAAAGACAAAATGCCAAAACTTTTGAAAAAATCTCCAAGAGCATGATGGAGAGAGGCCACAATAGGGACTCAGAGCAGTGCCGTGTGAAAATCAAGGAGCTCAGACAAGCCTATCAGAAAACAAAGGAGGCAAACGGTCACTCCGGGTCAGAGCTGCAGACATGCCGCTTCAACGCTGAGCTGCATGCAATTTTAGGGGGGGCCGCCACCACTACCCCACCTCTGACAGTGGATTCCGAGGCGGGGGTAATCTCATCAGCCACACCTGAGGATTCTGCGGATGGGGAAGAGGAGGAGGAGGAGGAGGACAAGCTTGCAGAGAGCACACAGCACTCCGTTCTCCCCAACAGCCAGGATCTTTTTCTCAGCCTGACTGAAGTACCCTCCCAAGCCTCCCAAGCCAGTACCCAAGACCATGACCCCATGGAAGGGACCTCAAGTGAGTTTACCTTTTAAAATATAAAACATGGTTTAAAAGCAAGCATTTTTAAATGATTAATTTGCCCTGAGGACTTGGGATGCATTCGCAGTCAGTACAGCTACTGGAAAAGTCTGTTAACTTGTCTGGGGATGGAGCGGAAATCCTCCAGGGACATCTCCATGAAGCTCTCCTGGAGGTACTCCAAAAGCCTTTGCAGAAGGTTTCTGGGCAGTGCAGCCTTATTCCGTTCTCCATGGTAGGACACTTGACCACGCCATGCTTGTAGCAAGTAATCTGGTATCATTGCATGACAAAGCCTGGCAGCGTATGGTCCCGGTGTTTGCTGGCATTCAAGCAACATCCGTTCTTTATCTCGCTGTGTAATCCTCAGGAAAGTGATATCGCTCATGGTAACCTGGTTGGAATACGGGAATTTAATTAAGGGGACAGAGGTGGCCGTTCCTACTGGGCTGTTTGCCTGTGGCTGAAAAGAAATCCTTCCCTGCAGTTAGCCAAGTGCGCGGGGGGCGGAGGGGGGGAATTGGCGCTGAGCTTTTCGCCTTTGGCTAGCAGGGATCTTCCCTGATACGAGCCATGTGGTGGGGGGAGGAGTACAGCGATCATCCCAGATAATTCATGGCGGGGGGAGGAGCGGGGGGTTAGTTTGGTTTCTGCAGGGATCTTCCCTGATACCAGCCACGCGGTGGGGGGAGGGATAAAGCGATCATCCCAGAGAATTGGATGGGTGGGGGGGGGGGTTAGTTTGTTTTCTGCTGCTGAAGGTTAACAGGAAAACCGCAGCAGTCAACGGGCTTTGCTTGGTATGTGGGAAAAGAGGGCGCAGAAGCCGAAAGACAATGGCTTACCATGGCCGCATGCAAGCTGAATTCTGTTGCCCGGACCTGCGTCTGTGATCTCTAACACCAAAGCCAAAGGCACTCAATATTAAGATGGAAAATGCGACCTTGTACTGAAATCACATGTGCTATGTAATGTGAATAGTGTTGTTCACCATGAAAGAGTATAAGCATTGTTCTGTAAAATGTATCATTTTAAAAACTTCTCTCCTTTTTTTCATCCCTCCAGCAGTTGCAAATTTTTCAAGCCTCCCTCCTCCGTCCCGAAGGCTATCTCAGATAAGGCAGCGGAGAAAGAGGACGCGAGACGAGATGTTCTCGGAAATAATGGAATGCACCCGCAATGAAAGAGCTCATTTGAATGAGTGGAAGGACACGGTATCTAAATACAGGAAAGATGCCAGTGAACATGAGGTCATGAGGGATGCTCGAGATGAAAGGTGGCAGGCTGCAATGCTGGGGCTGCTGCGTGATCAAACGGACATGCTCCGGTGTCTGGTGGAGCTTCAGGAACAGCAGCAGGATAACAGACTGCCGCTGCAGCCGCTGTATAACCTCCCTCACCATGTTCCATATCCTCCTCACCCAGACGTGTAAGAACGCAGGGGGGGGGGCGAGGCTCCATGCACCCTCCCACTCCACCCCAGTGGACAGCCCAACCAAAAGGCTGTCATTATATTGAATTTTTTCAGTGACCTTTTACTTCCCTCCTACCCTCCTCCCAAACCTCACCCAGGTTACCTTGTCGGTTCTCTCCCTATGTTTATAATCAATTAATAAAGAATACATGATTTTTTAAATGATAGTGACTTTATTTCCTTTAAAAGCAAGCTGTGATTTAAGGGGGGAGGGTGGTTTGCTTACAGGGAATGAGTCAATCTAGGGGGCGGGTTTTCGACAAACAGAACTTTCACACTGTAGCCTGGCCAGTCATGAAACTGGTTTTCAAAGCTTCTCTGATGCGCAGCGCTTCCTGGTGTGATCTTCTAATCGCCCTGGTGTCTGGCTGTGCATAATCAGCAGCCACGCGATTTACCTCAGCCTCCCACCCCGCCATAAAGGTCTCCCCCTTACTCTCACAGAGATTGTGGAGCACACAGCAAGCAGCAATAACAATGGGGATATTGGTTTGGCGGAGGTCTGAGCGAGTCAGTAACGAGCGCCAGCGACCTTTTAAACGGCCAAAGGCACATTCTACCACCATTTTGCACTTGCTCAGCCTGTAGTTGAACAGCTCCTGACTCCTGTCCAGGCTGCCTGTGTATGGCTTCATGAGCCATTAACAGCATGATCTCCAAAGCACCGGGGCCCGCGGTTTGATAGAATTCCATGTCCATGTCTTCATCACTCTCGCCGCCATGCTGCTGTAGCCTACTCTTCGCTGCCTGGTTTTGCAGCTTCTGGTTCAGCATAAACTGCACGATAACGCGTGAGGTGTTTACAATGTTCATGACTGCTGTCTTGAGCCAAGCGGGCTCCATGCTTGCTGTGGTATGGCGTCTGCACTGTTCACCCAGGAAAAAGGCGTGAAATGGTTGTCTGCCATTGCTTCCCTGGAGAGGAGGAAGGATGTACCCAGAACCACCCGCGACAATGTTTTTGGCCCCATCAGGCATTGGGATCTCAACCCAGAATTCCAATGGGCGGAGGAGACTGTGGGAACTATGGGATAGCTATGGGATAGCTATGGGATAGCTACCCACAGTGCAACGTTCTGGAAATCGATGCTAGCCCCGGTACATGGACGCACACCGCCGAATTAATGTGCTTAGTGTGGCCGCATACATTCGACTTT
Source organism: Terrapene triunguis (assembly GCF_002925995.2). Classification (NCBI taxonomy): domain Eukaryota; kingdom Metazoa; phylum Chordata; order Testudines; family Emydidae; genus Terrapene; species Terrapene triunguis. The sequence goes on from NW_020664383.1 coordinate 2,297,275, forward strand.
ATACAATCTGTTTCCAAAATTCGAATTATATAAATTCGGATTAATCCCGTAGTGTAGACATACCCTAAGTTTTAAAGGTGCCACAGGACTCTCTGTTGCTTTTTACAGATCCAGACTAACACGGCTACCCCTCTGATACTTAAATAGACATAACCACTTTTTGCTTAGACTTGTGACTCAAATGATATGACTTATTCTGCACCGGAAATAGTACGCATTGTATCATTCTGAGATTTCTATCTTGACTTCCAAAAGATATGGAGTCTTATAGATCTGTCCTACATGCGTATTTCTATTAAAGAAATCAATATCATTTTTCTGGTGGCCTGCAGCCATACACCTTTAGGCTTTTATCTTATAAATTCTTATAAGCTATATCAGGGTTGGGTCCCTTTAATCTCTCTGTGTAAAATGTATGAGGAAAATCTAAATCCTCCAACTCTTCACACTGTTATAGTGAAACTCTATTAAGTTACTGATGATGCTCAGTGGCAGGAGAGAAGATTTGGGCTCCTAAGCATGTCCAGATCCTGATCCCACTGAAGACCATGAGATTCCTTTCACTGACTTCAGTGGGTCTTAGAGCAGGCCCTTGGCATTTCTGTAGGTGGAACTTCCTTTCAGACCAGTACTGATCTGGACAACTAGACTAGCTTTGTGTCAGGTGGCACTGAACTGAATTGCCTTTTGGATAAGGGATTATTTAAACACACGTGCACTGGTTTGGGTTAAACCATTGCCAACCCCTGTGTGGATGTTATTTTTATTTTGGCTGAAAATAGGCTTATTTTGATTCAGCATAAACCAGTTTTAAACCAAATTAAAATGCTTACTCTTCTGTTTGCACTGGCTTACCTAACCTTTTAGTTAAAGTGGTGCAATGCTGGGGCTTCACTCATGCTAGCACTGCTAAAAACAGCAGTAAAGATGTGGTGGCACAGGCTTCAATACAGGTTGTACAAGTCCACCCAGAAGCCTGGGTTGCACAGCTATAGAATGGGTAAAACTAGTGCAGGTATGTCTCTCCAAGCTGCAATCACATCAGGGATTGCAGTGTAGACATACCCACTGCCTGGGGGGAAGGATCTCATATCCTAACTCTTATCATTTATGGGTCATTTTTAGTTACATACATACACTTCACACCCTCTCAATCCCTTCTGTTAAGAAGCAGTAGTAACTCTAGGTAAAAGTTGAGGTGGGGAATTGAATCCATTGTAGGCACTTGTAATGTACTTATCACAATAGCATCTAGTTATCCATTACTTCCATTAGCTCCTCTTACTTTCCTCACTCTTACACCAGCATAACTTGCTGGACTTGACTGAAGTGACTCCTTTGTTTGAAAGGTGTATATAAGTCTGAGCTTTGCAAAGTTACATACCAGTACTGCAAACATTGACACAGGTCAGAGACGGTGTGTAACTGCTGGGGTGAAGGGGGGCGGAGGCACAATTTAAAGGTATGCAGCGGGGTTCAGGACACGGCATATAAACCCAGGCAGAAATCGGGGGAGGGGGATGATATATGACCTGCCCCCCCCCCATGTTGTCTCTGACACTGGTGATAAAATTTCTGCAAGTGAGGTCCCACTGAAGTCAATAGGTCAACTCACATGTTTAAAGTTAAACATCACTATCACGGTTTGCAGGATCAGGGCCTTTGGTTTCTGTTTTCTCCTTTATTCAGTGGGGCAGAGAAGCATTTACAGGGATGACTCCCTTACACTCCAGAAGGAGATTTAAACCCTGTTACATGCACTTTAGCTAATGCCATTAACTAAAATACACACTTGCATCTGGCCAATGAAGTATGAGCTGCTAGAGGACTTGGGGAGAATTCAGGCTCCATTACTCTCTCTGGACACCTTAAAACCCAATTCATGGAATGACCGTAGTTGCGGAGGATTTTGCCTTTCTGTCCCACGCTGAGCAAAAAGACATAAGGGTCTGGACCACAAGACCCCAACCCAAGATGGAAGCCCTAATTCCTTTGCATAATCATGAGGACTTCCCTGTTGTTGGATGTGACAGCTGAGTATGGGCTGGGCACTCTAGAGCCACTGAGGTCCCGAGCCCCAATTGGTTTCAGTTTTGGGCCCCAGGAACTTGGCTCCCTACCAGCTCTGGTGTTTACATGGCATTCAAGGACTCCTTCAGTTACTGGGCAACAAGTCAGGCTTCAGGTGGGCAGACCAACAGCAGCAAGTGCAGTGGGGCCAGGTGGAGGTGGACCTCTGTTATCTCACTGAAGTGTGACAGCCTTCTTCTAGGACATATAGCCCTTTGGGTTGCCTTTTTTTTTTTTTTAAATAAGCAAAGTAAAGCAGTGGAGAGGTGATCTTTTTTTCACTGCCGCTTGGTGGATCTTAATAGGGAGTCACACAAGAAAGATGGGAGAAGGGGTGGAGGGGAGCATAAGCTTCCTGGGATGCTAGAGAATTGGTTTCAGCTTTTGCAATTTATGCAAGTTTAATTTGCAAGTGTAATCCTTCTGCCAGGTGGAGTTGGCAGCACTAAGGCTGGGTTCAGTACAAAACAGAACTGGCTCAAGCCCCCTCCCAGTAATCTGGGAAAACTTAATACTATCCCAGGTGCCTCTAAGTGGCAATGCCCACTTGCCAGCTCTCTTGTATAACAAAAGAGAACTTCTTTCATTAAAAGGAAAAGAAACATTAGTTTGGGGAAACACCATAACCACATTCAAAAGCATGTGATCATAAGCAAACCTGACCCCACAGTACACTGGGCAGTGTTTTTTGTCTCAGTTTCCCACCTTGCAGTGGGAAAGTTTGACAAACAAATGTCCCTTTAACATATCACTCCCCTCTCCCTTCACTGCACCCCACTCACAGTTGGCTGTCCTTGGTTAGCAAAAACCTAGAGTTCAGAGGTGTGTTCACAGGGATTCACCTCCTCGTGCCTCTGGAACTGGCTGTTTGCTGTTGCCTTTGCTGCTTTTCCCTGCTGCTGGGGTCACTTGCTGCTATTGGATTCTTGCTGCCATTTCTGTGATGCCATGTTATGAGGCTCTACCACTTAACACAGATGTCTAGTGATTTCAGCTCTTAGTGATTTCACTAGGTAGCAGGAAACCACACTGCCAGTACAGCCTCTGCATGGTCTTTCATTTCACCATTGTCCCTACACCAGATCTAAGGCTTAGCCCCTAGACCTGTTTATCAGTGAGTCAGCTCTCGTAATCATTGAATAGAAGCAATGATTCTCAGTTGAGTCTAATTAGCCCTGTCTTTAAACACTGGTGAGGGTGTGACACTCTATACCTCAGAGCAGCACCCTGAATCCCCCATATTCACTACTGTCAAATAATTGATATGTTTTGTACAAAGTACAATGAGGCATCATTTTAAAAGTCTTGACCTGTTGAACATTAATATCCTGTTGGATTGTATGTGTTATCATTGTATGGGAACTTATGAAGCTTTGCTATGTGTGTGTTACTGAAATACGTTGTGAGGTTGGGAACACACAACCAGGTTTTCGGGTACAACAATGGAATAGCCAGACAGCAGTTAATGGCTCTTCAACACCTATCAAGGAAAGAACCCACTATCCCAGGAATGTATACAATGGAGACCTCTCAGAGAGAGCATGTAGACAATGAAGACTGTTTGACCAATGGGGGCAGATCACAAGCATAGATCTTTCCAGCAAGCTGGAAGAAACTGTAAAAAAGGAGAAGTGACATCATCACTTGACCCCTCTCCCCCATAACACAACACCCGGAAGAAACATCTGGACGACAAAGACTTTGAATTGGGGAGGGCAGTCCCAGGCTGGAAAAGAGTCCCAGGACCTGTAACCTGCTTTTACCATCTGTCAGGGTGACACTGCTTGATTCAAATCCCATTTAGTTTGTAGAACTCAAATTTATTTTTATTTCTTAAGTAACCAACTTTGATTTCTATACTTGCTACTTACAATCACTTAAAATCTACCTTTCTGTAGTTAATAAATCTGTTTTATATTTTACCTAAAACAATATGTTTTGGTTGAAGTGCTTGGGAAATCTCAGCTCAGGCCTTGTCGCGGGGAGAGTGATCTAAGTTATGCAACTTCAGCTACGTGAATAACGTAGCTGAAGTCGACGTACTTAGTGTAGTGTGGACCCCGCAGTAAATAGATCTATGTTGATGGGAGACACTCTCCCGTCGACTCCCCTTGTGCGTCTCGTTCAGGTGGAGTACAGGAGTCAACAGGAGAGCGAGCTGCAGTTGATTTAGTGGGTCTTCACTAGACCTGCTAAATCGATCGCTGATGTATTGATCGCCACATGTCGATTCCCCCGGTAAGCGTAGACAAGCCCTCAGTTTACAAAGGCTAGTGTGAGTGCTTTCCACATTGAGAGAAGAGCAGACTAGGTAATGAACTTACACTGGTCAGGCTTCTGAACAGGGAAGGATGGTACAGTTCTGGGATGCAAGGATGGGGGAATTGGCTGGAGCCTCTCTATTGTTGGTTCATGAGTAGCTGGGGAATCATTCATGTAACTCAGTGGGTGTGTCCCTGCCTGTGGATGTCTGTGTAAGTGTAGTACCTGCTAGAGGTTTGTAACTTGACATCAGCATCACAATGTGAGAGGGATACCCCAGGTTGGTGGGACAGAGGGCTCAGAGGTCTCATAGTCCAGATTGCAACCTGGGGATCCTTGTTACAGAGGGGAATTTCAAATGGTGTCTAGGACTCTAGACAGAATCTGCATTACCAGGTAGGAACACCCCTCCCCCGCTTTATCCTTCGCTGGAATTTGGCATCCCTACCCCTTGCTTATTGAGTGAGGTTAATTTTAGGGAGACCCCCTCAATCAAGGAAGGCTAAGTATAGTTCTGCTGCCCTATTCTCATACAATAAGGATAGCAATATTTCGTTACACCTGCACTCAATACTAAAGTGATTTGTAACCCAACACCAGCCAAATGTGATCATTTGGCCAAAGCAGCTCTGTCATGCTGCACAGCTAGGCAGAGTGGGCATGTCTATGCAAACATGCTCTGTTCCTGAAGTCTTTCCCCCCAGCTCCTCACTAGGTGTCAAGGGAGAGCTCATTCAGACTCTGCTTACGCAAGAAGACTCTAGGCAGAAGTGTGGCACTGTGTAAATATTAAGAATTCCATTTGAGAGCTGCAGAAAATACTGCAATTGTCTGGGAATGCCCAGATCAAGATTTGTTGCTCTAGGGGAGACTCTGTCTTGCCCCCACAATGTGGTATAGTTAAGAGACTAACCGTATGCTGGAATGCATAAGCAAGGGAATATTCACCGTAAGGAGGTAGTATTACATCTGCATATAGCATTAGTGAGATAGTATTCCCGGTACTTGTGTCCAGTTCTAGTGTGTGCAATTCTAGAAGGATGTTGAAAAATTGGAAAGAAAAGTGTTGCAAGAATAATTTGAGATCTGGTAAATGAGACTAAGAAAGCTCAAGCCATTGAATTTATCCAGGAGAAGATAAAGAGTGACTTGATCATGGTCTAAAAGTTATATGGAGGAAGAGATTTCTATTAATAAATGGCTCTTTAATGGTGCAGAGAAAGGCATAATGAGATCCAGGCCATGTCTACATTACAAACTTTGTCGACGCAAGTTATGTCATCATTAAGCTGCTGCAGTTGGTACATTGCTTGTGTATGTGCATACTTGTCTTCTTGCGTTGGTGCTGCATGCATTCACCAAGAGTGCTTGTAATGATGCACAGTGCAATGCAACATGGGTAGGTATTCCAATGTGCAAACTGCCACTATCCAGCACACTGTCTTTTGGCAATGCATGGCAGGGCCGAAACTAGGCATGCAGGGTCAATTTCTCACTATGCAACTGTCTCCATCCCATAATGTCATCTGCATCCCATAATTTTTGTGCCTTTTTTCAAAATTCTCTGAACCTGTATGGCTGTCCTTGCTATCTGCCATCTTTGACAGAAGCAAGAAGTCTGCACGGTTCCGTACTATTATCATAAGTGTTGCAAGTACAGGGTGCATGATCCGCCAGTATTTGCAGAGCCACATGAATAACTGAATCAGCGGGGAATGTGACTGTTGCTTGGAAGTCAGATTGCTGTGGGACATAGCAAAAATCAATTCAAGGTTATTGGAGGCATTTTGCAGAGCAACTGCAGATGGAGTGCTGCTTCTGGGCCCAAGAAACAAGTACTGACTGGTGGGATTGCACCATAATGCAGGTGTGGGATGATGAGCAGTGGCTGCAGGATGCGCAAGGCCACATTCCTGGATCTGTGTGCTGACCTTGCACCAGCCCTCCAGTGCGGGTACACCAATGTGAGAGCTGCACTAATAGCAAAGAAGTGAGTGGCAATCATACTGTGGAAACGTCCTCTGACCACTAGCATGCTGACCTTGCAAAATAATTTTGGAGTTGGAAAATCCACAGTGGTGGAACATTGTCATACAAGTGTGCAGGGCCATTAATCTCCTCCTGCTATGCAGGATCGTGATTCTGGGCAATGTGCAGGACATAATGGATGGATTTGCAGCAATGTGGTTCCCAAACTGTGGTGGAGCAATGGATGCACACACATCTTTGCACCAGACCTCCTTGCCACAGAGTATATCAACAGAAAGAGCTACTTTTCTATGGTTATGCAAGCATTGGTGGATCACCCAGGATGGTTCACTGACATCAACGTTGTCTGGTCAGGGAAGGTGCATGCCACTTCCATCTTTAAGAACACAGGACTGTTTAGAAAGTTGTAATCAGGGACTTCTCTCCCCCACCCCCCAGCTGGTTGATTGTCATTAGTAATGTTGAAATGCCAATAGTAATCCTGGGCGTCCCAGCCTACTGCTTACTCCCTGGCTCATGAAGCTATACACCAGCCACCTCGACAGCACCAACGAAAGATTCAACTACTGGTCCAGCAGGTGCAGAATGTGCTTTTGGTAGATTGAAGGGGAACTAGCTCTGTTTACTCAGCAGATTGGATCTCAGTGAGAAAAAATATTGCAATGGTTATAGCTGCCTGCTGTATCCTGCATAATATCTGTGAAGCAAAGCCACTGGGATAGGGGGCAGAGGTGGAATGGCTGTCTGCTGAGTTTGAACAGCCAGACGCAAGGGCTATTTATTAGAAGAGCTCAACATGGAGGTGTACAGCTCAGGAAGACCTTGAAGGAGCACTTTAAGGAGCCACAGTAATCTGTTGTGGTGTCCTGTGCTCTATCTGGCCCTGATGTTTTGGGGCCTGTTAGGAATTGTGTGGTGCTTGGTACACATGTATGAGTATAACACTCTCAATGCACCTATTAATTTTTCAGTGCTTGGTGTACAGTTATGATTATTACACTGTTTGTCACTCATCCTATGAGTTGCATCACAGTGTACAACAAGTGGGTGCTTTCAGAACTGCTAGACAGTCTGCAGTACCTGTTGTGAACTAATAAAGATGAATTATGTTTCAAAGAATAGAATTTTATTCAGTAACAAAATCAGTGAAAAGAAAAATCTGTGCAATTTAAAAGCGAAAACATTAAGACATAAGAATGGCCCTACTGGGTCAGACCAAGGGTCCATCTAACCCAGTATCCTATCTTCTGACAGTGGCCAGTGCCAGGTGACCCAGAGGGAATGAACAGAACAGGTAATCATCAAGTGATCCATCCCCTGTCGCTCATTCCCAGCTTCTGGCAAATAGAGACTAGGGACACCATTCCTGCCCATCCTGGCTAGTAGCCATTGATGGACCTATTCTCCATGAATTTATCTAGTTCTTTTTTGAACCCTGTTATGGTCTTGGCCTTCCCAACATCCTCTGGCAAGGAGTTCCACAGGTTGACTGTGCGTTGTGTGAAGAAATACTTCATTTTATTCATTTTAAACCTGCTGCCTATACATTTCATTTGGTGACCCCTAGTTCTTGTGTTTTGAGAAGTAGTAAACAACACTTCCTTATCTACTTTCTCAACACCAGTCATAATTTTATAGACCTCAATCATATCTCCCCTTAGCCGTCTCTTTTCCAAGCTGAAAAGCCCCAGTCTTATTAATCTCTCCTCATACGGAAGCCGTTCCATACCCCTAATAATTTGTGTTGCCCTTTTCTGACCCTTTTTCAATTCTAATATATCTTTTTTGAGATGGGGCGACCACATCTGCACACAGTATTTAAGATGTGGGCATACCATGGATTTATATAGAGGCAACTTGATATTTTCTGTCCTATTATCTATCCCTTTCTTAATTATTTCCAGTGGTCTGTTCGCTTTTTTGACTGCTGTTGACCATTGAGTGGATATTTTCAGAGAACTATCCACAATGACTCCAAGATCTCTTTCTTGAGTGGTAACAGCTAATTTAGACTCCATCATTTTATACGTATAGTTGGGATTATGCTTTCCAATGTGCATTACTTTGCATTTGTCAACATTAAATTTCATCTGCAGATTTGTTGCCCACCCAGTTTTGAGAGATCCTTTTGTAGCTCTTTGCAGTCTGCCTGGGTCTTAACCATCTTTAGAAATTTTGTATCATCTGCAAATTTTGCCACCTCACTGTTTACCCCTCTTTCCAGATCATTTATGAATATGTTGAATAGGACTGGTCCTAGAACAGATCCCTGGGAGACACCACTATTTACCTCTCTCCATTCTCAAAACTGACCGTTTATACCTACCCTTTGTTTCTTATCTTTTAACCAGTTACCAATCCACGAGAGCCCCTTCCCTTTTATCCCGTGGCAGCTTACTTTGTGTAAGAGCCTTTGGTGAGGGACCTTGTCAAAGGCTTTCTGAAAATCTAAGTACACTATATCCACTGGATCCCCTTGGTCCATATTCTTGTTGACCCCCCTCAAAGAATTTTAGTAGATTGGTGAGGCATGATTTCCCTTTACTAAAACCATGTTGAGTCTTCCTCAACAAATTATGTTCATCTATTAAAAGCTTAATATATTTACAGAACAGAATTTATCAAGAAAAGAACATTTGTATCCATTTTAGCTACACCTACAGCTACTGTGGCTTTCACAGGTCAGTGTATGTGAAAATGTGGTTGTCCTTAATGTCCCCTGGGGTAGAGTAAGATAGGGATGCAGCCATTGTTGCCACATAGAATTTTGGGTGGGGAGGGAGGATGTAGTGTAATGGAGTACTCCATGAATTGCAAAGGGAAGTGAGCCCAGGTTGTTGAACCTGTAGGTCTACAAGAGTCTGCAGCATCTGTACTTGCTGCCAGAGAAGCCCCATTATGTCCTGATGTATCTCCCTCTCCTTCTCCTCTTCACTCTTTCCTTTTCCAGACTATTTGCAATGTTTATTCTTCAGGTCCTGTGCTCACAGTCTGATGCAGCACTAGCTTGAAGGACCTCATTGAACACATCATCCCGAATCCTCTTCTTTTTGCTCCTTATCTGGCTCTGGCATTCCATTGGTATGGAAGGGGAGAGCCTGAAGGCCACAATGGCAGCAGCTACAGATAAGACTACAGAGGAACCATTGTCAGTATAGTCTTATCGTAAAGCAAAACTTAAGATTCAGAACTCCCTTCCCTTGCATCCCTAAAGTTTTAAACAAGACATGCTTATTGACACTTCTTCTCCCGAGTGCTTGTGCACAGTGCCACTCACAGCACCAGCCACGGTGAGTATGGCCTTCCTGAGCTGAAGGAAATGAGGAGGGAATTGCCTGGTTGCATGAAACTATGAGTACAGGGCAATGGCGTTAAATACAGGCACCATTTTCCACAGGCAGTGGTGATTTTAGCTAATATCTCACTCCTGAGAGGGTAACAAAAGTAGAAAGAGCATAGCTGTTGCTGGAATCCCAAAGCCACCCAGGCTCATAGGCTGCTAGCCTGTATACTTCAATAGTGCCTGCTGAAGTTATCGCTGATGGCAAGGGTAAGTGTCCTACCAGAGGAAGAAATAAGTCTGCCATCCCTAGGAACCTTTTGGAGAGGAATGCAGCCATGGAAGTTTCATTGAGATCTCTCAGGAAGATTCAAGAGACATCCCTCTGTACATAAACAAACTGCCCCTCATGCCCTTAACCCCTGCCTAACTCTACAGGGGAATGAAAAGCAGATAACAACTCCACCTCTCTTTGTTGTACCACTACTTAGAATCATAGATTATTAGGGTTGGCAGGGACCTTAGGAGATCATCTAGTCCAACCCCCTGTTTAAAGCAGGATTAACCCCCAACTAAATCCCCAAATGGCCCCCTCAAGGATTGAACTCACAACCCTGGGTTTAGCAGGCCAATGCTCAAACCACTGAGCTATCTGTCCCCCACTTTGTCTACTACAAGCAAATTAATACAGAGTTGATAGTGTCCTGGTAAGTTGGGGGTGCCATCACTGTAATGGGAGATAAGTTTACACATTTACCTGAGGTTCCTTCCCTGCATCAGGCTTGTCCGTGCTCAACTGCTAGAACTGACTAGATTGTGGTCAAGTCTCAAACAGGTCCTGGCTCATGGCATAGCTGGCTTCCCTGGTCACATGTCCCCCATCTTCCTCCTTCACCTCGCTGTTCACCTCGCCTGTGACTCGGGCTCCGTGGAGGTATCCACAGTGGTGTGTCAGGTGGTGGTGGCCTCTCCACCAACCATGGTGTGCAGCTTTTTGTAGAAGTGACAGGTCTGCAGCTGAGTGCCAGATCAACTGTTAGCTTCCCTGGCTTTCTGGTATGCTTGCCTCAGTTCCTTTGCTTTCATGTGTCACTGCTGCTGGTCCCTGTCATATGCTTTCTCCTGCATCTCCCATGCAATCTGCTCGTAGAGTTTCACATTTCTATGGTTGGTTCATAGCTGTGTTTGCCCAGCCTGTTCTCCCCACAGGCCCAGGAGATCCAATATCTCCTGTCTACTCCAAGCTGGAGCATGTCTGGAGTGTGCAGTTGTGCACAACAGTGGAGAGTTGCTATGTGTGATTACCCAGCCGGGGAATCAGGAAAAGGTATTTCAAAAATTTGAGGGGCTTTAAGGGGGGGGGGAAGGGGCATTCCAGTCTCTGTGACCTCTGGGCAGTGGAGTTCATAATTGAAACTACAGCAGTCAATGTCAGGTATTGTGGGACAGGTGCTGGAGGACTGTTAAAGTTGCCATAGGTAGTGCACTGTCTACACTTGCTCTGTGTTGACCTCAGCACAAAGACCATGGCTTACTGCTGCTTGGGTGGGTGATGTTACTATGTCAGCATAACTGGACACTTACATTGATGGGAGACAAATTTAAGTGTAGATACATGCAGAACTAGGTCAATGTAAGGTGGCTTACATTGACCTAACTTTGTAGGGTAGGCTAGGTCCCAGTGGTTGGATGCTCAAGTTAGACAAATCCTGACTAGCGATAAGGTGCAAATTAAGGTGAATGTAATTAACCATTGGAACAATTTATCTAGGGACATGGTACATTCTTCAACACTTGAAGTCTTTAAATCAAGGCTGGAATCTTTCTAAAAGACATTCCATAGCTCAAACTAAAGTTAGGAGCTGATGCAGCAATTCCTAGGTGAAATTCTATGGCTTGTGATGATTCTCAGGGTATCAAGGACTGTGAGTTACCTTGTTATCCCCTGCTTCTATCAAGAAGTAGACTGGCCCATTTTAGTTCTCTAACTCCACCAGCCTGTTAGCCACTCATGCACTCTCAGATGGGCTATGCCAGCCCTGTCTTTGCCTTGCAGGTTAGCAAACAGTGCGCCTTAGTCCCCAGCTCCTTTGAAGCGGTCTCCCATGATGTCCAGCCCAACACCACCTACTCCCAGAAATCCCAGTCCCCAGTTATACCAGCTTTAATGACCCGCTCCTGTATAACACACAGCACTTACAAGCACTAATAAAAGAAAAGAAGGTTTATTTAAGAGAGAATAGAGATTCAACTAGAAACAAGAGTGAGTGATGGAAATAAATGGTTACAATACAAAACAAAAACTAGGGCCTACACTTCTAAGTAGTTACCTTTCTTGTCCTATAAACTGGATTTTCCTCCCAAGTTCAGCCTGTTGCAGAGCTGTCTGGCTTCACAGAAACCAAGGCCCAAACTTTCATGAAACACCCCTGCTCCACTAGATGTCTCCTCAATGAATGGGTACAGAGTGCCTCTTCCCACTCTGTGATATACTGAAACATTCTTTGTGCTTTATTACTAGACAAGGCAATCCCCTGTCTGTTGTAATGGTCCTTTTTTACCTCCAAGTGGTTTCATATGTTTGCTGTTGTTTTTGATGGTTTTCCATTGATTGTTCTGGGGTGGGGCAAAGGGAGACAACTGAGCCTTGTGTTACATCACTAGCTATCCAGGTAGGGGTGGCAACTCCCTCCTTTGTGAATAGGCCTTCACCAGGGAGTCGAACTGGAACCAGAAAAACAGTTCAAACTGATATTTTTACTTGAGCCAGAACCAAACCTGAACCATAATTTTGTCTTACCTACTGAATCTGAACTGGAACTGAACTGAAAAAGAAATTGGGTTACTGGTTAAAATAAAGGATCAGCATTTTATAAGCTCAATATTATTTTTTTTTTAAAGACTGATCTTGTATAACAAGACAGCAACATAACAAATAATGAAGGATTGCTACCAGAAAGGCCTGTCCCAGTATAATAAGACTAGGAGGAGGCCAGCCCACAACAGAGGGGCAGCTTAGGAGCTGCCTGAACACCACATAAAGCAGCAGGGGCCCCAGAGACGGATGAACCATCTCTGAGACTCTCCACTGGGGAGAGAGGAGATGGAATGTTCCATGGTCCCAGAAGTTAGTAACTTTTAAAGCGTAAGGGAAACCCTTCTCCCCTTTAGACAGGCCTCCTCCCACCCACCTCTAACTCCTCCCTCTAGTTGCCCCACATGAGACAGGGCCCATGCGCCAAATTCAAATTTCACTGCAGAGCTTCAATAGGACAGAGCGAGTAGTAGAAGTTGTTTTAATTTGCTCAAATTGTTCATAAAAATAACTGTGTTTATTTGACAACACAAAAACACTAGGAAAACTCATGTAAAATTAAAAATAAATAAATAATCAAACATAAAAATAGGTTTAATTTTAAGTTTGTTCTCTTTTTTTGAATGTATTTCCACCAAGATTGAAATTTGTTTTGAATCCTTCTGACCCTGTAACTGAACTGTGTTGGGTTTTTTGGGTGCCTTGAACCAGAACCAAACCCAAACACACTGAATGCAACTGAATCTAAACCTGAACTGAACCAAATAAGTCAGACTCCCAGGCTGTCACCGAGTAATATCATTCTGTGGTGACTCCTTTTAGCATTAAGACAATAAGGGCATACACTTCAATATAGTTCAATTTTTCCTTAAATATAAGCTGTACACATCACGCCATAGTTACGAACATCAGTAAGTTGCAAGCTGTCAATAGTGACCTTACATGTTACCCTTTATGGATAAATACCCTTGTAGTAGTGTGAGTCGGGGCTCTACCGTCCGAGGCGGGAGGGGAGCCACGCCGACTCACTGCAGACGTGCTCAGTATCCGGTTGCTCAGTGTAGTGGTGTGAGCCGGGGCTCTACCGTCCGAGGCGGGAGGGGAGCCACGCCGACTCACTGCAGACGTGCTCAATAGCCGTTGCTCCGGAATCAGGTTCTCTGGAGCAGGGGCTGGGTAAACACAACAGTCCAGGAGCCCAAGCCCTCTGGAGCGGGGGCTGGGCAAACACAGCAGTACAGGAGCCCAGGCCCTCTGGAGCA
>NW_020664383.1:2310962-2486936 GCF_002925995.2 Terrapene triunguis
AACACAGCAGTACAGGAGCCCAGGCCCTCTGGAGCAGGGGCTGGGCAATCAGCAGAGTCTTCGCTCAAGCCCTTTGGGGCAGGGGTTGAGCTGACAAGCAGTTAAAGGGGCCCAGGCCCTGGGTCAGGGCGGGGCACAGACAGTCTTTGCTCAAGCCCTTTGGGGCAGGGGTTGAGCTGACAAGCAGTTAAAGGGGCCCAGGCCCTGGGTCAGGGCGGGGCACAGACAGTCTTTGCTCAAGCCCTTTGGGGCAGGGGTTGAGCTGACAAGCAGTTAAAGGGGGCTCAGGTTCCTACCTGAGCGTTGGGTGAGGGGGAAGCCTGCCACCTGTGAGTGGGGGTGGCAGGGGGGGACGCAGGCCCACCCACTCCACTGCGTCCCAGCCCGGGGCCCTAGCAGCGATTACTATCGCTGCTGGTCAGTGGGGTATCCTGACCGACACATACTGACATGGGCTCGTAGGCCTCTGCAGCCTGACCGGGGTCGGCTACCCCCGGGCTACTTCCTTCGTCCCCCTCGGGGCTTACCTCGGTGGCAGTGCTGGGTTCGGGCCAGTCTAGTAGCATCGGCTCCTCGGGAGCGGGGCTTGAGGGCTGGTCCGGCAGTTCTTCCTCCGGATAGCTGGCCCGGGGCAGGCTTGACTCCTCCTCGGGGCCGCTGGTCTGGGGCCAGCTGGGCCAGTCTCCCTCGGGATAGCTGGGTCGCGGCAGGCTGGGCCAGTCCTCTTCGGCGTGACGGGTCCGGGGGAGGCTGGGCCAGTCCTCCTCGGGGTACCTGGCTAGAGGAAGGCTCGAGCGGCGCGGGCCGTTAGCAGGCGGTTCGCGGCCGGCCGCTGACTCCCAGCCGGGAGCTCGGGCCGGAGCGTCTGCTCTCTCCGGCAGGCTGGGCCCTACTGAGCTTTGGTGCTGGGCTTTTATACTTCCGGGTCGGGGCCGTGACCTTGGAGGGGCGGGCCCCGGACCCGGTAGCCCCGCCCACTCTAGGGATGGGGGCTGTGCCACCCTGCCAGAGGCGGAGGGGGGCCACGCCGACTCACTACAACCCTGTAAGCAATGTATTTGAGATAGAGAGTTTGTCATGTCTGAGACAAACTCATAGGCATAGGTAGTCTGGCCTATAGGGGTCACAACTGGGTTGAGGTCTGCCCACCAGAGACAGTAGTCACCACGCAGGAGTTTGGAGGAATCACAAGAACCAGAGCAAGAGTCTGGGTCAGGCTGGGATTGGACATCGGAAAGCAGAGGTAATACCAAGCTAGAATCAGGAGGCAGGAATCAGGGTCATAGTCAGGCTGAACTCAGAGATTGGGCATCAGAAGATCAAGCAAAGTCTGGCATGGCAGCAGGCCAAAGTCTGTGTGGTTGCCCAGACAACTTCCTAGGAGAACCTCTGGGAATAAATAGGGCACTGGGCCAATCAAAGAGCCACAGGATACCATCACTCTGAGTCTCTTGGGTGGTACTTCCTGTGGCATTTGCTCTTCATAGTGCTCCCTGGCTATGCCTTTGTATGGCCTGCTAGTGGTACAGTGGGAATAGAATCTGTCCCAGGCTCTGAGACCTGGGTTCTAGTCCCTGGGTTGTTACAAAGGGACCCTTTGCGTCATACTTGTGTTTTGCAAATGCCAGTCAGATTTGATGATGATAATGGTGCCTTTCTGGCTTTAAAATCTATTAAGTGCCAGAGGCATCTGGGTGAGACATTTGGTGTGTGCATTTGTACTGCAGTGCCTGCAAGTGTATTCACACCTCACTGCCTGACGTGTCCCCAGGATTAATAATGGCATTGCCAATACTCTGCATAGGTTTCAGGTCATTTGATTCCAGGATTTAGCACTGAAGACCAGCAGCAATACCTTGAGAATTATGGAACCTTGGGTTACTTTATGGCTGTCAGACTAGTGGAAAACTCCATTTCCTCCTGGATGTTCAAAATTTACAAAATACTATTATCAGAGTTCATGGATTTCAGAGTGTGCCGGGTCCTACCCTGCCCATGGCCTATTCCAGAACTGCATGTAATCCAGTTCATGGTAGTTCAATTGTGTATCAGTTAGCAGAGATTAGTAAACTTCTCTGATCTTTGCACGGGGTTTTTAGTTTGCAGATTACTAGAAGGTTGGTCACATTTTAGTGTTCCTACTGTAGGTTGAAGAAACGAGTAACTGTCCTGATTTTAAGGGATTTAGTCTGTATATTCTCTAAGATTTGCGTTAGTGGCATTGAAGCAGTGCTATTTAAGGCAAACTTCCTCATGGGTTTCTACAATAGGGGAGTTAGTTTCTGGTTCAAAGAAGAATGAGGCGGACAGGGCATTATGTTTCGAAGACTTACAGGGAACTCAAATTGTGCTGAATGAGCGTGGTGAAGAGGGTATTTCCCTTGAGAAGGCATTAAAGGCATTCATTTCAATTTGGTCTTTGGGCTCAGAGCAATTGTTCATCCACAGGGATGGGAATTTGTTAACCAGGTTTCAGTTCAAAGCACCATTGAAGAAAGGGGTCAAGTTTCTTGGCTATCTCCGAAGGTTTTTAACTCTCATTCATTAAGGTCTGGTCTACCCTACAGATTTAGGTTGATGCAAGGCAGTTTATGTTGACCTAACTATGTAAGTGTCTACACTAAAATTTTGCTTCTGATGACATAACTGCCCTGCTGCTCCAACTTAATAACTCCACTTCCACAAGAGACGTAGAGTCAATGTTGATGCAGTTAGGTCGACGCAGTGTCTGCATAGACAGTGCATTGCTTTCGTTGACTGTTACTGGGTTTCAGAAGCCATCCTACAATGCCCCACACTGACACTACAATCGGTACAAGCGCTCCTGGTGAGGACGGGCACCCCCAACACAAGGAGCAAAGCATAGACACTCACCAGCAATGTAATTACTGTGGAGGCTCTCTGCCGATGTAAGTTAGGTCAACTTAATTTTCGTCATGCATCTGACGAAGTCGGTATTCACCCACGAAAGCTTATGCTCCAATACGTCTATGAGTCTATAACAGGGGTCGGCAACGTTTGGCACACGGCTCGCCAGGGTAAGCACCCTGGCGGGCCGGGCCAGTTTTATTTATCTGCTGACGCGGCAGGTTCGGCCGATCGCAGCCCCCACTGGCCGCGGTTCGCCCTCCCGGGCCAATGGGGGCGGCGAGAAGCTGCGGCCAGCACATCGCTCACCCGCGCCACTTCCCGCTGCCCCATTGGCACGGGACGGCGAACCGTGGCCAGTGGGGGCCGCGATCAGCCGAACCTGCTGCGTCAGCAGGTAAATAAAACTGGCCCGGCCCGCTAGGGTGCTTACCCTGGCGAGCGCGTGCCAAACGTTGCCAACCCCTGGTCTATAAGGTGCCACAGGACTCTTTGTCGCTTTTTACAGATCCAGACTAACACAGTTACCCCTCTGATACTTAATTTTGTAGTGTAGACATGCACTTAGAATAGGGGCAGCCACGTTAGCTGCAATGTTGGGAAAGGAAGCAAATACAATCTATTGGGTGTTGGCAATCAGTGTTTAAGTTCTTACATTCAGCCTCCACAAGGGAATAATGAGTTCAGTTTGGGCTGTCTTTGTTAAGGATGTTGCTGTTTGTTCATCTTTAGGATGGAATGGAGGGGACCCACTGCTGGATGTTGGGCTATCCAGGCACAGTGTCGTGCACTGGCCCTGCAGAAGGACATCTGGCAAGTGTGGAGGCTCCTATTTAGGTTTGCCCAATTTGGTGACTGCCTGAGGGGGCAAGGAAAGAGCAGCATGTTGTGGGACCAGCTAATGCCCTTCCTCTGCTCTTCGTTCCCAGCAGATGATCATTATTCGGGGGAGAATGATTTAGGCATAGCAAAATGAGTTAATCTGATAATTGGAATAAAGAGGGATATTGTCCACATGAGGGCTTCTTTCCCTGCAGAGGTCTTGGCCTGGGTAATAGATACTTTTGAGGCGGGTTTGGCAAGGAACTGCCAGATATGGATACTTCCAGGTGCTTAAGGTTTACCTTGCACAAATGTTGCCAACGGGTGGCTTTTTTCAGATACAATGAAGAAAAAGTCACTTGTACATGATTCCAGAGATCAAACCCTAGTGTCAGCAGCATGTACCCTTAGCCTGTTCCTTTGTGGATGCATCCAAACTAGGAAAAAACACTGTTTTCATGCCACTTTACTTACTATATGGTAAATATGTGGTGTAATCCTAATGTTGACAAGCAGTTTGTAGTTTTCATATGAGTTAGCAGGTCAAGGTAAATCCTAGGCTCCTGGCCTTGACTTGCTAACAGGTGGTAAAATTACACACTGCCTTGTCTTCAGGAGGATTTTATCACATGTTATTTGCCACTTATTAATTTACATGTTGTATGATAACACTTTTTTCCATGAGTCAAGATGGGGCATGAGTGTATCTGTCGCTTTTTTAAGTAGGCCAGACTTCCTGTTGCTTCAATCACTCTTCTGGTGGCAAGGTATTCACATATTTCTCAATCCTTTTTTTTCTGGAGGTCTCCTGTTAGCTAAGTACTCCCTACCTCCAACCCAGTTTTAACAACTTCCACGGAATGTGAGCTATTCATCACATGCAGTGGTATGAGATTTGGGATGTGAGTGAGGGAGAAAGGAGAATTAAGAGCAGGGAAATCTGTACCAGATGTCAGAACCCTCATAGAAGAAGGTTTTTACACCAATGGCAAGACTGGGTGAGTAGACAGAGAGGCGAAAAAACAGCAAACCAAGAGTAAAGAGTGACAAGGTCCATGATGTAGGCTAAAAGAAGTCGATGTAGAATTTCACAAGCAGTGTGAGAATTCTTATTTGCATGCTTGCTTCAGCATGTGCTTGCCATGAAAACACAGGAATTAAGAAACTGATGCATTGGATCAGACTACAGGTCCATCTTATCCAGTATCCCATCTCCAAATGTGGCCACTACAGAAGCCTCTGAGTAGGGTGTAAAACCTCCATGGGTTAGGAATAACTTGCTCATAAGGGCAATCTATTTCTAACCCTTTTCAGTTAGTGGTTGCCTTATGCTCTGAAACACAAACGTTTTTATATCTCTTATAAAACATTTGTTGTGGAAATGGAAATTTCTGCTTAGAGAAGTCTTATGCTTTTGCTCATGAGCTGGAGTTTGCATCTCTCACAGTGAAAGTCTCTCTTCAG
Organism: Terrapene triunguis; assembly: GCF_002925995.2. Lineage (NCBI taxonomy): Eukaryota > Metazoa > Chordata > Testudines > Emydidae > Terrapene > Terrapene triunguis. The sequence continues at coordinate 2,316,117 of NW_020664383.1, forward strand.
GCAGAAATAGCCACATTTCTACCTGGATCCTGTTTATGGATAGTCATACAAATAAACATTTTTTGCAGATGCACAATTCTGAAGTGAAGAATTGGTAGTTTTACACAGATCTATCCATTCTGCCTCACAACTCCTGCCTTTCTATCTGGAAGTGCTATGCTATTTCAAAGTAAGTATGATAGAAAAGTAGAATATTTTAGAGATCCAATAATTACTGAAAAAGGCAAAATGCAGAACACAACTTGGGGTTTTGGATAAGAATATAAGTATAGCTATAATTTATATTAATGGAAAACAGTACATGTACATAATCACAATTTGCCTATTCAATTAAGGAACCCTTATTTATGCAGTGTGTCTTCCATGTGAGAGATAAGGTGGGTGAGATAATATCTTTTATTGGACCAACTTGTGTTGGTCAGAGAGACAAGCTTTCAAGCCTAGACAGACCTGAAGAAGATCTCTGTATAAACTCGAAAGCTTGTCTCTGTCACCAACAGAAGTTGGTCCAGTAAAAGATAGTACCTCACCCACTTTGTCTCCCTAATATGCTGGCACCGACATGGTTACAACAACACTGCATACAACAAAAATTTAGTCTGTTTTATCTGTACCATAGTACTTGAGCATCTCTCAGAATAAAAGGGTATGAGAGGGTTAAAGTTAAATAATTTACACAAAATTATTAACTGGGACTATACCTTAAAGTCTAAATTCCCCAACTGTCTTAGGTAATTTTTTAAAAAGAATGTGCTGTCCTTTCTATAAATGAAATCAGCTTGGAAATAACCTACTGCTTCTCTGGATATAAGAAGTTAGCATGAGTCTCAATAGTAGTATTAATCAGATTTTTCACTTCTGTTTTGTACACTCTGTAGTACAGACAAAGTGAAAATGAAACTATTTTTGGCTTGAAATTTCACAGTTCGACGTTACGTGGCTGGCAGAAATTCAAAATACTAATTTTACATTCACACCGTGTTATAAATTTAATTCTCTAGCAAAAATTGAGAAAATCCTGATAAAAAACCACAAGTAATACTAAATGCAGCTATGTCGTTGTCACATGAAACTTGGTACAGTCAATTCCACAGTTCTGCTTTTATCTTAGAAGTATCAGTGTAGGTATTTTTTAGAATCTTGTTTATGCTGAGCATAAAACAAAAAAATTCCACTGAAATCTACAGCAACATCAAAGTTTGTGTAGTATTTTTCTCTTGTAACTTAGAAACTAGGCAAACAGGCTTGGATAAAATAAGAACTGAAGCTTCAGTAAAATCTCTAATTATACCTAAACACTCCCCACCCCCTGCAGATTTTATCTTTTTTCTCCTTTTAATTTATGTGTGCACTGTGCATCTGCTGGCTTAGACTGGAACAGAAACCAGAAGTATCCAAAATAATTAAAGTAAAACTGTTCCATTAATATTTTCAACGAAGCAGGAACCAGGAAAGATCTAATGAGAGCGATTGTTCTCATGAGATTTCCAATACAATTTCTTTATCAAAAAAATTCAGAAGTATTTGGAGAAGCATCCAGATTATTGGATATATCTCACTACAAAACTACTTTGATTGACATACAGGTTTTGGTGTAACCCAGAAACACATTTAAAAAAAAGGTTCATAGTTAAAAAGCAATTGAGCATTGATAGTGCTTTGGTCTCCATAGAAACCTATTGTCCCCTATTAAATGGTTTTGTTCTTGTGTTTCCATAGGAATAGGGTTGTGTAACATCAGAAAATGTAAAACAAGGTTAAGATCTGCAGACCCATTCCCTGACAGCATAAGAGCCAAAACATGTTTTTGCTGCCTTGGAGCAACTGGGAAGATTGACCATTGCTGAAGGGACAGGGGAATGACAAGTGTGTGGTCAACATTCACTCCAGGTCCACTGACCTCAAACCCCAAATGGGAAGGGGCTCTGACTTGGGCTACTATTATGGCCTATAGACTATGTAGGAAACTGTGACCAGTGTGGAGAAATGCCGTGTCCTCTTTCCAAGAGGGGTCCACATATTGATTTCCTAGGCAAAGCTGTTCACCTAGTGTAAAAGCTACATCTCAGAAAGCCCCAAGTGAGGACTCTGGGGGCATATAACTTACTATTTTACATAGTTTAATTTATTGGTATGGACCAATATCACTAAATGCAGATAAAATCACCTTTTTCTCTATATTCTAGTAAAGAGAATGGAAGTTGATCAAGTATAGGAAGGAACTGAAGAGGAACAGTCAAACAAAAAAGAGCCCCTTTCAGTTACATCACTTGAAAGCAGACAACTACATATTGACAAATTTTATAAGTGTTTGTGTACAAATGCTAGAAGCCTAAATACTAAGGTGGGTGAACTTGACTGCCTAGTATTGAGGATATTGATGTAATAGGCATCACAGAAACTTGATGGAATGATGATAATTCATTGGAGGTGGTAATACAAGGGTATAAAATATATAGGAATGACAGAGTAGGTTGTGCTGGTGGGGGATGGTACTATAAGTGAAAGAAAGCATAAGGTCAAATATAGTAAACATCTTTAATGCCCCAAACTGTACCATTGAATCCCTATGGACTGAAATTCCATCTTGATTGATAAGAGTATAGAAGTAGGAGTATACTACCAACCACCTGACCAAGATGGAGATGGTGACTGTGAAAAGCTCGGGGAGATTAGAGAGGCTACACAAATATAAAATTAAATAATAATGGGGGATTTCAACTATGCCCATATTGACTGTGTACATGTTACCTCAGGAAGGGATGCAGCAATAACATTTCTAGACACCATTAATGACTGCTTCTTGGAGCAGCTAGTCCTGGAACCCACAAGGGGAGAGGCAATTCTTGATTGAGTTTTAAGTGGCACACTGGATCTGGTCCAAGAGGTGAATACAGCTGAAATGATCAGCAATAGCATCATAATGTAATTAAATTTAACATTCTTTGGGGGAGAGGGGAATACCAAAGAAACCCATCATAGTATCATTTAACTTCACAAAGGGGAACTACACAAAAATGAATAAGCTAGTTAAATGGAAATTAAAAGGAACAGTCACAAGAGTGAAATGCCTGCAAGCTGCCTGGAAACTTTTTAAAAATAGCATAATAGAGGCTCAAATTATATGTATTCCCCAAATAAATAAATAAAATAAAAAACAGTAAGAGGACCAAGAAAATGCTACCACATCTAAACAACAGAGTAAAAGAGGCAGTTAGAGGCCAAAAGGCATCTTTTAAAAATTGGAAGTCAAATCCTACTGAGGAAAATAGAAAGGAATATAAATACTGGCAAGTCAAGTGTAAAAATATAATTAGGCAGGCCAATAAAGAATTTGAAGAGCAGCTAGGAAAAGACACAAAAACTAACAGCAAATTTTTTTTTAATGTACATCAGAAGCAGGAAGCCTGCCAAATAAGCAGTGGGGTCACAAGACAATTGAGATGCTAAGGGAACCCTCAAGGAAGACAAGGCTGTTGCGGAAAAGTCAAATGAATTTTTTGCATGGGTCTTCACTGCAGAGAAAGATTCCCACACCTGTGCCATTCTTTTTAGGTAACAAATCTGAGGAACTGTCCCAGATTGAGGCATCATTAGAGGAGATTTTGGAAAAATAATCGATAAATTAAACAGTAGTAAATCACCAGAACCAGTTGGTATTCATCCAAGAGTTCTGAAGGAACTCAAATATGGAACTGCTAACTGTGGTATGTAACCTATTGCTTAAATCAGTCTCTGTACCATATGACTGGAGGATAGCTAATGTAATGCCAATTTTTAAAAAAGTTCCAGAGGTGATCCTGTCAATTACAGGCTGTTACGCCTAACTTCAGTACCAGGCAAATTGGTTGAAACCATAGTAAAGAACAGGATTATCAGATCTAGATGAACATATGTTGGGGAAGAGTCACCACGGTGTTTGTAAAGGGAAATCATATCTCACCAATTTATTAGAATTCTTCGAGGGGGTCAAAAAGCATGTGGATAAGGATGATCCAGTGGATATAGTGTACTTAGATTTTCAGAAAGCATTTGACAATGTCCCTCACCAAAGGTTCTGAAGCAAAGTAAGCTGTCATGGGATAAGAGGGAAGGTCCTCTCATGGATCAGTAACTGGTTAAAAGATAGGAGATGAAGGGTAGGAATAAATGGTCAGTTTTCACAATGGAGAAAGGTAAATAGCAGGGTCCCCCAAGGATCTGAACTGGGATCAGTGCTGTTGAACATATTCATAAATGATCTGGAAAAACAGGTAAACAGTGAGGTGGCAAAATTTGCAGACGATACAAAATCACTCCAGGTAGTTAAGTCCAAAGCTGACTGACAAGAGTTACAAAGTAATCTCACAAAACTGTGACTGAGCAACAGAATGGCAGATGAAATTCAATATTGATAAATGCAAAGCAATGCACTTTGGAAAACATAATCCCAACTGTACATAAAATAATGATGGGGTCTATATTAGCTGTTACCATTCAAGAAAGAGATATTGGAGTCATTTTGGACAGTTCTCCAAAATCATCTGTTCAATGTGCAGTGGCAGTCAAAAAAGCTAGCAATGTTAGGAACCATTAGGAAAGGGATAGATAATAAGACAAAAAATATCATAATGCCACTATATAAATCCATGGTATGCCCACACCTTGAATACTGCCTGCAGTTCTAGTCACCCCATCTCAAACAAGATATGTTAGAATTGGAGAAAGTAGAGAAGGGTAACAAAAATGGTTAGGGGTATGGGACAGCTTCCATATGAGGAGAGATTAAAAAGACTGGGACTGTTCAGTTTAAACAAGACACAAATAAGGGGGGAATATGATAGATGTCTATAAAATCATGATTGCCATGGAGAAAATGAATAGGGAAGTGTTATTTACCCCTTCACATAACACAAGAAGCAGGGGTCACCCAATTAAATTAATAGGCAGCAGTAAAACAAAGAAACAAAAAATAAAAGGAAGTACTTCTTCACACAACACACAGTCAACATGTGAAACATATTTCAAGGGGATGTTGTAAAGACCAAAAGTATAATTGGGTTCAAAAAGAATTAGATAGGTTCATGGAGGATAGGTCCATCAATGGCTATTTGCCAAGATGGTCAGGGATGCAACCCCATGCTCTGGGTGTCCCTACAACTCTTCCTGCCAGATTCTGGGACTGGATGACAGGGGATGGCTCACTCAATAATTGCTCTGTTCTGTTCATTCCCTCTGAAGCATATGACACTGATCATTGTTGGAAGACAGGATACTGGGCTAGATAGACCATTAGTCTGTTCCAGTATGGCTCTTCTTATTTCAGTAAAGCGTTTGATACGGTACCGCATGAAGAATTATTGGTTAAATTGGAAAAGATGGGGATCGATATGAAAATCCAGAGGTGGATAAAGAACTGGTTAAAGGGGAGACTGCAGCGGGTCGTACTGAAAGATGAACTGTCAAGTTGGACGGAGGTTACCAGTGGAGTTCCTCAAGGTTCGGTTTTGGGTCCGATTTTATTTAATTTATTTATTACTGACCTCGGAACCGACTGTAGGAGTGGGCTGATAAAGTTTGCGGATGATACAAAGTTGGGAGGTATTGCCAATTCGGAGAAAGATCGGGATATCCTGCAGGGAGATTTGGATGACCTTGTAAACTGGAGTAATAGTAATAGGATGAAATTTAATAGTGAGAAGTGTAAGGTTATGCATTTAGGGATGACTAACAAGAATTTTAGTTATAAGCTGGGGATGCATCGGTTGGAAGTAACGGAAGAGGAGAAAGACCTCGGAGTCCTGGTTGATCGCAGGATGACTATGAGTCGGCAATGTGACGTGGCCGTGAAAAAAGCTAATGGGGTCCTGGGATGCATTAGGCGAGGTATTTCTAGTAGAGATAAGGAGGTGCTGGTTCCATTATACAAGGCACTGGTGAGACCTCATTTGGAGTACTGTGTGCAATTCTGGTCTCCCATGTTTAAAAAGGATGAATACAAACTGGAACGGGTACAGAGAAGGGCCACTAGGATGATCCGAGGAATGGAAAACCTGTCGTATGAAAGGAGACTCGAGGAGCTCGGTTTGTTCACCTTAACCAAAAGAAGGCTGAGGGGGGATATGATTGCTCTCTTTAAATATATCAGAGGGATAAATACCAGGGAGGGAGAGGAATTATTTCAGCTCAGTACTAATGTGGACACGAGAACAAATGGATATAAACTGGCCGTCGGGAAGTTTAGGCTTGAAATTAGACGAAGGTTTCTAACCATCAGAGGGGTGAAGTTCTGGAACAGCCTTCCGAGGGAAACAGTGGGGGCGAAAGACCTCTCTGGCTTTAAAATTAAGCTTGATAAGTTTATGGAGGGGATAGTTTGATGCGATAACGTGATTTTAGTCAATAGGTCAATAACGTGCCATCGCTGGTAATTAGTAACAATGGTCAATGATGGGATATTAAAAGTTACTATAGAGAACTTTTTTTCCAGAGGGTCTGGCTGGAGAATCTTGCCCGCATCCTCGGGGTTCAGCTGATCGCCATATTTGGGGTCAGGAAGGAATTTTCCTCCAGGGTAGATTGGCAGAGGCCCTGGAGGTTTTTTGCCTTCCTCCGCAGCATGGGGCAGGGGTTGCTTGCTGGAGGATTCTCTGCGACTTGAAGTCTTTAAATCATGATTTGGGGACTTCAACAGCTGAGTCAAGGGAGAGAATTATTCCAGGAGTGAGTGGGTCAGCTTTTGTGGCCTGCATCATGCGGGAGGTCAGACTAGATGATCATAATGGTCCCTTCTGACCTTAAAGTCTATGAGTCTATGAGTCTATGTTTACATCTGTGAAGTCCATAGGGTATCCTGGTTAAACTGGTTCCACATGCTACTCTACACTGATCGTGAGAGGTGATGATCTGGCATGAAAGAAGACCAAACTTCTATCATACAAACTTGTGGAAGAGATGCAGTAAAGACTCTTGTATCTGCAAACAGAACTCCCCTTAGCTTCCACAGGAGTTTCCAGCAGATCTGTCAAGTGTCACATATCTTGTGTGACATGATATATGCATGCAGTCACTTCTCATGCATCCCCACAGCCCAACCTGAAAATCATGCTTTCAGCTGGGATTCAGGAATGGTCTGCTGTTGGGACCCATGGCTCCCAGAAGCTGCTGTGGCACCTGCTGAACAGGTAGCCAAGCAATGTATATCTGCTGCTTCCTCCTTGGATCAAGGAATGGAAAGAGCAGCTCAGAGGAGCAGGCAGATAGTGGTGGTGGCGGCAGTAGCAGCAGCAAGTACAGTTGATGGCAGGGGCCTGGTCTACACTTAAACGCTAGGTTGATACAGCTATGGCGCTCAGGGTTGTGGAAAATTTCACACCTCTGCGAGCTGTAGCTCTGCTGACCTAACCTCCAGTGTAGATATGGCTAGGTTGATGTAAGAATTTTTTCTGTCAACCAAGCTATTGCTGCTGGGAGAGGTGGATTAACTATAGCAGGGGTCGACAACGTTCGGCACGCGGTTCGCCAGGGTAAGCACCCTGGCGGGCCGGGCCAGTTTATTTACCTGCTGACGCGGCAGGTTCAGCCGATCGCGGCCCCCACTGTTCACCGTCCCGGGCCAATGGGGACGGCAGGAAGCGGTGCGGGCGAGCGATGTGCTGGCCGTGGCTTCCCGCCACCCCCATTGGCCCGGGATGGCGAACCGCGGCCAGTGGGGGCCGCAATCGGCCGAACCTGCCGCATCAGCAGGTAAATAAACTCGCCCGGCCCGCCAGGGGGCTTACCCTGGCGAGCCGCGTGCCAAACGTTGCCGACCCCTGAACTATAGCAATGGAAAACCCCCAGTTGCTGTAGGAAGTGTCTATTGCTACAGCTACATAGCCATGCTGCTCTAGCATCCATAGTGCAGGCATGACTAGGGACAAATCATGAATGTGGCCCAGGAGTGGCCTCTGACTTTCCTCACCAACCAACCAACCAACCCTTCCCCATTGACAGGCTCTGGCTTCCACTGAACCCCTAGGTAACCTATCTTCCCTCAGACACCAATCCTAGCTCCTGCAAAGCCCTCCCTGCCATCCCCACAAAGCCAGCTTTTTCCACAAGCTACCCCTCTCCCCCCCAACAGTCCCATACAAACCTAGCTTTCCACAGCCACTCCCAACCAGCGACTGCTCTGGACACCTAAACTTGTCCCTATCTTCCTCTCAAAGACCCCTGCCCCAGCCACTGAGCTTGCTCCTATATTTCCTCTCTCCCATATACCTCCACAAACCAAACTTCCTGTAGGTTTCAAAGTAGCAGCCGTGTTAGTCTGTATATGCAAAAAGAACAGGAGTACTTGTGGCACCTTAAAGACTAACAAATTTATTAGAGCATAAGCTTTCATATATGCATCCGAAGAAGAGGGCTGTAGCCCACGAAAGCTTATGCTCTAATAAATTTGTTAGTCTCTAAGGTGCCACAAGTACTCCTGTTCTTTTTGCAAACTTCCTGTAGTTACCTCCAACTCCCCCCACCTTCCTTGACAGCCTCGTTACCCCATTTTCTGCCCAGCCTCCCCCCCCGAACTGTGCTGCCTTGGCTTCCTGACAGCTGCAGCCACATCCACCTATTCCCAAGACACCCTTAGGCATGCATGTTTTGTGCAGCTCCATGTCCTAGACCCACCATTGCTTGGGTCAAGGCATGCTGATCTTTCACTGAATGTTATGGTTATATACACATTATTGGCAAAGACACAAATTGTATTAACTAGATTTCATATTTGCAAATATTTGGCATAAAATGTCATGTCCAGAACTGCAAGATCTTGGCCGCCATGCGCCAGCTACCAGAAAGAGGCTCCAGAGAAGGCTGTCATCAGGTAAAGGCAACCAGAGTTCTGAGAAAGTTTGCACAAAGCCCCACAAAGTCTGTCTTTATCCTTGCCAGCCATCTGTGTCAGAATCGGATATTCTGATTCTAAAAGGGCAAGAACTAATTATAATTATAATTCATAATTGTTCTAGTCACAGACCAGTTCTTTAAGGGAGAATGGTGGGTCTAGAGAGGGTCTCCCTCCCTCCCTTGCCCCTTAAGTCTCACTTTCCATCCTTTCTTAGGATGTGTCTTCCCACAACCTGGTGTCCCCTTCCCCTTGAGACCTCAACATTGTCCTTTCTGCCCACAGCATGGTCTCCTCTCTTATAATCTGGTTATTCCCCTCGATCCCAAGAGGTTCCTTCCCACTCCCACTAAACCAGTCATTCTCCCACATAAGTTTCTGCTTGCTCCCATATCATAACTGTCCACATCAAAGTTCCTGCAGACTTTATAAAAGTAGAGAGCCATGCAGATTTTGCAAAGCATGTTAGAAACCACTTTTAATAATTAAAGAATTCTGCCCCATGACCCTACAAACTAGTTCTAGGAACTGGTCCTCGCCAAGACCAATAATTATACCAAAAGTATATGTGGAGTTTCTATTCCAAGCCATTTAGAATAATGAGGACTTCCCCTTTTTATAAAAAAGTGTGTTTTGTGTATGTGTGTGGGGAAGTGTACCAGTAGTGAAAGCCATCTCATTTTTGTACCCTGCCATTACCCCTGAATGCTGTGTCCAATGTGCCAAACTTTTCAGAAAAATTCTACCTCCAATGCCATTATAGGTGATGTTACCAGCCATTCCACATATATAGTACAATACTTACAACTTCACAATCCTTTTCTCCACATTAATAGGTTAAGATTGTATTATATCATTATTATATTTTTATTTTATTCTATCAGTTTGCAGGACACCTTATGGATTTAAAACCTCAAATTCTCCCTCAGGATCCATTAGCTAAGTTCCATTGAAGTCCATCTGACTAAATACAGGTACAGGGATTCCAATGCAGAATCAAGGCCTAAATGAATACATCAAAATTGAATTGTAAACTTATGTTTACTTTAGTAAAAAGTCTTTTAAAATGGGTGTGGTGTAGGGGGAGAGGAAAAACTGCTTAAAAGTCCGTTTTATTGCCACTTTCTTTGACTTCATCAGGAACAGAATTAGGCCATTTAAAAAAAAGGCTGTTGTGTTACTTTTCTGGATGCAATGAAAGAGACAGAGAGCATGTAAGGAGGAATGAAAGAGAACGAGAGAAAGGAAAGCAAGGTGACGTGGATCCAAACCAAGTCAACATTGCTTAGGTTGCCCGACACTTCCCATTATAAGACCCTATTTTCAGTTGCTTAAACTTTGCTAAACTTTAAGTATTTGGTCTGAAATTTTACAAGCTGAGTGTCTGCCTCAGGCTGAATGTTTCGAAAAAGTTCAGCAAAAACAAGGTAACCATTTCTGAGACTGAGATGAGGAGAAAATACATGGTTTTGTTCATGTTAAAAAAATCTTATAACCATTTTGCTGGGAGAACACTGTCCCATCCTTCACAGAAGGAGAGAGGTGAGTTGCCCTGAACTGCTCGTCTCTTTCTGCCCCTCACTCCCACTCTGCTCCTGTGAGAATGGTGTGGGCTGCTCCCTCTCTCTTTCTGGCCCCATTTGTGGAAGGGGAAGAACTCTGCCTGCCTGCTGCAGCAGCTCTGATTGGCGGCTGCTCTGCAAGAGATGGGGAAGGCATCCAATCAGAAGGGAGTCTCTCTCTCTGGAATGGCTAAAAATTGTGTGAAGGCTGGAGCTTCCCATGTTATTGCAAGAATGGATCCAGCAGCAGCCAAGATAGCTTTACTTGGGATTAAATTGTGAGAGTTGGCAACATGCTATGTCCATGAAGATCTTAGTCATCTTAGCTTCATAATGGAAGTGATGTAAAATCACACAATTAATATATGGTTTGTTCTACAGTTGATTGAAAAGTTATGAATTTTGAATAAAAATATTTTGTGAATAATTTTGATTTTTTTCTATCAATTTAAGGACTGGTTGGAATTTTTCAAAAATTTGAAATTTCAGTGGATTTTTTTTGTAAAACATTTTATAAATGTTTGGCAAAAACATGAAGCATTTTTTCAACCAACGGTAGTTTATTATAGCATTTATTATTTTGTCCATGGAAAAACTCATTAAGCAAGCATTAATAAAGGTATTCCTGCCACTAATGCAAAGACATAGGCCAACATATGCCTAAATCTAGACTCCTAAATACCTATTTAAACCCCTAGATAGAAGTGACCTGATTTTCAAAAGTGTAAAGAATTTATAGTTCCTAGTTATTACCCAGGCCAAATCTATTTAGCAGCCTAACTTTAGGCACCTGGGTTTGGAAATCTTAGTTTGGGTTATTTGGTTAGATTAAATCCTGGAGTTAGATTAATTATCTGATTGATCTTCAACCATTTTCTTGAATGTTGAATGTTTAAGTTATCAGTGTGGAAAGGATTTCCCCAGTGGTGGTGAATTACTAATTTAGAGGAAAATTAGTTTCTGTGGTTCAGACACTTCTTTAAAAAAGCCAATCAAGTTTTTAAAATGTCTGTAAAACAGGACTGAGTAAGCGTTTATTCATAAGAAGAGTATCGTTATAGGCCTGCCAATGTGGTTTACATTGGACAGAATCCAAGTTGGCTCCAATAATCTTTGCCAAGTACATTACAAATATCTTTGGCACCTGAAAGAAGCACAGGGCTGTCTTTCAGCTTAACATCTTTCGCTTTTTCACAAAATACTTGTAAGTTCAGTCTCTCAAAAAATCAACTTCTGAGATGAATCATTCATGAAAGTTCCTTTTTTACAATTTTGCACTTGACTATGAAGTCTCTTGGCACTTGACTATGAGGTCTCTTGTTACTCACCATAGGCAGAGACATGTTATAGAATAGATTTTGGGGGGGCATTCATCTCTGGATCCCAGAATGATTTCCCCCCCCCCAATTGTAAATTTGCTTTGAAAAAAGATAGTTAAGTGTCCTAAGAAAACAAAAGCATACACATTGGGTATTGGCTGAGAGAAGTCTGTAACTAGGGATCACCCAATTAAATTAGTAGGCAGTAGGTTTAAAATAAATGAAATAAAGTATTTCTTCACACAGTGCACAGTCAACCTGTGGAACTCTTTGTCAGAGGATGTTGTGAAGGCCAAGACTATAACAGGGTTCAAAAAAGGACTAAATAAGTTAATGGAGGACAGGTCCATCAAAGGCTATTAGCCAGGATGATCAGGAATGCAACCCCATGCTCTGAGTGTCCCTAGCATCTGTTGCCAGAAGCTGAGAGTGGACAACAGGGGATGGATTACTCGATGATTGCCTGTTCTGTTCATTCTCTCTGGGGCACCTGGCTTTGGCCACTGTTGGAAGACAGGATACTGGGCTAGATGGACCATTGGCCTGACCCAGTATGGCTATTTTTATGTTTTGACATTTTTATGTAATCTGACAAATACGGATGAGAACAAGTAAAGGTAAAACATTAAATTAAATGAACTGTTTTGCAACTGGAGAGAACATCTTTCTGGTTAGCAAATGGTGCTGATAAACTTCTTGTCAGTAGGATTTGACCCATTCTAGTGCTGAGGAGAAAACTTTGATCACACTCTGGTGGTGATTATTAGATAACCATCTTGCTGTGTAGCAGCATGGACGTGGTCACTGCAGAAAAGTTGCAAATATATTACTGTGTGGATGATTCACTCAGTGACTACACTAAGCAGCTAAAATTTCCCATCTGGGGACTCAAATTTAAATACAAAAAGCAGCACCTGTTCTGCTTTTCCTGTCATGGACTGAGCCACAAGCCCTACAAAAACTGTAATATCTGACATATGATCTAAGAAGGGTTGACATTCTGATGGGCTTCTTAGCATTACCCTTAGGCTAGAAATACCACTCATTATTTGACTGTGTTCCCTTTGATTTTCTGCCCCTTCTGCACTAGTGGGAATACTAGCTTTGCTTGCACTGCAATAGAAGCTAGAAGGAGACTCAAGGTTTGTTACTGGCTTGTTGTAACCTAAATTTGAATGCTTGGATGCCTCCCTCAGAATGGCCCAATTTAAAATAATTGGCAGAGCAGGTCTTTGTTCCAGAGCTAACTTTAGCAACCCACAAAATCTGCAACAATGAGATCTCTCCAGTTCATGCGGTACCTCATTTTGTGGAGTACAACTGGTGCATTTGCTGATGTCTGAGTGCCTTTATTGGCACTATGTTCACAATGACTAGTCATTGGTAGAGCGAGTTAAGTAAACATCCATTTCCATGTGCTCTGGAAAACGACCAGACCACCACATGAGTATGTGTATATGTGTCTCTGTGTAGAGAGAAATAAAGCTCCATATTCTTTCCACATAACTATGAGAAAAGAGAGAGGACCAGTTTCACAAAGGAACATTAGGCGTGGGGATGCTCAGGATTGCCACGCCTCACTTTCAGGTGCCTAGAAATCATTGGGATTCACAAAGCCTGAGTTAGGAGCCCAGTTTCCCTGTACAATGAATAGGGGGAGAGAGGTGCCTGAGAATGGGATTCACAAAAGCTAGCATGCTAGGCAGGGGAGCTGCCTAAATTAGCTGATGTGAGATGTCAAGGCAAGATGTGCGTCCCAAGCCCCCTCCCGCAGCTTAAGGGAGCAAAGCTGTCTTGGCTTAGGTACTTACACCTTTTTTTGCAAGAAGCTGCAGGGAGGCCAACTTCCTTTGTAATTTTTAGTGGTTAGGGTATTTACTTGGGAGACCCTCAGTTCAAGTTCCTCCTGCACTTGAGGCAGGAGAAGGGATTTGAACAGAGATCAGTTATTTCTCAGGTCATGTGCTACCCATTGAGCTCTGGGGCTCCCTCATTTGCTCTGGTTGAAGCTGTTTCATTGTGGATCACTAATAGAAAAAAGTCAGTAGACCAGGGGACTAGATCCTGGGTCTCCCACCTGCTATGTGAGTGTTCTAACTGCCAGGCTACAGTCATTCTCATGCTTAGGTACCTGCGTACGCTCTGTTACACACACTCTCTCCATTTTCTGCCCCTCACCCCAATAATTATTATTATTATAATCATTATTTAAATCCACATTGGAACAGCTTTGACAGGAAAGACTGAGGTGTACCACCTCAGAATACCCACTGCCTGGTGGTTAAGGAACTGCTGAGGAATAGCAGATCCCTGTTTAAACCCCTTTTGTCCCCTTAGGTTAGAGGGGACATTTGGACCAGTGGACTCCCACATCCCAGGTGAGTACACTGACCACTGGGCTAAAAGCTATAATGGAGGTCTTCTTTAATCCCCCCCACCCCATCCCTGGCTGTTTTGTATGGACTTGCCTATGGGAGCCCAATCCGGTATACAAATTCTGAACATGCTTACTGGATCGGGCCCTACAGGCAAGTTAGGTGGAGGAACACCTATGTTTCCCCAGTTCGGGCATCCCACTGGGGCTTTGGTGTTTGGATACCTAGACTGAGGCTGAAGTGTGAATGTGCAGAAGAAGAAACATAGGCGCTTAGGGAAACGTTACTGAAAAAAATTAGGTGCTGAGAAAGTTTAGACACCTACAGGGTTTGACAGTAGCTGAGTTGGAGTTTTGTGAATTCCAGTGGGGCCTGATTCTAGGATTTAGGCACTTGATGTGGCAGTTATGCTCCTAAGTCCTTTTGTGAATCTAGCCTAGAGTGAATAAACAAAAATAGATGGAGAACAGATTGAAAAGATTTGTTAAAAGGCCAAAGAGATGAAAGTGAAGAGTTGAACCAGAAAGCCTGCTTGTGTCTTAGAACCTTGGCTATGAACATACAGAGCACAGGGTGACCACATTTTCATAATGAAAACCAGGGACAGCTATTGCAGAGGATAGAAAAGATGGAACAGTTTCGGAGTGCAGGTATCTCGTCAGGGGTTAGACACATGGAGGGAAGGGAGCTAAGAGAGAAAAATGGTGCCTTCTCCTCCTTATAATAATATATGGAGATATACATATCTCTTAGAACTGGAAGGGACCCTAAAATGTCATTCAGTCCAGCCTCCTGCTTTCACTAACAGGACCAAGTACTGATTTTGCCCCAGATCCCTGAGTGGCCCCCTCAAGGATTGAACTCACAACCCTGGGTTTAGCAGGCTAATGCTCAAACCACTGAGCTATCCCTCCCCCCCTCCTTTTCCCTCTTATCAGCTAAGCAGCATCCCTCCTTCTTCTCTCTGACCACTCAAGTTTCAGAATAAAAATTGGGGTGTGATACAATTACACCAAAAAACTACATTAAACAACATTAAAGTGGCAAAGTCAAACACTCAAGAGTTAGGAAATGCCAGAATTAATGTTACCTGTGCCTCTCCAATGTTGATTTGCCCTCCCTTGTGTGTATGTGTCATAATGCTGTTTGTTTAAATAATCACATACTATTTTTGCCACAGTGCACAAGATGGATGGTGCTCACTTGATGAGCACCCATTCAATATTTTGTGTTCCTATTGTTCAATATGTAGCTCATGCTTTACTTACTGCACACAAATCAAACCCTGCTCTGAAAACAGAGTTATTAATTTCCTCATGTGCTCATCTCTACAGTATTTGAGTGCTTCACAAACATGAATGAATTGATTTTCATAACTTTCTGAATTATTAGTTCCATTTTACAGAAGGGGAAATGATGCATAGGTCAAAAGTATCCACCACTTTTAGGTACCCAGTTTGAGATGCTTAGGGCCTGATTTTTCTGAGTACTTAGCAATATATAGCACTTCATATGGTCAAAGTTCAGCACCCATTGACTTCAATTTGCACCTGTCAGTGTGCAGCACTTCTGCAAATCAGTCCCCAGGGTCTCAAGTCAGTCACCCAGAAAATGAGGAACTGACAATTAGTGGCCACCTGCAAAAAGCTGGGTTTAAGTGACTTGACTAGTATTACACAGGAACTCTGTGGCAGAGGCAGAATCCATTTCTCCAGGCAGTATTCAACTTAACCATGAGAACTACCTTTGCCTTTCTGCAGTCCCCTGCCTCCTTCACTACAGACCTTCCAACATCTGCTACAAATGAGGCAGGGGTCTTATGGACAACAGCTTCTTTCACTACACATTGTTGATTCATCTCTAGTTCATGTCCATCCTGTGCACTGAAGGAGGCCAGGGTTCTGTGGAAAAATAATTATGTGATCATGTAATTAAGGACTGTATCATAATGCATATGCACAAAGGGGCCAAATTAAGGTTGCAGAGACAACTTTAAATCTGGCATTTCCTAACTTTTGAGTGCTTGACTTTGCAACCTTAACATTTAAAACATATTTTTGTGTGGAATGTCCTAGTTTTTTTTTTAAAAAGCAAACTGAAACCATGCCTCCCAGCAATTTCATCATGTGGCTTCATATTGACACCCACATGGGTAATCAGCAGTGGTGAAACCTTTAGCACCACAGAACTGACATCTGACAAACTAACAGAATAATGGAAAGCAGTAGTAGTATGTTGACAAGCTACTGGAGTGGGCTCAGGCATGCACGCTTTGCCAGTGGGTTTCACAGATATTTGCTGACAGCAGAGGAATAATAAGCCTCAGAAATTGTGTGTTTCACTCCACATTCTGGAGTGGAGTGCTCTCTAGTGGTCACAAGCCCTTCTGATCCTGTCCCCTCCAGCCTGTCACCTCAGCCCAGTCTCTCTGCTCCACCTTGACACCTCATCTGATCTCAGTCTTAACCCTTTCCACTGGCTGCCATTTTCCTTCTGGTTCACTCATCTGCTCAATCTGTAGCAGCAGTCAAAAACGCGAACAGAATGTTGGGAATCATTAACAAAGGGATAGATAATAAGACAGAAAATATCATATTGCCTCTATATAAATCCATGGTTTGCCCACATCTTGAATACTGCGTGCAGATGTGGTCGCCCCATCTCAAAAAAGATATATTGGAATTGGAAAAGGTTCAGAAAAGAGCAACAAAAATGATTAGGGATATGGAACGTCTGCTGTATGAGGAGAGATTAATAAGCCTGGGACTTTTCAGCTTGGAAAAGAGATGACTAAGAGGGGATATGATAGAGATCTATAAAATCATGACTGGTGTGGAGAAAGTAAATAAGGAAGTGTTAAGCAACAGAGAGTCCTGTGGCACCTTTAAGACTAACAGATGTATTGGAGCATAAGCTTTCGTGGGTGAATGCCCACTTCGTCGGATGCATGTGAAGTGCAAGGATGCAAGGAAGATGCAAAGATGCAAGGAAGTGTTATCTACTCCTTCCCATCACAAAAGAACTAGGGGCCACCAAATGAAATTAATAGGCAGCAGGTTTAAAACAAACAAAAAGAAGTATTTTTTCACACAATGCACAGTCAACCTGTGGAACTTCTTGCCAGAGAATGTTATGAAGGTCAAGACTATAACTAGTTCAAAAAATAACTAGATACATTCATGGAGGATAGGTCCATCAATGGCTATTAGCCTCGATGGGTAGGGATGGTGTCCCTAGCCTCTGTTTGCCAGAAGCTGGGAATGGGCGATAGGGGATGGATCACTTGATGATTACCTGTTCTGTTCATTCCCTCTGGGGCACCTGGCATTGGCCACTATTGGAAGACAGGATACTGGGCTAGATAGATCTTTGGTCTGACCCAGTATGGCCGTTCTTATGTTCTTATGTTCCCAATCCTAGTTTCATTGTCCGGTCAGTCCCAGTATTCCCCCACCATCCCGCCATCCTCCCGTCCACCCTACCAGCTTTCAGTCCTAGTCCTCTCCCACCAGGCTCCTTTTCCTAATCTATTCCCTCCACAATACCTTCTCCACTCTATCCTTGGTCCAGCTCTTGTCCCCTTTGCATTTAAGTCAGGCTGTTTCTGCCTCATTCACACTTCCTAGGTCAAACAGTTGGAGGAGTGAAAGCACAGGAGGAACAGTCTCCCTGCTCTCGGTTCCTGTGCCAGGGACCACAGCAGGACTCAGTGGCTGGGAGCAATAATTACAGGAAAAGCTGGGTTTAGCTATGGCAGCCTTGGCTGGAGCATGCTTTAACATTCTCTGGGGAGGGCACATGTGCAGTCTTGTTGCACACAGGAGTGATGAGGGGATGGAGCATGATCAGTTGCTCTCTTAGTATGGCACATAGGAGCTGTGAGGGAATTGAACATGTCCAACACTGATGAAATCTTTGGAGAAATTTGCTGCCCAACTTTAACCATCTCTACCGAGCATGAGCGAACTGAGATTTTTCAAAGGCTTATTGTTGCGTCCTAATTCAGTAGGATCTTCTGGAAAGAATCACACAGAAGCTGTACATAGTTTCAAATTAAGATTCCACAAACCACTTGCTTAATCCTGCGGTTTACAGAATGCAGCATGCAGCTTCTCCACCCATAACTATCTGAACTCTCTAGTGAAACCCCAAAACTTGGAATGGATTTACGTGACCCAGCTGCTATACTCGAAACTCCAAAAAAAAAACCCAAACCCCAGTATGGACCAAAAACTTTAAATTAACAACAATTAATAAATTTACCACTATGAAATATTTCCACCTTATAAATAAAATGCAACAAGCATAGAATAAATTAAACAATGGCAAAATTTTAATGATCCATCTGCAAGTCCACAGAAACAGTTACTTATGGTCCTGCTTTGAGCAGGGGGTTGGACTAGATGACCTCCTGAGGTCCCTTCCAACCCTGATATTCTATGATTCTATGATTATGCTATATAGTTCTTCAGATGCACTGGAGACTGATGGCTGCTTCTTCTTGGGTAATGCTGACTTTCACCCTCTGGAGCCAGAGAGGGTCAACTCACTCACTTGCCTTGGAGAGAGTAAGGGGGTTCAGTCTCTGTCATCATCTCTTGGAGTCGGAACATAATAAGTGCCATGAAGTGGTTTGATGAAGGATGCATTTCATGTGATTTTGTGGGATCCTGTCTGAGCAGTGACTATCATGCCTTTGACCATTGTAAGGGTCAGGATGAAAGGATGTAGAAAATTTGTTGCAAAGCTGAAAGTTTCTGAAAAGAACTACATCTCCTACTTTGAGATGTGTTAGCCAGTCTGTGCTGGTTGGCATATTTTTTCATGAGCTTCGCTTCGTTGTCATGTTGACATAGAGGTTCATGAACTACTCTTGTGGCAGTTTTGTCCTTAGCAGTCTGCCAAACAGGACAGTTGCTGATGCCATGTCAGTTGAACAGTGGAAAGTGGTCTGATAACTATGGAAGAAACAAAATAACTCCTGTTTCATGGCCAACCCATCAGCTGCAGCAATTTGTAGTACTTTCCTGAGTGTTTACATAAACCTCTCAGCTTCTCCATTTCCTTGTGGCCAGTGCGGAGTACGTTTACGATGTTTGAAACCAAGATATTCTACAAAATGTAGTGAATTGCAAGCCGTGCCATAGGCTGACAAAATCTTGCTTAGTTTGGGTATAACAGTGTTGGCAGAAGTAGTGCTGACCATTTCAACTTCTGGGTAACCAGAATAGCCATCTATAGCAACCAGTAAAAGTTTTCTTTTAGGGAGATCACAAAAATCCATGCTAACTTCCATTCATTAGGACGTGAGCAAAGGAGATACGTGTAGTGGAGGACTGTGATTTTCCAGATCTGCTGTCTGGCCTAGTCTGCGGGACTTAACGTGACTTTTGTGAGGATATGTCCCTTTAAGGGCTGTACTCAGTTTATCTGAAGAGATACATTAGGGGAAGCTGCAAGCAGTTCTGATACAGCCATCTAAGCAGCAACACCAAACTGAGTTGCTGAGCTGAGTCTTAAATGATGTATTCTGATCTTCCTAAAGTCCTGAATGAGTGTCCTTACACAAAACCCACAAACACTACATGGTACCAGGAGTGGATGGATAAGAGTGATTGGAGAAGAGAGTATAGGATAGGGATTGGCAACCTTTGGCATGGGGCCCATCAGGGAAATCCACTGGCGGGCCGAGATGGTTTGCTTACCTGCAGCGTCCGCAGGTTCAGCCGATTGCAGCTCCCACTGGCCGTGGTTCGCCGTTCCAGGCCAATGGGGGTTGCGGGAAGCGGCAGCCAGCACATCCCTCGGCCCATGGGAGCTGCGATCGATCGAACCTGCAGACTCTGCAGGTAAACAAACCGTCCTGGCCCGCCAGCGGATTTCCCTGATGGGCTGCATGCCAAAGGTTGCTGATCCCTGGTATAGGACAACAGGAGTAAAGAAAATGGAGGAGCTGAGAGCTTCACTGAAATTCAAGTTATCTGGTAACACAGCAGATAGCTGGAAGAGATTTCAATAGAGATTCAGCCTGTACATGCAAGCGAGGGGTTTAATTGAAAAAAAGAAGATAAGGAGAAGGTAGCTGTCTTTTTAAATATCATGGGGCAGGAAGTGCTAGGTGTTTATATTAGTATGCATTTAAATCAGGCAGAGCAAGCATGCTATAAGACAGGCAGAAGTTTGAAGACTACTGCACATCCAGGACAAATAAAACTTTTGAAAGATATAAATTTCACTTGAGAAGTCAGAGAGAAGGAGAGTCACCGGAAGAATTTATGCTGGATCTCCAACTGTTTGATCTCTGATTTTGAATCTGTGAGCATCCAAGAGTGATGGGTACTTGAGATCCAAAGATTAGAAAAAGAATGTTAGAAGATCCAGATCCGAACCTGGATGAGGCAGTAGGAATATGCCAAGTAGCAGATGTTTCCCAGAACAGACTGATGCTTCTGGGGGGAAAACAAGACACTGCTTTGATGGACAGAATCACAAACCTTCAGTGCAAAGTGAAAGCACAAAGGCAGTGCAGAGCAGAAATGTACAAGCCTGCAAAAAGTGAGTTTTCAAGGAAGAGTTTGTTGCACAAGCAAACTCAGCAATGTCCAGGCTTTGGACAACATTGCAACATTCAATTATTTTGCAAGAGTGAGCAAGCATGAACAGCAGGTGCACAAAAAGAAACATGGTATGCATGCTGTGTACCAGGAGGAGAACAGTGGTAGCAGCGCAGAAGAAGAATTTTCTTTAGGAGTTTTGAATGAAGCAGCTGCACCAAATGACCCTGGAAGTGAATGGCACTTGTGTGACTTTTAAACTAGATGCTGATGCTCAAGCAAATGTGGTAACTAAATATATTTTAAAGAGTCTAAAGAAAAAAAACATGGGGTATATTGACAATAGACAGGTAAAGTTAGGGGCTTACAGTTGAGAGCTCATTCCTACTGTGGGCACATGTGAGCTAGAGGTAAAGTTAAAAGATAAGATTGAAATAATAAAATTTGTAATTGTGCCAGGAAAAAATGTGCCTATACTGGGCTTGAAAACATGCCAGGCTCTAGGGGTAGAACAGGATAGAACAGAGACTGTACTCATTAGTGGGGGGACTCAGGTATTGAGGACCATTTTCAGGTTGTCTTTAAGGTCATGGGAAAACTAGCAACAGAATATCAGATTGAATTGACAGAGCCTAATTGTTGCATCATACATTCCTGTAGGACTGTTCCTCTAGCACTGAGAAAAAAACTCAAAGAACTAGACAGATTAGTGGCACTAGAGATAATCAAGAAAGTAGAAGGGCCGACAGAATGGGTTCATTCTTTAATAATTGTAGAAAAGAAAGACAGAACCCTTAGACTATGCTTAGACTCTAAAGAACTTAACAAATGTGTCAAAAGAGCACATTTTTCCATGTCCACTAAGGAGGACATTTTTGGAGAAATAGCTGGTGCTAAATATTTCTCTGTATTGGATACATTAGCAGGATTTTGGCAAATCCCCCTAGATGGGGGAACATGACCACACATTACAGAGAGTGCTGGAAAGGGCTAAGGCAGTAGGATTAAAATTAAACAAGCAGAAATGTAGATTTGGGTCCAAGATATCACGTACCTGGGAGAAAAACACACAGGACAGGGAGTCCAAATAGATCCTAAAAGAGTTTAGGGCCCAGAAGACAAAGAAGGAGTGCAAAGATTCTTAGGGATGGTCAACTTTATGGGAAAGTTTGTAACTAATTTGGCTACTAAAACCAGTAACCTTAGAGCACTCTTGCACAAAATAATCAATGGGCATGGGATGCCAATCTAAACAAGGAATTTGAAAACTTGAAACAGTTAATTAAGAGGACTCCTGTTCTTAGATTTTATGATTGCAAGAGACAGACTAAGGTGTTTACAGATGCCTCAAATGAAGGCATAGGAGTAACTACTACAAAAGTATGATGAACACTGTAGACCAGTGGAATAGGCTTTGTTGGGGTACCATTGAAAGCAGCTAAGTGTCAAGGCCCCAAAATTGAGACATCTCTCAGAATGCATTCACGGGGAAATTTCTAATGAAGTTTCTTTGTAATGATTCACAAACAGAAGTAGACTTTGAATGAAAACCCCATGTTTAAAGAAGATAATAAATGTTGACATTAAAGGATGCATGCTCTCCAAACTCCCCTCCCCAAATGGATTAAGGGGATAACATATCCTGACATATAAAATTGAAATATAAAAATGAAGGATTGCTAAATGGTAACATTAAAAGCTTTGTGAGTCATTTTGATTTGGGATAATGGATAGGGAATGAGTACAGATGAGGTAACACTTAGGGCAAGGCATTGCTGGCAGAAGTGTGGTTTTGCCCATTCTTCTTTTACATAGAATTGCTGATCTGCTTAAAATAATGTTATTGCTGACAGTACAAAGGTAACATATTGTGCTGGAAGTTTTGAGGTAAAAAGACACAAACCTGTAACAAAAAAACTTTTTCTGGGAAGACCCAGGGCAGGATGACATAAAATGACATGACCCAGAAACTGCAAAACTATCAGAAAAAATGCAGAAGTTGGTTAACTGAAGCTTGCGCAAGTGTAATGTATGGGATAACACATCGACCCTTTGGATTTTAGGTAAAAGATGATTGGTTAAAGATAAGGAATCTGTAATATAGACATGTATAAGAGACCTAAGTGACCATGGGCCCAAACTGGAGAAATACCAGACTAGAAATTGAAGGACAGGACTGGAGGATCAGACCAAGGAATCAGAGAAGATTCCTGGAACCTATCATGGAAAGTGGAAGGACTTCCTGGTGCCCAGAATGTGGTAACTTGAGCCCATTTACCAATTCTGTCTTGTCTGTTATTACTTGTCTGGAATAAATGTATGTCCAGACACTATAAGTGACAATAGTTCTGTCTGAAATTGTATACATAAAGGCAAAAACTGATTAGTTCGAAATTGGGTGGTCTTGTGACTCAGTTTCCCAACTTTTTACTCCTTAACATGCTTCCAGGGCACTCACTAAAACCGAGTGTCAATATGTACAAATTGAGAAGGAGGCTTTAGCTTTGGTGCATGATTGCAGTGAATGTCATGTGTTCATCTATGGGCAACCAGTTATTGCTGAAGCAGAGTATTAGCCTTTACTATCCTTTCAAAGAAGGGACTGGCTGACATTCCTCCCAGAATACAGAGACTATGTTTTCAATTTCAGTTATATGATCTGCAAATAGACTATAAACCAGGAAGAGATTTAGTGGCAGTGGACATTCTGTCTAGAGCTTTTGAAAGTACTGTAGCTGAAAATATTTCAGAATCTGATATAGTGCATGTGAACCTTATAAAAAAAACTACTCAGTCTCTGACAAAATGTGGGCTGCATTTGCAGCAGCCACAGCACAAGATGAGACATTGCAAAGAGTGATAAAAGCTATACTCTAGGTTGGCCTGGACACCATATACCTTAGCTTCACTTCAAAGAATAACTTTCAGATATTGATGGTATTTTGTTTAGATATAACCGATTAATCATCCAAAAGTGTTACAGCCTGACAGGCTTATTAGAATTCATGAAGGACATTTAGGAATTGAAAAATGCAAAAGAAGGGTCAGAGTTGTGTTGTGTTGGCCTCAAATGAATGAGGATATAGAAAAACAGTTAAGAAAAACAGTGTCAAAAATTCCATCCTAAACATGCAAAACCTGGCACATCAGGAAGCTTTAGAAGTTTGGTATAAACTTGGTATTGATTTATTCTTTTATGCTGGCAAAGATTATGTTTTGATTTTAGACTATGTCTCACACTTTTCAGAGTGGGCAATACCATGGCAAAGCATGTAATAACACACCTTAAGTCAGTATTTGCTAGACATGGTATTCCTGCAATGGTAATGTCAGACAATGGTCCACAATTTGCAGGATATGAATTAAAAAAATGTGAGAGACTATGGGTTCAAGCATATGCCAGTGAGTCCTAGATACCCACAGCCAAATGGTCTACTTGAGAATGGTGGTAAAATAATAAAGAGGCAACTAAAAACAGGGGAAGAATCTAATTCATATCCTTAATTGGTATTGCTTAACTATAGGGCAGCACCCTCGAGATGTGTGTTGTCCCCCTCAGAGATAAGAGACATCTTCAGTATGGTTCTGAAAAAAGGAGGAAACTTCAACAACTGAAACAGAAAGAACAATGGAAAATGCGACAGCATCAGATTTCTGAACCAACTGATGCAGAGACAGTAGTGTAAGTAGTCAACAGACTGCACAGAAACCCCCAGAGACTAATTGAAGAATGGTCAAAGTTGTAATCAGCCATGTTTATTTGTATATAGATAGTTTGTTTATATAGTTTTGATTAGTATTGAATTAAGTTATTTAATTGGAAAAGGGGAGATGTGAGGCTATGTCCCTTTAAGGGCTGTATTCAGCTTTGCTGAATAGTTACATTAAAGGGAGGTGTGAGCAGTTTTGATACAGTCACCTAAGCAGTAACGCCAGGCTCTGAGTTGCTGAGCTGAATCTATAATAAACCATATATTCTTATCTTCCTAAACCCGTGAATAAGTCACCTTACACAGAACCCACAGACACTACAAGTTTCAGTAAATCTATCAATCCCAGGGAACCAGATTTTTAATCTGAGCAAGGATTTTGTTTTTGCTGGTCCCCTGGTGAACTGTGTGAGACAAATTAATTGTGATATCCCAGAATGAACGCAGAATAACAAGTCTTGTATCTCGGAGTGGGAGATAATCGTTCGTGATGGCAAGTTCACCTTTAACATGGGCAAACAAAAAAGAAGAGCTTGTATTTCAGGAATCAAATGTTGTAGGCTATGCAGAAGTTCTCTGCATTGACCACTTCAAATGGTTTTGATGACTATTTTGAGACATGTCAGACTTTGCAGCTGTTTTGTTTGTCATAACTAGAGTTTTAGGAATAGTATGTGAGAGGAGGACAATTACATGGCTTCTGTTTTCTCCACAGTATTGTGATGGTTAGCTGTTTTATGAATAAGGTGCCTGGAGAAGTAGTGAGCGGGGTTATCCTGACCAGGCCAATAGATAAATTTGTACTCATAACCTTGTAGTTTGAGAATCCACAGCTAAATGCAAGCTGGTAGGTGAAAAGAGGGATTGTTGAACATAGGTTCAAAAGGCCTGTGATCAGACAGAATCAAGAAACAACATCCATAAATGTATACATTTAAATGGGAATATCCCCATGCTAAAGCAAGAGCTTCTCTTTCCATCTGAGAGTATCGTTGTTCAGTGGGCAAAAGAGCCTTGCTGGCATAAGCAGTGGTATGAATTTGACTATGGTGGTCAACCTGTGTGAGGACTGCTCCTAATTCAACAGTGCTGGCATCTACTAAAAGTTCAGTTCTCTTACTGGAATCTATATGACATGACTACATCACTGGGAAGGGATTTCTTTAGTTCCTCAAATGCATTTTGATGTTCATCTGACCAAACCCATATTTGATCTTTCCTGGTAAGATCACCCAGAGGCTGTGTAAGAGTGGCTAACCTCAGAATGAATCTGCCATAGTAATTTTCAAGCCTTAGCAGGCTACCAACCTGAGTGAGGTTTGTGGGCACAGTGGCATTGTGAATGTCCTTCGCTTTCTGAGGATCTGCTGAGACACCATCTTTGGAGAATGTGTATCCAAAAAATTCTAATGCGGGCTTATTGTACTCACATTTCTGTGCCTTTAACATGAGATTTTGCTCCTGCACGTATTACGGAATGAATTCTCCATAAACACAACACTTATAATCTGTCTATATGTTGGAGTTTTTTTTCACAGGAACGGCTAAAGATACATACATCCCTGACACCAGTGCACCTCTGACAAATGTCAATCCTTGCTCAAACCACAGAGATGCTAGAGTGCTCTAAGAATTATGTTACCATGAGTAAAACAATGTATTTGTCCCTAAACTTATTCTGAGAAATGGCTGAACCATTTTTGCTGAAATTCTTCAAAACATTTAATCCAGTGCAAATACCTGTTATGAAATATTTCAGCCTGCACTGTTTAAATTTGGCAAAGTTATAAACAACTCAAAACAGAGTCTTATAATGCAAAGTGTTGGGCAAACTTAATTATAGATGGTGTGTGACAGAGTACTGGACAACAGGACCTATTGAAATCCTGCGCTCACCCACATCTGAAGGCCCCTCCCCCAGCCTAAGGGGAGGAGCTACTGAACCAAGGACTCAAGTAATTACGGGGGAAAACAAATGACAAACAGGGACGGGAGTGAGGGTCACATGGTCATAAGTAGGGAACCTGAGGGGGAGCTGGACAACAGCAGCTGAGCCAGCACTCTGGTCACTGCAACTCCAATTAATTACTGAGGAGTAGACCTCATTAAGAAGAGCTGTGCCTAACTGATGGGCTGAGGAGAACTAAGAGGCTAATTAGGCCATTAGGAAGATGATACAAAAGGCACAGTAAGGAAGTGAGAAGGGGGAGGCAGAGAGAGAGAGAGAGCGATTTATTGATCAGTCTCTCCCCTATCTGCCTGCCTCAGGAGCTGAGGGCTCCCTAGGACTGTAGGTATAAGGCTGTATGGTATGTAAGAATGATGGAAATCGGAACTAATATTGTAAATAAATTCCATGGGCTGTTTGCTCAGCAAAAGGTCTCTGAGCTGTTTGTGGGGTTGAACGGAGGCAAGAGTGGGCAGACCCTGCCATATGGTGTCACCAGTGCCACTGTAATAAAAGGCAAGTTAATGTTCCTGCAGAGCCGTCCCTCAAGTACTTTACACCTTTACTGAATTTTTCAGCACACAAATGTTAGCACTATTCTTTCATTGTTTCCTGGTACTATCCAGTATGCCTATCTGTCTCCACCTGTAGTGTTTTGTTTAGTCTTAGATTGTAAGATCTTTGAAGCAGGGGCTTTTTGTTCTTTGTATAGTATCTAGCACAATGGGGTTCTGGTCTATAACTGGGGCTCTGATGTACTACTGCAATACAAATAATGATAATAATAGCAGATCCTCTGATTTCCTTCCCAAGAGCTGAAGAAGAGCTCTGTGTAGCTCAAGGGCTTGTTCCTTTCACCAATAGAAGTTGGTTTAATATAAGATATTTACCTCACCCACCTTGTCTCTCTCTCTAATAATAACAGACACACAAGTATCTTCTGTGCACTGTGAGTTTAAGCCCTGATCATGTACCAATGAAATCGGTTGCGGTTGGTTTTGGTGGGAGCAGTGTTGGATCCTTAGTGCTATCATGTTAAAAACATGCTGCACATGCAATTTTCAATGAGTCATAACTCAGCCAAATCAAAACCAAAAGTTGGCTATTTTATTTATTTTTTCTTCAGTAGTTTTGGTGCTAGATCTGTTCAAAAAGATTGCAAGAGTTGTTTTTTTTTTTAATAATTGAGAAAGTGAAATATTTTCCACTATCTTCATACTTGAAAATGTCTGAGCTCTTTATGCACAAACTTTCTATAATAATTTCTGTTCAGGCTGAGACCACGCCAAGAAGATTTCAGCCTGAACGGGGAAAACTTCAGAAGCTCGAGTGACTGAAAACAGACTTTTTAATGGGAAAACCATTATGACTGATTTTCAGAGGTTTTGAGAACTCTCTACACCCATTAAGCTCAGTGGTTAGTACTTAGGAATAATGAATAATGGGCTACCACAAGGCTTTGTACTCACTCCAGCACTCTTCAACATCTACACAAGCGATATGCCTGAAATAAGAGTGTAGAAGTTTGTGTATGCTTATGATTTGGCACTCACAACTCAGGACTGTTGCTTTAAAGAACTTGAAGTGAGTCTTACATCTGACCTTAATACCATAGAGGAGTACTCAGTGGTGGCTGAGACCAAATCGGTAATCTTTACTTTCCACCTTGACAACAGAATCACACAAAACACTTCAACTGACACTTCAACTGTCAAGTTTTGTGGTGAAACTGTGCAGTATGACTCCAAGCCAACATATCTCAGTGTTGTTCTTGACCGCACACTCAGCTTTCATTACAACTTCAAGAAAGAAGCCTCCAAAGTGAAGATTCACGTCAACATTATCCAAAAGTTAGTGGGAACAAGCTGGGGATCAACTGCCCTCATGCTACAAACATTGGCCTGGGCGCTGGTATACTCAGTTGCAGAGTACTGTGTACTGGTGTGGACAAGAAGCTGCCATACCCAACTTGTGGATAGGCAGCTAAATCAAACATTCAAATAATCACAGGAACGTTAAAATCAGTGCTTCTTCTGTAGCTTTCTGTACTAGCAAACATCAAACTTCCAGCTATCTGTTGAGATATAGCCACCGCACAAGAACTTAAGCATGCTTGAGATTACCTGGAACTTCCCATCCAGCAGGTTATGGAAAACATACTTCAAAAACGCCTGAAATCACGAAAGCCACTATGGACAACATATCACCACCTCATGTCTCTGGACCTGGCCAAGGAATGGCAAAGTGTCCAGACCTCATCCACCATTACAAACAAGCATGTTATCACTTCAATAAGAGACTGAAATGGTGTGTGAAATCAGCTGAACGTGAAAGACCAAGAAGAGCCAGTGGAAGAATCTCGGAGAATACAAAGACTTTATTGGAGAAGAGGAGGAAAATGAAAAGAAATGGTAGCGATAGGCTCGAGTACTCCCTTCTCTGCAAGCTCATACAAATGAAGTTGAAGGAAGACTTCGAGAAATTTTGAACTGAAAAGCTCCTAAAGGCTGCTGAAGATCTCAAAAAATGCAAACGGGAACTGGCGTTGTACAGGTCATCATTATCGGCTTTGAAGAACAGGGACGGAGAATCAGTAACCGATCGAACAGAGATGGAGGCAATCTGCAGGGATTTCTATACCCAGCTGTTTGCATCCCGTATAGACGTCCCAATGCCATCACTTCAACAAACCGATGAACACATACTATGACCGCAGCTATGTCCGAGTGGTATCCATGAGAACAGAAACGGCCAAGCAGTCGGCCTCCAAAGAGGTGGAATGATTTCCTAACAAGGAGATATGGACAAGCATGGCGAAGG
Organism: Terrapene triunguis; assembly: GCF_002925995.2. Taxonomy (NCBI): domain Eukaryota; kingdom Metazoa; phylum Chordata; order Testudines; family Emydidae; genus Terrapene; species Terrapene triunguis. Next base: position 2,345,268 of record NW_020664383.1, read on the forward strand.
ATGGCCAGAGCGAGAGAAGATTGGAAGACGTGTTGTGATCGTCTCAGTTTCAACTGATGAAGGACCGACAGTCTACGCAGTCTATGTTATCACTGACCCAACAAGTTGCCATCCTGGTTTCAACCTGCCATGAGGACTTTGGACCACACTGAACCGCATCCAAACAAACCATAGAAGATGTGGTTACTTGATGCACAAGTGGAAAATCAAAGACTCCCCTTTGGGTGACTATGATGAGAACATCCAAACCATCAAACTCATCAAAATGCAGTGCCCCAAATATGGATTCAAAGATGAAATGGATGATACCCACAATGTCATAGAAGAGCTGTATGGACCTACAATTGTGTTTTATAGACTCTTGCTCTTTAGATGTCATACGTGAGAGAGAGAAAACTTAGGAAAATAAGGTCTTATCCAACGCGACCACCATATACTGGTTGCTGTTGCTCCTGCTATAAAATGCTGAATATAAATGCTACATCTGCAAGGTCTCTTCCTCTCAAATATCCCAGGTTAGGTTATTCTTCAGATGCTAACAGGCGAGATATTGATAATCTGAGTAGATAGTGACTTATGTTATATTCATGCCTTCTTTCTAAAACATAAAAATAGGTCCCTACCAAATTCATGGTCCATTTTGGTCAATTTCACGGTCAGAGAATTTTAAAAATTGTAAATTTCATGATTTCATATATTTAAATCTGAAATTTCATGGTGTTGTAATTGTAGGGGTCCTGACCCAAAAGGAGTTTTGGGGGTTGCAAGGTTATTGTAGGGGGGAGTTGTGGTGCTGCTACCCTTACTTCTGTGCTGCTGCTGGCAGCGGCACTGCCTTCAGAGCTGGGCATCTGGAGAGAAGTAAGAATGGCATGGTATGGTATTGCCACCCTTACTTCTGCGCTGCTGCCTTTAAAGCTGGGTACCCGGCCAACAGCCACCACTCTCCAGCCGCCCAACTCTGAAGGCAGTGCAGAAGTAAGGGTGGTAATACCGCGACCCCCCTAAAATAACCTTGCGACCCCCCTGCAACTCTCTTTTGTGTCAGGGCCCCCAGTTGCAGAAACGCTAGTCTTTCCCATGAAATCTGTATAGTATGGGGTAAAAACACATAAAAGACCAGATTTCACCGAAGAAGACCAGATTTCACGGTCCGTGACATATTTTTTATGGCCATGAATTTGGTAGGGCCCTACTTATAAATAAACTTTTTTTTGTAACATTAGTAAAGGATAGTTTAATTTCATTAATACTGGAATCCAAGTTATGATTTCTGTCAGATCTAACAACCCTATCCACAGGAAGTGTTAATGCTCAGACTTCCCAAGTTCTTGATCTTTAGGTCTCAAAAGTCTCTATTACAGGAAGAGACACAAACTCTTAAATCAGGACCTAGCTCTTCTGCCCATCTAAATTGGCAGCAACAAGGGTGGGGTTCTGTATCTAGGGGTTCCGTTTCAATAACGCAATGCAAAACCGGCTTGAGCCCCCACTCAGTGACCTGGGACAATTACATACCACCCCCTGGGTGCCTCTAAGAGGCAATACTTCCCCACTCGCATGCACGGAGTCTGAATGTAGCAGAAAATGTTTAATAACATGAGGTAAACGACATCAGCATTAAATTGGAAAAAACACCACAAACAGGATTCCTAACACAAACCATGAGCAAAAGACCCACCCCAGCAAATTGGGCCGTGTCCTTTCCCTTTGGTTCTTGAAGCCAGCAACCCAAAAATCACCCAGAGTCCCCAAAGTCTCTTGGGTCCAGCAACCACCCAAAGTCCCAAAAGTCCAACAACCCCCAAAGTCTCTGTCCCTGGTCAGTGCAGCCCCAGAGTAAAAGGTGGGGGGGGGCACGCAGGATGTTAAGGGGCACCTTACGTGATCCGAGGCCGACTGGCTGTCTCTCCGTGGGGTTCCGCCGCAGCCTTCACCATGAGCCAGCCCACTTCCTGCCATCCCACAAACTGCTCTGCTCTACGAACTGCTCCGCTCTGCTCACTGATCTGTGAGCCGCTCCAGCCATCCCCGCAAACAGCTCCGCTTGCCGTTCCTTGGGCCACTCCAACCGTCCCCGCAAGGCTCCGCGCCGCTCGCTGCTCCTCCATCCATCTCCGCAAACTGCTCCGCCAGCCGCTTAGCAATATAGCTTCAGGCTCCCCCACTAGTTAACACAGCACTCAGTGATCTCAGCTCTTAGTAACTTTAGCTTTTTTGTGATTTCAGCTCTTTTGTGATTTCAGCTCATAGTAGGGGAGCCCCAGTGCTGGTACACCATTGGCCCAAAGTGAATTTAGCTTAGCAGCCTGTAACTAGACTTCTAATGGAATCAAAGTTAGCTCTGACATTCAACAGTGTGAGAGAGGAGATGGTGCAATTGATGTTTCAGGCCCTCAAAAGGGGCCCATAACACCACATACAAATACCTGTCCCCATCCTCTCTCAATTCACTGGGTTGTGGAACCCATGTCCCTTGTCTAGCGAGTGCTACTTAGGTGATGGTGAGATCCTCTGTCATAAAACAGTTTCATTGTCCTTGATTCACATAATCAGGGTAACAACACTTTATTCCTCCTGCCCCAATAACAGAGAAACTGGGGATCCCACCCCATCCAAAGTAACAACTATCAGTTGCTGTTGTCTCATGCCAGGCGGGTGGGTGTGCCAATGCAAACAAGATCAGCCCCTGGAGTTCTTTTCCACACTTGCCATAATTCACCACCAGATGTCAGGGTAGAGCTCATCCTGACTCTACTTACAATATTTTCTGCTTCATGCATAAGATTGATCATTCTTCCATTATAAAGGTTACAATTAGATCACCCCACTATTAGATCACACCCAAATCACCCCACTATTCTGCATGCTGGCTTTGGAGTTCCACTGATTGAATTAATGCTGAAACTGAGCTGGAATTTCTACAAAGTGAACTGGGCTGCAGAGAGGATACACTGTATCAAGTTGAAAACTACAACTGCTTTGTTCACTTTCTTGTGAAAGCTGTGGCAAAACACATTCCCCATGGCTATTGCAAGGTCTGTACTCCTTCTTGACAGCTGGAGACAGAAGCACTCTTCAAAGAATATGAGAAGAGCAGTGATCTGGACACAGCAAAATCACTAATAGAGTCATTGAACTCTGACTGCCTGAAAAGATGGAGCGAGACAGTGGAGGGTCTTGACTTCACTCATTCCAGTCGTAAAGCCTGGACACTCCTCTGTATGCTTAGAGTTGATGACCCGGTAAAACTCTCAGCCAAAAATGATGGCCAATGCAGTTGTCTCACACTTTCTCCATAACTTGAAGACCAAAATTGACAAGCTGACTAGACAGATGGTTAAACATCTGATAAAGCTCTACCAGTTCACCGTTATCATCTCCATATGCTATAGAAAATATAAACCAGGCCCTCATGGCCATAAAAAGCAGAAAAGGTGCTGGCCAGGATGGCATTTATCCCAAATTCCTTAAGAATTTGGGGTCAAAGGGACTAGCATGGTAGCAGACTTCTTCACTGATACACGTTGGATGGGAAAAATCCCAAAGAGCTGGCATGAGGCGATAATCATGGTCCTCCTCAAATGTCTTTGAGGCCATCCTGCCAGAGGTATAGAAAATGAACATTTAAGGAAACATCAAGTTTTCATTTTTAGTAGAAAATTATCATTTGAAAAGAATATTGATAGTAAAGTAAAATAAGTAATGCTAATGAAAGTTGTCTCTTGTGCCTGGCTCATAATGTACTTAGTCCCAAGTTAGAATCAAGGACATTTAAGTACATTTTTCCGTAGGGGGAATGAATGTAACTGGGGAGGGTATTAAGGATGTCTACCAACTATGAAAAGGGCTTTTTCCTATAGCAAATGATTTGTTATTTTATAAATAATTCTCACTTCAAAGTGTGCTAGGAATTCATTATTAAATTTAAGGTGTCTGTCTGACCAGACCATTCATGCATATGACTTTTATTGGCAGGGCTATGTTACATGCATGCCCTGGGAAAAGACACCCTAAAATCCATTTACATTTATGAATAAATGAGTCATTAATATGACTGTAAACAGAAAAGCCACAAGATGGCAGGAGTGCCACATGCCAGTTTCAAAATCCTTTTACAATATTTCCATTCTGTTTTCCCAATTATTCTTGTGGGGAATAATGCTTCCTTTGCTATTTTAATAGTTTGATTATTATTTTAAAAAACAATTTAGTTCAGCAGCAGATACTTTAAAGATTTTGGGTCCCCTATTATGTATACCAGGATTCAAAGTAAATGCAGTAAAATCAATAAAAAACAGAATAACCTTCTAGTCGATAAATGAACCACTTTTAGCATTCAGTTCCATAATCATTTCCATGTTTAGCAAAAACACCCCAAAACCAAAACAAAAAACAAACCCTCTCTAAAACCCCACGAACCAACCAACCAACCAACCAACCTCCCCAAAGAAAACAAAAAAAAGACCTATTTTCTATTAGATTTTCAGCAACTTAAAAATATGTTTTTCTTCTTAAAGTTCATCAATATTTTAAAATATTACTCAATTCATAGAAAAACCCACTGGTCAGTATTTTGTACAATGGCTACAATATAAACGGGACTCCCCCACCAACCAAAATCACAAGACAGTACTATAATTAGCATATGTCTGTGTGTATGTGTATACTACAACTCCTATCTTGTTCTCTTTCTCTCTCTCGCTCTCTTTATTATAGGTGGTGCAGGTAGTGACACCTGTACTTAAGGTTGCCTGACATTTTCCATTATAAAACATTGTTTTCAGTTGTTTAAGACTTTGCCAAACTTAAACCATTAATGCTGAATTTTACCATGCTGGGTGGCTGTCCCAAGCTGAATTTGTTTGGAAAGTTTTAGCTAAAATGGTTCATCGGTTTCTGAGAATGAGATTAGGGAAAAATACATTGTTTTGTGCATAGTAAAAAATATTGGAGCTGGTTTGTGGAGAAGCTCTAGCACTTCCATGCTTTGGCGCAGTGGGGGATTATTTGGATGTCAGAGATATGCCTTTTGCTATCCCCATGAGAATTCACTCAAATTTGGTCATTTTACAAGCTCTTGAAAAAAAATTCTTAGTTTGCACATGCTCAGTAGATATTTGTTAGAATTCGGCAGCAAAACTCTTTGAATATTCCATCTGGGTCCTGGGTGCAGCCAGGCTCCACATACTCCACCCCAACACAGAAATGGAACAGGCTCCATTCTGCAGTACAGGGGCTGGGCAGTATTTTCCCTGCACTTGCTCTCTGTCCTTCTCTCCATCCTGTGTACTGATTGAGATGGGGTTGTACAGAATAGGACAATGAAGAAGAGGCACAATGAGGGATGGCACAGGGTTTGCTACCTGTGCCCCCAGTAAATACTGTGTGTGTGTGTGTATAGACAAAAATAAAGCTATGTTAAAAGAACATTAAGGTTTCAAAGCACTCAAAAGTTAGGCAATACCTTTGCAACCTTAGTTCTGTCCCCTTGTATTAAGTATTATGATAATGTTTAATTACTTGATCACATATTATTTTTCCATAGGACCCTGCTTCATCAAGTGCACAATGCATACTAAATGAGCAGGTATTCAAAATTTTGTTTTCTCTACACTGTTGAATATGTGGCCTCATGCCACGTTTACTGCAAGCTATTCAAACCCTGCTCTGAAGCCAGAACTACAGAATTATTAATATCCTCAAGAGCTTTTCTATGGCATTCATGGCTATAGTATCACATTACTTCACAAATATTAGTGAATTTATTTTGAGAAGTCCCCTGTGAGGTAGGGAAGTGCTATTATCCCCATTTTACAGATGGGGAACTGAGGCACAAAGAGATTAAGGTGAATAGGCTCCACTAATTTTGGGTGCCCCAAAGATGTCTAAAACGTGATTTAGAGAGCACGTAGAATTATATAGCACTTCAAGAGAGACAGAACCCAGTTCCCCAGAGCAGCATTCAACTGTCTTAAACATGAGACCCTGCTTGCTCTTTCTGCATGCCTATGCCTCCTTCACCATATCCCTTCCAACTTCTGCTACCAAAGGGACGGGCATCCTACCACATGACCCTTCTTTATTCTTGGGGGGGCAGAGGGGGAATGATTATTATCCACATTTTACAGATGCAGAACTGAAGCACAGGCAAATTAGGATCAGAAGTATCCACCACATTTAGGTACCCAGTTTGAGATGCTTAGGGCCTGATTTTTCAGAGTACTTAGCAATATATAGCATTTCATATGGTCAAAGTGCAGCACCCATTGACTTCAGTTTGCACCTGTCAGTGCGCAGCACTTCTGCAAATCAGTCCCTAGGGTCTCAAGTCAGGCACCCAGAAAATGAGGAACTGACAATTAGTGGCCACCTGCGAAAAGCTGGGTTTAAGTGACTTGATTAGCATCACACAGGAACTCTGTGGCAGAGATAGAATCCATTTCTCCAGGGCAGCAGTCAACTGCCTTAACCATGAAACCTACTTTTGCCTTTCTGCAGTCCTCATTCACTACAAACCTTCCAAAATCTGCTGCAAATGAGGCAGGGGTCTTTCATTACAGATTTTTGATTCATCCCCAGTTCATGTCCATCTTGTGCATTGAAGGAGGCTGAGGTCCTATGGAAAAATAGTATGTAAATAGTATGGTAATGAAGAATGTATCATAATGCATATGCACAAGGGGGCCAATTAAGACTGAATGGGCAACTTTAAATCTGACATTTCCTAACTTTTGAGGACTTGGTGTTGCAACCTCAATATGTTCATTTATCATAGTTTGTGTGTGTGTAATTTCTGAGGTTTTTGAAAAAGTAAACTGAAAAAACAGAAATTCCATCACAGGGCAATGTATCACAGGGTCAGCAGCAGGACAGGAATCTTTAAGACTGCTACCACTTGAGCTAATGGAGTAACTAATAGCAGTAGTATGTTGTTATTCTCTGTGTGGAGAAGCTCTAGAAGGATGGGGTGAGACACACACTTTAACAGTGGGTTTCACCGATACTAACTGAAGAGCAGAGGGATGGAGAGCCTCAGGAATCTAGGGTTCCATTCCCAGCTTCAGAAAGAAATTTATTTAGTGGTCATCACCTCTTCTACCTGTTTCCCCAAGCGTGACCATTTTTACCTCATTACCTCCAACCTGTACCTGTTCCAGTCCTTTCTCTTCCCCACCCCTGGCTCCTTGTCTCAGTCCCATTTTCTTTACCCATCCAATCCCAGTCTCTTCTCCTCAGGCTTCTCATCCCTGTCCTGGTCTTCTTGTCCAGCTGGTTCTAGTTTTCCTCTGGATTGCTGTCTGAATCCCAATCTCCTCACAGCTTTCAGTCTCTTCCCATCCCCACTCCAAATCTCAGTCTCCTTACTTAGCCAGTCTCAGTTCCAACCCTCTCACCTCAACTCCTTGTCCCCAGTCTCCTTGTCTCTTTCCCTGCCGGTCCCAGTCTCCTTACTCCTCATCTGATCTGTCTTTCACCTTCCAGTCCCAGTTTCTCTCACCACCAACTCATCCAGTCTCCATCTCCCCTGCAACACCTCCTGGATCCTTGTGCCAGTTGCTTTACCCACCCAGACCCTGTTCTCCCCCTGCACCTCAGCTCCTTGTTAGATCTATCTCTCCTCCTCCTTGCCCTCCTATCTCCCCACTGGTTCCTAGTCTCAGTCTCCTTGTCTAGCCAGTCCCAGTCTCCTTACTCCTCCAACTCCTCTGTTGATCTCTGTTTCCCCCTCCTGCCAACTAGCTCGGAGTCTCCTCATTTCTCTCACTGGCTCCCAGGCCCAGTCTTCCCCTACAGCTCCCAGTCTCCTTGCCCAAGCAGTGCTTGCCTCCCCTCCTAACCAGTCCCAGTCTCTCTGGTTCCCATTCACAATCTCCCAATAGTCCCAGTTCTAGTTTCTTTGTCCAATGAGTTCCAGTCTTCCCCTCCAAGTCCCAGTCCCAGTTTTTCTCACCCTCACTCCAGCCACAGTCTCACTAGACTATGTATCCCAATCTATTCCTTTCACTTCACTCCTCCTTCACTGCATGTGAATGTCTTTCTCCTCCATGATGCCTTGGCACCAGTGGGAGGAGGGTGGGCTCATTGAGAGCGCAGGAGAGACAGGCTTCCTGCTCTCAGTTCCCATGCCAAGCCCCACCACAGCCTGGAGCAGTCATTACAGGGGAAGTCCTTCTGAGCCCATATAGCTCTGGGCTGGAGTATGCAGAGTCTGGTCAGTACTAGGAGCTGTGAGGGGATGGGGCATGTCCAGTGAGGACAAAATCAGGAGGCAAGACTCCTATGGAAAAAATAGTATGTGATCATGTAATTAAAGACTGTATCATAATGCAAACACACAGTGGGGCCGAATTAAAGTTACACAGGCAAGTTTAATTATGGCATTTCCTAACTTTTGAGTGCTTGACTTTGCAATGTTAATATTGTTCTTCTAATGTAGTTTGTGTGTATCTCTTCCTCTCTCTCTCACACACACACTCACTCTGCCTCTATGGCTGTGTATATATCTATCCTGGTATGAATAAATCCTGTTCTAATACAAACCCACAGCTTTACTTTTCTTCTGTAAAATGGAAAATATCAGTGGTAATTTTACTAACAGAGAAATTCTATTTAAATGTTTTCCTGATGGCAGTTGCTTCCTGAATTTTTATCCTCTTTAATACAGTGTGGGATGCTAAAGTACATACCTACCCAGTGGAATCATAATCCACTTTAGCTGTTCAAACAACATCATGCTATCAAAGGATTTTAGATTTCAAAGGCTTTTCCATTGTGTGATACCAGGTCTTTTCTTATTGAGGAGATAAATTTGGTGTTTCATTGAAATACATTTTATACCTACCGTGTATTATAAGTACATGTTCTTTATTATATGCATTGTATAACAATCATCTATTTTTGTATAACTATGTTTATTTAACACATTGTTACAGACATTACAAAAACAGCCAAACAGGAAAAACAAAACAAACAAAACAAAACAACAAACAGACAAACAAACCTCCCCTGCCCCCTCACTACCCCCACCCCCCACTCCAAAAAACAAAAGCACAAACATTTTGGAAATTGGGAGTTTGGCCTCTTCGCTTTTATGAAGGCTTTTGTTTGTGAACCTTTTTGTGCCAATTGGCTCTCTATTGAACTGCCCAGAGGTGTTTATACAATACAGTGCACAGTGGTTGCTGCAGGCATCAACAATTGTTATCATGTCAGTGGTTTGTAAGGAATCCAATTAGAATTTTTTTTTTGTAAACATTTGTTTCTGTACTAAGAATTTGGAGATAGAAATCGGTACCCTATATTTTTACTGCCTGCCAGATCCATGATCCCAAAATGCATATGTGATGGGGTGTACCAGGCATGTGCTGTCCCTTGCCAGAGACCCTGCTGCCTTGGCACATCCCACCCTAGAAAGCAGTTCTTTTAAGAAGGGAAGGGCTATGATGAGGTGTTTACCCCAAACAACACCTGAATAGCCAGAAAGGGCTAATGAACCCAGTGACAGGCTTCACCTGGAGAAGAGTCATAGCTGATAACCTTTGACTGATGATGAAGCCCTGCTGGGCAGGGGCAGGTTGAGCAAGTATAAAACTATGAAGTAGAGAGCAAGAGGGGACAGCAGGGAGTAACTGTGCAGCTGCTCCCCAGAGGGTGGTGGGAGGTTGGTAAAGGACGAGGAGGCCCAGAGGAGAGTAAACCCTGGGAAAACAGACTCTGGCAAGAACCTGAGAGAGGGTGAAGTAGCCACAGGGAACAGAGGCAGCGCCAGTGGTAACCCAGGGGTTGTCCGAAAGACAGAGAAAGGAATATAGAAAAGAGGGAAACAGTGACAGGGTCTGAGATTGGGTAGAATGTCATTGCTGGGGCATAGGGTCCCAGGGATGGAACTCAGAGTAGAGGGTAAGCCCAGGTTCCCCTACCAACCACTGGGGAAGTGGCATAATCTGGGCAGTGGAGAGGAAGATTGCCTGATACAGTTTGTCCAGAGGGACTTTGATATCCCAAAAGAGGAGAATTGCAATGACCTGGTCAGAGAGCCAACCCACAAAGAGGGAGCTGTCAAGTCCAGAGACAGAGAGACCCATGGGGCAAGCAACCAAACCAGGGGGTCTCAGATTAGTTGAGAGGTAATCTCCAGATGAGCCACAAGGCGGTGCCGCCACAGCGAATAGCAAACCCTCTGACAAGGATAACGAATTTGGTCCTTCAGCTGCTGCCAAGAATGGCCTCCCCGGGTCATCTGCTGGTAGAACCAGTTATACTTGGTTCTTGAGCAGCTAGAAGGGCTGGGAGCAGGCAGAGACCAATCAGGGCCCAGCGGTCCAAATGAACAGGGCTGGTTGCTTCTATCAAATGGCAGTTCTGGGGGAAGCCACCAGAAGGGGGGCAGGATCCTCCCTTTTCCTTTTCCCAAGAAGCCAGGCCTGGTCAAAGGCCTAATTCTGAGAATACTTTCTGTTTAGTTTAACGAAACACTCTTGATTTATTTTGTAGACTGTGAGGCGCATATGGTTTAGACATTAGTTGGACTACTGAAAATTAACTGAGCTCACTTTGCAAGATGCCTACTGGTTCAGGTAAGCCTGTGACAGTGTACAAGAGATAGTTGGTATTAAATATCGAATAGCATCATCTCCACCATTTGATTGATTAATGTTTCAGGTATTAATTCTCTAGAACTCCCCACTACTTGCGTGTTGTGTCACGCTCTGATCACTAGGTGATCAAAATGTTTTGAAAAAAGGCAAAATTTCAATTAAACTCTTTGGGAATTTTTTTTTACAATTTTCTGGGGGGGAAAAGGTCAGGTTTTTTTCCCCGCACCAGATCGACTGAAAGTGGAAAAGTAAAACTGCACTTTAGGCCATTGACTTCTCCCTGCAGGTCATGAATCCTTATTTTTTCTTCCTAGTCTTGTGTGTGGCCTGGAAGTGCAGAGCTGTGAGTCAAAAATGAAAAAGAAAGAAAAAAAAGTAAAAATGACTTTTTCAAACCTCTAAAAAAGTTTGGTTTGAATTTGAGTGAAGGTTCATGGACATTTCTTAGGCGTGGTTTGTGCTGGTATAATGACCTTGACGAGGGGTGTGATTTTTTTAAACTGATATAGTTATAACAGTACAACCCCTTGGTGTGGATGCAGTTATAGCAGAATAGCTTATTCCCGTTCCTATACTGGGATAAGCTATATCAGCGGTATAATTGTATAATACATATATAAACTTTTATAGTGGTATAATTGTGCCCACATTAGGGGTTTTGTGCTGCTTAACTATACCAGTATAGTTAAAGCAGTACTACTTTTGAGTGTAGAGAAGGCCTTATATTATCTAAACTGATTGATATGTTTTGTTGTGTAGAAAACCTCAGAAAACACCATTGAGCAGATTCTCTGATAGCCTCCAGCTGCTTTGCAGATTCTTTTCTCTCCTTTCCCTACTTTGTCAAAGTGGTGTAAAGCCTCAGGATCCTGTTGGTCTCACGACTAAGCCTACAAGATGAGGTAGGGCCAGTGGTGGAAAAACAGCTTCTTCCTCCTCCAGCTTGCTGGGGATCTTCATCACTTCCTTCCCCATGAGAACCTGGCCACAGAGCTGTATGCATTTGTCACCTCCACCTATTGTTTGCCATCTCCGCCAACTGTAATAACTATGTCTGAAGCTGAATGTGAAAACAATGGGAAGGTTCCAGCTTGTGTGGAAAGTGGTTTCCCATATCCTCCCTGAATTCAGCTGCTGTGAGCATTTTGTTCCAGTGCTCCAGACCCTCCATTGGCTCCCAGTCTGCTTCTGGTAATAGGTCAATGCCTTAGTCATGATCTCCAAAGCCATTAACAGATCAAATCCCACGTACATTAGGGACTTCAGGCCACTTTCTTTGCTGAGGCAAAGTGCTGCTTGGTACAGAAGGACTGGAGGGAAAGGCAGGCAGTCAGAAAGTGGTTATGCCCTTTGCAACAGGTCATGACTGAGGGAAATCCCTGATGGCTCTTTGCAGCCAGAATGTTGCTCATCCATGCCATCTGAATGGTGCAAAGGGTTTGGATTTTATTTAAGAATCTGCCCCTGCATTTCTATTAACTGCTAAGAAAGTCACACTCTGGGGTAATATAGTGCACAAAGCCCAGAACTAGGCCTACTGGAAAAATTTCAAATAAAACATTTTCTTGTTGGAAAATGGAGTTTTGTAAAAATTAGAATTTTCTCCAGGAAAAGACTGATTTTGATGGAATGTCACATTGGGTTGACATTAATTTCTGTGTCCTACTGAGCTGCCCATTGCCTCATGAGTTGTAGTTCTGAGTTCCTCCCATTCTCCCCCATAATGCATGATGGTCTCTCCCTCTACCGCTCCTATGTTACATGAAAAGTGCTTAATTCTATTTTTCACCTCAATCTGGAGGAAAAAAATTGTCAAAATATTGGAATTTCCTGTGGGATGGAAATTCCATATTCTAATCAGAACAAAGCATGTGAGAGCTTGAAATAAGGCAATGGCAGACGAGGGGATCTTGCCATGGAAGAAATTTCCAGAAGAGGTTGGGCTAATCCAGAGCTGACCACATTATGGCACACTGCAAGACCCTCCTCTTAGAGAAAGCTTCCCACCATATACAACATGTTGTTAATAACTCATCTTCTACTCCATGCAGAGCTACCTCTAGCCAGAGAAGAAAGAAGAGTCAAAGACTTCATGAGGGGCCTCACTTTGATAACCTAACCTGGGAGGAGCTCAGCTACTACAGTACAGGTCCTCAAAGGTATTTAGGTGCTGAACTCCTGTTGGTTTCAGTGGGAGTTAGGCACTTCAATATCTGGGCCTATGGTGAGAGGGTTTTGTTAAGGGGGTCTAAGAAAGACAGGTTAACTGGCTGGCTGACCCAGGTTTACAGTGACTTTGCATTACCATAAAGCAGCTAGAAGCCTATAATTCTTAGCACTGAATAAACATAATTTATACAGAAAAAAGTTATTTCAGGTAAACTCCATGAAAACTCTGCTGACATTGGTAGATTTTTCTTAATAAAAAGCCCTAAAATATATTTCACTTTTAAGGAGAAAACAAAAAAGCCATGTATAGCAGCAGGTGTTAAGGATTTATTCATGATACACAGCCGCACTGATGAGAAGCAGAACACACATTTTTATTTGTGCCTGACCTTTTAAAAAATGATAAAAGTTGCTTTCAAGAGTTAACAATATCAACCACTGTTTGTTAGGTGACCTTAATGAGATCTGCATAGAGAATGTTCTTTTCACTTACAACTGAACATAAAATACTAAATCACTTATTTTATCTTCCCTGCCTGACTTGCAAAATATTTATCATGAAAAAAAAAAATGCAAATTTTTCAAGAGAAGAGTAAGATTGCAGGCTTTGTGTCTTGGCTTTCCATTAAGCAAACCTATGACTTTCCAATACAAATACTTTTGGCGGGTATTCATGAAAGCAGCTCTTTCAGTATTTGCATAATCTTCCAGGATACATTGTTGTTACCAGTAAATATCAGGATGATTGCTAAGAAAGGAATAACAGTTTGTCCTTTAACTTTCCCAGAAAAATAGAAATGATGTTTCATGATTAATTGGACCCAATAATGATTTATTATAGAATATAATTACCTAATAGAAAAAAGGATATTTGTTGTCATAAATCATTGATATGATATTGATAAACCATTTCCAGATTGGATATTTTATTCAGGGACAAAAGGGATGATAATTAATTATTAAAAAGTTGTTGTTTTGCTTTTTGTTGCTTCAAATGCACCAGACTCTAGGTATGGTCATTAAGGTCTATAGGAGTATGTATATATGAAAAATACAAGATGTGGTGTTGCATAACCTTTTTTAAAAAGACTTTTTGTTATGGGAGAGCAGCAATAAAATGTTAACATACTACATTGTATGCTACGTATTGAGGATCGGGTTAATATTCCAAGAGTGTGGGTTTCATAAATGTCTTGCCAGCATGAGTTTGGGCTTGCTGCATTACTCATGAGTATACAACCTGTATATGCCAATGCCACATATTTGGCAGAAAAAAAAATCTTTCAGAAATGTCTGGAAAGCTCTCCCCCCGCCCCCAGTCAAATTATGCTGAGAGCTACTGGTGACTGTATGAATCACAAAGTTCTTTGGGACTAGGTGTGAACACACCCTCCAATTAATATAACTATCAGGATGAGTTAATTAGATAGAAGGTCCCCTCCACCTAGGACAAAAGGAGGCTGTGAACCAGCCCAGGAGTGTGGACTCAGTGGATGGCAGGATTTCGCTGAGTATTGCTCGTGTTTTGTGTGTGGGAGGAGTTTTCAGGACACAAGGAAACTGAGAAGAGAGAGGCAGAAGCAAAAAAACAACAACAAAAAACAAAAAACACAAAAACCACCAAGCAGTAGCGGGTGAGCAGTGCAATATGACCCTGGAAAAAGAGGGAGAGTGCTTTTGGCTGAAGAGGTTTGGGGTTGTAAGCTCAGAAACTGCCCTTTTTCTTCTTGTGTTCAAAGATGCAGGACTTTGTACATTCCCTGTAAATCAATATTGGAGCAAAGAAAATATCAGATTCAATCAGTTTCTACTTCCAACTGGAACATCCTCAGAGCCCTGGACTTTGTAAGCAGAAGATATAAGCAGCTTGTCAGACAAAGACAGGCTTTCTTAGGCTGTCAATTAGATTGACCCAGTGATGTTCCTCAGAGATGAGAAAAAATGTCTTACCCTGGCGGGCCACGTGCCAAAGGTTGCCAATTCCTGCACCAGACAAATACCATTTACAGGTAAGAAAAATAATCCAACCACTCTTACGGGCATCGCTTAAGCTAAACCAGAATTGTGAGCAATGATATTTCTGTACTATGTGGCATCAATGTTTTATTACATTATAAATTCTTGACACAATCACATCAATATTCATCTTCTCCAGTGTAATATAAAAGTCACTGCAATTATGAAAAAAAGCCAACCACAAATGACTTTTGCACTGTATTATAAAAATCAATATTAACAATTTAAATTAAAAATCTAAATGAAAAGGAATGTTGCTAATGCAATATAATAAAATATTTCAAAATGTGACACTGATTTCTTTTTATTCTTGCTCACAGGGGGAACAAGGCAATGCCATGACAAAGAAAATGTTACCTCAAGAGCCTCATGTACCACTTTTATTTTAGATGCTCGTTTTCAGGCTCTTGTGGAGTTTGAATTAATTGTTTAGAAATACCAGTTATCTGCCATGAAACCTGGATGCTTTTCCTAAAGAACATTTTCTACAGGACTGCTGTTCAGGGGACCTTAAAAAAAACAAAAACCAGCCTAAGCCTCCCATAATGAGAAATATCAATAGAAGGTGAGAAACACCTCATTCTAAAGTAAAATATTAAGAATATTCAGTATTATAGCTTAATGTAGGCAGCAACTGTAAAAGGCAAAGAACAAACATTATAAAATGTGTCTAGAGTCCTCCAAGGTCACAAAAGAATATTACTATTTTGTCTCTACCTTATGCTGACTTTTTTTGGATGACTTTATGTGGGTTATAAAATAAGACAGAAGAGGGGAAAGTTATGGTAAATGGTATGAATCTATAGAAAGTTATGAGGAAGATGTAGCAAAATCAGTAAGTCATTGTTACTCTATCGACTTTAGGCAATAGATATGCTAATTCATTCTGTGAAAAGTTGTAAAGTGCATTTGTCACTAGTTTTTATAATGGACTCTTTCAGGACTGGGATATATTACTCTGAATACCTGTTGCTTAGCTATCTGTCCTCATTTAATGGCTCTCAAGTACTGGGGGTTTTGGTTGGACAATTCTGAAAAGGCAAAGAAAACTTCCAAGTCTTCTTGGCTCCATTAGTAGCTGAGGAATCTGTGGCATAGAGGAAAATACATAGATATTAATTTCAGATATAAGCAATGTATAGAGTGTATACCATCGGATCCATTTGTCCACAATTAAAAAGTAAACTGAGCTTGCTGTTCCAACAAAAACTTTACCAGTCCTTAGATGGAACTGGCTACTGTTTGAGTGTAAACAATTGTATTCTGCAGAAGAGCATTTAGGAAGAAGAGCAGAGATTTTGTTTAAAACAAAATACATTCCTCTAAAGTGGCGAATGAGGCCAGACTAAACTATATTGTAACCTTTGATTTAATTTTTTTCTGAACTATTAATGTCAATATTAAAACAAAAATAATGAATTAGGATGATCCTTGAAATAACTGTATAAAACTGGTATAGTACTTATGACCACAAATATTTGAAGAAAAAACTCCCAACCAAACAAATCACTCTTCCCCACCCTTCCTTGTTAAGATGGAGCCAAGAAAATATGTATCAGGAATTTAAGGGTCAGAGTATTGCAAGGATGTTGCAATTATCCCCAAACCAGGGATTAGAAACCCAGTTAAGGTTAAATTTAAAGAGACCCAAACATGTTAAAGCAGGGATCGGCAACCTTCGGCACACGGCCCGCCAGGGTAAGCCCCCTGGCGGGCCAGGCTGGATTGTTTATCTGCCGCGTCCGCAGGTTCAGTCGATCACAGGTCCCACTGGCCGCGGTTCACCGCTCCAGGCCAATGGGGGCTGCGGGAAGTGACGGCCAGCACATCCCTCGTCCCACACCGCTTCCCGCAGCCCCCTTTAGCCTGGAGCGGCAAACCACGGCCAGTGGGAGCCGCGATCGGCCGAACCTGCAGACGCGGCAGGTAAACAAATTGTCCTGGCCCGCCAGGGTGCTTACCCTGGCGGGCCGCGTGCCAAAGGTTGCCGATCCCTGTGTTAAAGTATGGAAATGCACAGGTAAGGCACCCAAACAGCCTTAGCTCTGCCCTGTAACAATGCTGTGCAACAACCACAGGTGGAATCCTGGCCTCATTGAAGTAAATGGCAAAACTCTTACTGACTACAGTAGGGGCAGGATTTCACCCCCCCCCCCCCCCGTGATTGTGGTTAAGGCATCTTTAGTATTTGTGGCCCTAGATTAGATTAAACTGATTTTAAGACACTAGTGGTTTTATCCCCACCCCCCTCACACTGTTACAACAGTGTAGACACTGAGGGGAAAAAAATCTAATCTGGGACCACGAACACTAAGATAATGCACTAATAATTGTATAGTTATTGTATGATGTCAGTTAAGATTAGTTGGATGGCTTAACTGTGTATTTGCGCACCTTAATATGTGTGGATTGCTCTTAAGTTTAACCTTAACTGAGTTTGTAGCTTGTTTTGTCTTTTTACCTTAAATTGTTTATATACATACATTCAATTTTAATTCCACTTTTTATCTGGGTAGATTTACCTTACAGTTGTCAACACTGAATTTCCTCTGCCATCATGCTGCCTCTTCACTTACCTTTGTTAGGTCCTTAATTTGAGTATCCTAAGTCATTTTATTTCACCTGTGGTTTTCACACTTCTTTCTTTATCCCCTTCTTGGATTTATTTATAAACACATTAAACAAGAGCAGGCCTATTACAGAAATTGTTGCACATACTGTTAAATCTATGTTGAAGATAATCTATTTATTTTTCTGCCTCTTACCCGGTTTGTAATCCATGACAGTTACTCTACTCCTTATGACATGACTACTTAGTTTCCCTAATAGACTCTTGTGAGGAACTTTGTCAAAAGGTTGTTTTTTTGAAAATCCAAATAAATGATAATTTTATTCTCTTATCTCCTTTTCACTGACAGTCAAAGAACTCTACTGGATTAGAGAGACAATTACACAAACTGTATGTTTTATTTTAAAGTGTGTTGCTGTGGTGGTACTCTTCAAGCATGGGAAGTGGCTCATGTCCAAATAGTAAACCCCGAGACATTCTAAGGCTACACTGCACTTTCATCATTAAAAACTTTTGTCACTCAGGAGTGTGAAAAACACCCCCCTTCCCCGAACGACAAAAGTTTTAATGATGAAAAGTGCCAGTATGGACAGTGCTTCGTCGGCAGGAGCCACTCTCCCATCGACGAAGCTACCACCCCTCATTGGGGGTGATTTTATTTTGTCACCGGGAGAGCTCTCTCCTGGTGACAAAGAGCTGCTACACTGCGTACCTCACAACAGCATGGCTGCAGCGGCATAGCTGGGCCGTTGTAAGGTGCACAGTGTAGACGTAGGCCAAGAAACATAACACCACATGAAAATAATAAGTCACAAGTGTTTCAGACATGTAGCGCCAACTTTAAAAATAGCTTTGGGATGATTTCAGCCACGCCCTGACCTTCAGAAAGGGAGGAATTCAACCCCTTTCCTGAGAAACATATCTTTTGTGATTAACCACCAGCTAATACTCACTGGGTGCCAGTGTACCCTCTTTTAGCAACCTTTTTCCAACATACTTTTCTGTCTGCTCACTTCATCAATTTCGAAGAGACAAGCAACTGCAGCCTGAGGGGGGCCATTTTGCATTTGTCTGCTGCAGGTTGACCCTTCCTTTCTTCTAATTTAGTTCTTGTTGCATTGTGATTTTCCCTTATTCCTGAGAAGGTGGCACATCCTCACCAAACCAATCAACAATATAAGTGCATGCCAACTTGAGATCTTATCTTCTTAATTTGTAACGTGTTGAGTTTTCAATGCTCAAGCTGTCCTCAGTGAACCTAAAGTGTCAGAAACTCATTGCTAAGGGTATGCTACAGGTCCTCCGCTGTGCCTGATTTACAGGAAGTATGACTCTGGTGGAGCCCCAACTAGTGAGATTTACCAGCTTATGCTTTTAACTCAGGAGGTCCCTGGTTAAGTCCTTGGTGGGTCAGCCAAGATGGTGGCTGTCACATAAACTTCCTGTCTGTAGGGAGAAACTTTAGGCTTCCGTCTGGCTGGCAGCTCCTGTTAAGTGAGCAGGTCCTGATTAAAATTGTCCCCAAAAGGTCATCTTTAGTGTGGAGGGTACAATTCCTCTTCTGAGCAACTACATAAGAATAGCCATACTGGGTCAGACCAAAGGTCCATCTAGCCCAGTATCCTTTCTTCCAACAGTGGCCAATGCCAGGTGCCCCAGAGGGAATGAACGGAACAGGTAATTATCAAGTGTTATGTGCTAGTGTTATGAGGTCAGGCTATAGGGCCTTCATCTGTCCATCCTCCCCCCAATTTTCCTTAATTGGGATGTTGGAGACAGTGGTGGGACCCAACATGCACTCAGTATTCCAGATGTACTGTTCTGCAAGTGAACTGAAATTTCATAAGAGAGAGGGCATAGGGCTACATGGCCCAAGCACTTTTAACTGGGGCCACTCCTTAAATTCAGCCTTGCTGAAATCTGAGTAGTGCTGTGACCCCATGTGCTAGGTTACAATGCTGCTCACTGAAATCTGACTTGGTGACCCCCTGTCATGACCCCACAGCCACTACCTCAATGACAATTACAGTCCTTTGCCCTGGGGCCACTTCCCATGCAGCTCCAGCACCCTTTTCTACCCTTACCTCAGGACCTCAGCCTGAAGGCCCTTGCAGCCCACCAGGAGCTCTCTCTAGGTTCCCTGGATCCTGCTTGCAGCACTGAATTGTCCCCGGTGCTGGGGCTTCTTCCTTCTGCTAGGAGTCTGGTCTTCTCCCCTCAAGATCCAGTCCGTTACTAAACTCTGCTCTGCCCTGCAGCCCTTCTTATATGAGCCTGCCGGCCCATGATTGGTTATTCCTCTCAGCCCCTTTCTAATTGGCTGCCTCCTGCTCAGCCTCCCTAGGGCTCCTTTTAACCCCTTTTCTGCCAGTGAGGGGCAGCCGCCCCATCACACATGGTAAAAAGATCTTCCAGGAGACAGTCTATTTGGGAACTTCCAGTGTGATGAGAGGCAATAATAGTAACTTTGTTTCCCCTTTTTCACCCAAGTGGTTAGTCAAAGTTCAGGGCCCTGGGGATGTTCCTAGTGGGAGTAGAAATTGAGGATGGAGTCTGGGTTTGGATTTTTTTCTTTTGATGCAGTCTTGTTTATTTACGGGCAATGTACAAAGTCCTGTTTCTCTGAGTGCAGGAGGGACCAAAACCAAAAGAAGCACATTTGTAGCTTACAGCCAAGTGTTGGTCAGCCAGCACCCCTGACCCAGACTTCTCTCTAGGCTTTCCCAGGGTCACACCCTGCTTACAGGCTGCTGCTTGGCTTTCTTGCACTGGTCCTGAGTCTCTGTTTCTTGCCTGCCCTTCCCCTGCTGACTTTGTTCACACCAGAGAGAGAGACAGACAGACAGACACACAATGCAATGCTCAGTGGAACCCTCTGCCCACATGGTGCTAGTTTCTGGGCAGACTCTATTATGCCTTGTTTTAGGGATGGCCCTTTAACTGTCACTTACAGCTATCTTAAATGAAGGGCAGTTCACACATTATTTTCAATAAGGTTTCAACTCAGCCCATCACAAGGTTTAACCCACGTCATAACTACACCATCCCCACCACCTCAGATTCAGATCACAGTCCCAATCAAGATTAAATGGTGACACCTAGTAAGTAAATCCATTTTTTCATGTCTGAATATTGGTGACACGATAGCAGAATTTTTGGAAGCCTTCACAAACCACTGCTACCTTCAAGCACTCAGCAACTGACCTTCCAGTGATCTGTCACAAGCCACCCATTCATCTCCTTGTTGGTTGTCCCCTACTATGATGACCCTCCACCATTCTTCCCATAATAGCTTTCTCAAGGTTATTTCTATCTCTGCCTAATGTCACCAAAGTACATAAGTTTGCATCTGTTGATTTCTGACATCAAGGTCTGCTTCTCTTCAGTAACATTTTTAACATAAGCATTTGTCTTTTTTCCCATCCAGATGATATGCAAGAGTTGTTGCCAGCACCACACCTCAAAAGCTTCAATTTTCTTCTCAGTAGCATTAACTTCCCATGATTCACATGCATATATTGCTCTGGAAAAACATAGACTTTTCAGCAGTCATACTGGAAGAATGGGGGAGACAATATAAGGAACTGAGCAGACAGATTCAAAGGCAGATTAGAGAAGACATGAGCAAATATATAAGGGCAAAATACATGGAATGTGAGTTATAAAGAGAATAATATACAAAAAGTGACGCTCAATAATCCATCCCAAACAGAAAGAAAAGGAATATTGTAATAAATTACAAATGATACAAGCTTGAGTATTTTACGTACTTACATATTTTCAGCACGTTTCTGTTAGGATGGTTTCAAATCACTAACACGCTGGGGGTCCATGGGGGTACTCCAGTGGGTCTGCAAGTAGGGTTGCCAACCCTCCCGGATTGTCCTGGAGTCTCCAGGAATTAAAGATTAATCTTTAATTAAAGATAATGTTATGTGATGAAACCTCCAGAAATTCATCCAACAAAAGTTAGCACCCCTATCTGCGAGTCATGTCTGGGGCTGCTGGCCCTGCTGATCAACTCCTCCCCCACCCTCCCAGCACCTCCTGCACATTACGGAACAGCTGTTCAGTGGCGTGCAGGAGGTGCTGGGAGGGAGGCGGAGGAGTGGGAACAGGGTGTGCTCAGGGAGGGGGTGGAAAGAGGCGGGGCTGGGGTGGGGCCTTGGAGGAAGGGTACAGTGGGGGTGAGGCCAGGTGCTGAGTGGGGGTTGAGCACCCCAGGGGAAAATTAGAAGCTGGTTTGGGGGTCTGCGAAAATTTTTAAATCAAAATGGGGGTCCTCAGGTTGCTAAAGTTTGAGAACCACTGCCTTAGATGGTTTTTATGGATAACTTTGGGTTTAGTTGTGGGACCAAACTGTATCCTGTACACCACGTTATTGATTTGGGTCAGAATAGTATAGGGGCTATCTCAAGGTTTATCTAGTTTAGGGCTCCTACCCTTCTTTTTTCTAGGATTGTGGAACAGGTCCCCTCTTTTAAAAATTTCCCCATATGGCCTTACATAGAATCATAGGACTGGAAGGGACCTCAAGAGGTCATCTAGTCCAGTCCTCTGCACTCATGATAGGACTAAGTATTATCTAGACCATCCCTGACAGGGTGTTTGTCTAACCTGCTCTTAAAAATCTCCAGTGCTGGAGATGCCACAACCTCCCTAATCAATTTATTCCAGTGCTTAACCACCCTGACAGTTAGGAAGTTTTTCCTAATGTCCAACCTAAACCTCCCTTGCTGCGATTTAAGCCCATTGCTTCTTGTCCTATCCTCAGAGGTTAAGAAGAACAATTTTTCTCCCTCCTCCTTGTAACAACCTTTTATGTACTTGAAAACTGTTATCATGTCCCGTGTCCCCTCCCCTTCCCTCCCCCGTCTTCTCTTTTCCAGACTAAACAAACCAATGTTTTCAATCTTACTTCATAGGTCATGTTTTCTAAACCTTTAATCATTTTTGTTGCTCTTCTCTGGACTTTCTCCAATTTGTCCACATCTTTCTTGAAATGTAGCACCCAGAACTAGACACAATACTCCAGTTGGGGCCTAGTCAGCGCAGAGTAGAGAAGAATTACTTCTCGTGTCTTGCTTACAACACTCTTGCTAATACATCCCAGAATGATGTTTGCTTTTTTTGCAACAGTGTTATACTGTTGACTCATATTTAGCTTGTGGTCCATTATGACCCCCAGATCCCTTTCCTCAGTACTTTTTCCTAGGCAGTCATTTCCCATTTTGTATGTGTGCAACTGATTGTTCCTTCCTAAGTGGAGTACTTTGCATTTGTCCTTATTGAATTTCATCCTATTTACTTCAGACCATTTCTCCAGTTTGTCCAGATTATTTTGAATTTTAATCCTATCCCCCAAAGCACTTGCAACTACTCCCAGCTTGGTATCATCTGCAAACTTTATAAGTGTACTCGCTATGCCATTATCTAAATCACTGATACAGCCTTTACATTTTATCAGAGGCTATCCTCAAATTTTCCCTAGCAAAGGTGTGAACTTCTTCAGTTTGGGATTGTGTGGCTTCTGCATATTACAAATGCTTCAAATCCTTTTGTTTTTCCTCAGGAACTCCATACAAGAGGTTGGCTGAGGTCTTTAGCTCATGCCCAAATATGAGGTGAGCTGAGGTACACTTTGTACTCTCATTGACTGTTGTTCTATAAGCCATCAAAAGGAATGAGATATGTTGGTTCCCAGTCCCTTTGTGCTGTTCTACAAAGGGAGTCACCTGAACCCTCAAAGTCCTATTAAACCTCTCCACCATCCCATCATATTGTGAGTGTGCAAGGGTGGTGTGAGTTTTGTGGATCCCTGGAATCTCACAAATTTGTTCAAATGCTTGAGGATTCAGTTTCTTCCTTGATCTTTGTGTGAACTCACTTTGGACCCCAAATGTGGTGAATGATCCCAGTTAAGTCCTAGGACCTCTGCGGGAAGCGGCGGCCAGCACATCCCTCAGCCCGCGCCGCTTCCTGCAGCCCCCATTGGCCTGAAGCGGTGAACTGCGGCAATTGGGAACCGCGATCGGCCGGACCTGCGGACGCGGCATGTAAACAAACCGGCCCGGCTTTGAGAACAAGTGGCGGACCGGCTTTGAGAACCACTGCTTTACAACGCAAACTTCATATTTCCTGCACCAATTGCCTACATCCTATCTCTATTTTATTTACTAGAAATTGTTCCTTAGCTTGGCTAAGGTTTCTGCAACCCCAGAATCTCTAGTAGTTTTAATATCATGACTTAACCTCAGAACCACGTTTTCAGTGTATTTTGTTATAATTAGCTGGTAGCTGTACCCATCACCTGCTGGTTTCTCCCCTCTTCTATACAATATTTCAACTTCACAAGCTTTCCCAATGTGACCTGAAGGCTTTTACTGTGATATTGTGAGTGGACACTACATCCAAGCTGGTTGTGTTTGCATTTGATTTTTCAATCAAATACTATCCTGATGTCATGATCCATTCTGGGAAGTCATTAGTTACTCTGGAGTCCACTCTTTCAACCCCACCCCCATTGCTCCAGTGAATGACACAGGAACGTTAGTAGTTTTGTGAATAATTATTAGCGGAAGAGAGGCATACTCATCCCCATGAGCAACTAATTCCCTGCTCTCCTGCTCAGGGCAGTGTTTGCAATTAGCATCCCCAAAAGGCCATTTGGACAAGGTGCCAGCATTACCATGCTTATGGACAGGCCTGGATGGGACTGTGAAATCATAGCACTGCAGTTTCTCCAACGATGTGGAAAGCTGTCATCCCTCACAATTCCTGAATCTAAAGAGCCATTGCAGGGAAGCATGGCTTGTCCTGACCATAAACTTCCTTCCCTACAAGTAGAGATGAAAATGATCTATAGATGTAACCACTGCTAGGAGTTCTTTTTGGGTGGTGCAATTATTTGTCTCAGGAGAACTTAGACTTTTGCTATTGTAAGCAACCACCCTCTCACATCCCTTGTGTTCCTTTATCTAGACTGCTCCCAAACTGTAGACAGTAGCATCTGTGTCCAATATGAAAGGGGTTTTGAAACATGGATAGACCAAGACAGGAGTAGTCATAAGAACCTTTTTAAGCTTTGAAAATGCTACATCATAAGAACATAAGAATGGCCATAATGGGTCAGACCAAAGGTCCATCTAGACCAGTATCCTATTTTCCGACAGTGGCCAATGCCAGGTGCCCCAGAGGGAATGAACAGAACAGGTAATCATCAAGTGATCCATCCCCTGTTGCCCATTTCCAACTTCTGGCAAACAGAGGCTAGGGACACCATCCCTGCCCATCCTGGCTAATAGCCATTGATGGGCATATCCTCCATGAATTTATCTAGTTCTTTTTTGAATCCTATCATAGAATCATAGAATATCAGGGTTGGAAGGGACATCAGGAGGTCATCTAGTCCAACCCCCTGCTCAAAGCAGGACCAATTCCCAACTAAATCATCTCAGCCAGGGCTTTGTCAAGCCTGACCTTAAAAACCTCTAAGGAAGGAGATTCCACCACCTCCCTAGGTAACCCATTCCAGTGCTTCACCACCCTCCTAGTGAAAAAGTTTTTCCTAATATCCAACCTAAACCTCCCCGACTGCAACTTGAGACCATTACTCCTTGTTCTGTCATCAGGAACCACTGAGAACAGTCTAGATCCATCCTCTTTGGAACCCCCTTTCAGGTAGTTGAAAGCAGCTATCAAATCCCCCCTCATTCTTCTCTTCTGCAGACTAAACAATCCCAGTTCCCTCAGCCTCTCCTCATAAGTCATGTGCTCCAGCTCCCTAATCATTTTTGTTGCCCTCTGCTGGACTCTTTCCAATTTTTCCACACCCTTCTTGTAGCGTGGGGCCCAAAACTGGATACAGTACTCCAGATGAGGCCTCACCAATGTCGAATAGAGGGGAACGATCACGTCCCTCGATCTGCTGGCAATGCCCCTACTTATACAGCCCAGAATGCCGTTAGCCTTCTTGGCAACAAGGGCACACTGTTGACTCATATCCAGCTTCTTGTCCACTGTAACCCCTAGGTCCTTTTCTGCAGAACTGCTTCCTAGCCATTTGGTCCCTAGTCTGCAACAGTGCATGGGATTCTTCCATCCTAAGTGCAGGACTCTGCACTTGTCCTTGTTGAACCTCATCAGGTTTCTTTTGGCCCAATCCTCTAATTTGTCTAGGTCCCTCTGTATCCTGTCCCTACCCTCTAGCGTATCTACCACTCCTCCCAGTTTAGTGTCATCTGCAAACTTGCTGAGAGTGCAGTCCACGCCATCCTCCAGATCATTAATGAAGATATTGAATAAAATCGGCCCCAGGACCGACCCCTGGGGCACTCCACTTGAAACCGGCTGCCAACTAGACATGGAGCCATTGATCACTACCCGTTGAGGCCGACGATCTAGCCAGCTTTCTATCCACCTTATAGTCCATTTATCCAGCCCATACTTCTTTAACTTGCCGGCAAGAATACTGTGGGAGACCGTATCAAAAGCTTTGCTAAAGTCAAGGAATAACACATCCACTGCTTTCCCCTCATCCACAGACCCAGTTATCTCCTCATAGAAGGCAATTAGGTTAGTCAGGCACGACTTGCCCTTGGTGAATCCATGCTGACTGTTCCTGATCACTTTCCTCTCTTCTAGGTGCTTCAGAATTGATTCCTTGAGGACCTGCTCCATGATTTTTCCAGGGACTGAGGTGAGGCTGACTGGCCTGTAGTTCCCCGGATCCTCCTTCTTCCCTTTTTTAAAGATGGGCACTACATTAGCCTTTTTCCAGTCATCCGGGACCTCCCCCAATTGCCATCAGTTTTCAAAGATAATGGCCAATGGCTCTGCAATCACATCTGCCAACTCCTTTAGCACCCTCGGATGCAGCGCATCCGGCCCCATGGATTTGTGCTCATCCAGCTTTTCTAAATAGTCCCGAACCACTTCTTTCTCCACAGAGGGCTGGTCACCTTCTCCCCATACTGTGCTGCCCAGTGCAGCAGTCTGGGAGCTGACCTTGTTCGTCAAGACAGGCAAAAAAATCATTGAGTACATTAGCTTTTTCCACATCCTCTGTTACTAGGTTGCCTCCCTCATTCAGTAAGGGGCCCACACTTTCCTTGACTTTCTTCTTGTTGCTAACATACCTGAAGAAACCCTTCTTGTTACTCTTAACATCTCTTGCTAGCTGCAACTCCAAGTGTGATTTGGCCTTCCTGATTTCACTCCTGCATGCCTGAGCAATATTTTTATACTCCTCCCTGGTCATTTGTCCAATCTTCCACTTCTTGTAAGCTTCTTTTTTGCGTTTAAGGTCAGCAAGGATTTCACTGTTAAGCCAAACTGGTCGCCTGCCATGTTTACTGTTCTTTCTACACATTGGGATGGTTTTTTCCTACAACCTCAATAAGGATTCTTTAAATACAGCCAGCTCTCCTGGACTCCTTTCCCCCTCATGTTATTCTCCCAGGGGATCCTGCCCATCAGTTCCCTGAGGGAGTCAAAGTCTGCTTTTCTGAAGTCCAGGGTCCATATTCTGCTGCTCTCCTTTCTTCCTTGTGTCAGGATCCTGAACTCGACCATCTCATGGTCACTGCCTCCCAGGTTCCCCTCCACTTTTGCTTCCCCTACTAATTCTTCCTGGTTTGTGAGCAGCAGGTCTAGAAGAGCTCTGCCCCTAGTTGGTTCCTCGAGCACTTGCACCAGGAAATTGTCCCCTACACTTTCCAAAAACTTCCTGGATTGTCTGTGCACCGCTGTATTGCTCTCCCAGCAGATATCAGGGTGATTAAAGTCTCTCATGACAACCAGGGCCTGCGATCTAGTAACTTCTGCTAGTTGCCGGAAGAAAGCCTCGTCCACCTCATCCCCCTGGTCTGGTGGTCTATAGCAGACTCCCACCACAACATCACCCTTGTTGCTCACACTTCTAAACTTAATCCAGAGACACTCAGGTTTTTCTGCAGTTTCATACCGGAGCTCTGAGCAGTCATACTCCTCTCTTACATACAATGCAACTCCCCCACCTTTTCTGCCCTGCCTGTCCTTCCTGAACAATTTATATCCATCCATGATAGTACTCCAGTCATGTGAGTTATCCCACCAAGTCTCTGTTATTCCAATGACATCATAGTTCCTTGACTGTGCCAGGACTTCCAGTTCTCCCTGCTTGTTTCCCAGGCTTCTTGCATTTGTGTATAGGCACTTTAGATAACTCACTGATTGTCCCGCTTTCTCAGTCTGAGACAGGAGTCCTCCCCTCTTGCACTCTCCTGCTCGTACTTCCTTCCGGTATCCCATTTCTCCACTTACCTCAGGGCTTTGGTCTCCTTCCCCCGGTGAACCTAGTTTAAAGCCCTCCTCACTAGGTTAGCCAGCCTGCTTGCGAAGATGTTCTTCCCTCTCTCCGTTAGGTGGAGCCCGTCTCTGCCTAGCACTCCTCCTTCTTGGAACACCATCCCATTGTCGAAGAATCCAAAGCCTTCTCTCCGACACCACCTGCGTAGCCATTCGTTGACTTCCCCAATTCGACCCTGTTATAGTCTTGGCCTTCACAACATCCTCTGGCAAGGAGTTTCACAAGTTGACTGTGTGTTGTATGAAAAAAAATGCATCCTTTTGTTTGTTTTAAACCTGTTGACTATTAATTTCATTTGGTGGCCCCTAGTTCTTGTGTTATGAGAAGAGTAAATAACACTTCCTTATTTTCTTTCTCCACACCAGTAATGATTTTATAGACCTCTATCATATCCACCCTTAGTCTTCTCTTTTCCAAACTGAAAAGTCCCAGTCTTATTAATCTCTCCTCATACGGCAGCCATTCCATACCTCTAATAATTTTTGTTGCCCTTTTCTGAACCTTTTCCAAGTCCAATATATCTTTTTTGAGATGGGGCAACCACAGTTGCACACAGTATTCAAGATATGGGCGTACCATGGATTTATATAAAGGCAATATGATATTTTCTGTCTTATTATCTATCCCTTTCTTAATGATTCCCAGCATTCTGTTCACTTTTTTGACTGTCGCTGCACATTGAGTGGACGTTTTCAGAGAACTATCCACAATGACTCCAAGATCTCTCTCTTGAGTAAGTAACAGCTAATTTAGACCCCATCATTTTATATGTATAGTTGGGATTATGTTTTCCAATGTGCATTAATTTGCATTTATCAACATTGAATTTGATCTGCCATTTTGTTGCCCAGTCACCCAGTTTTGTGACATTCTTTTGTAGCTCTTTTCAGTCTGCCTGGGACTTAACTATCTTGTTTTGTATCATCTACACATTTTGCCACCTCACTGTTTACCCCTTTTTCCAGATCATTTACCACACTCTGCTGACCACTAGAAATGGTTTCCCTTTCTCTCTTAATCTCTGTGGTGGTTTTGCAGTATTGGCAAATCCACCATATGAACCCTCTGTAATAGGAGCAGAGCCCTATAAAACTCTACACAGCTGTGAGTGGTTAGGTAGTTAGCCAGCTCTGTATAGCCCAATGTAAATGACCTCTTTTTGAAATAACTCACATTTCTTTGGGTTCACTTTCAAATTGGCAGCCTTCAGCTCATCACAGATCATTAGTAAATGTTTTCCTACTTGCTCAAATGTTTTACCATGAAGCAGGATATCATTGTGGTATAACAGACAGGCTGAGAAGGGCATGCCATGTATTATCCTCTTCATTAGCCTCTCAAATGTGGCTGGTACATTGCACAAGCCAAAAGCCATCACTTTAAATTGCCACAGGCCTCGCCCTGCTGCGAAAGCAGTTTTCCCCTGTCTTTTATTAAACAGAAGGCAAAAGGAAAGTGATGGAAAGGATAAGGACACATGGGAGAAGGGGAGTGTCTCACATCTCAGGTGGTGTTTTGGATTTAGCCAGAGTCGAGGTGGAGGTGGTGTCATCTGGGTCTCTCTCTGTGGCCCAGCCTGGTCAGGACATCTCTCAGGATCAGCTGCCAATGGGTCCTATTTTTTAACATTTCTGTGACATTCAACAGACTTCTGCTATGCTCTGTTACACAGGTATTCAAAGTACCTGTCTAATTTCCTCAGAACTTTAATTTTGTTTCAAAAATGCCTCATTGGGCTGCACGGCCTGTAACTTATATATCTCTTTTTGCTCCTCCAGCCCATTCTTGAGTACTCCTTTAGCACCTCAGTTGCCCAGTGGCCCCACTGATTGTTTTGCAGGGTTCCTGCTTCTGATATACTTAAAAGAATATTTTTTGTTGTTAGTTTTTGAGTCTTTTGCTAGGTGCTCTTCAAATTCTTTTTTAGCCTTCCAGAGTCTATACTTGTTTCTATTTCTAAGTAGGTTCCGTCTTCCAATTTTTAAAGGATGTCTTTTTGTCTCTAACCACCACTTTTATTTTGTTGTTTACAGGGCCGGCAGTAGGTTTTTTGCCACCCCAAGCGAAAAAAAAAAAATCTCTGAGAGCGCAACTGCCGAAGCAAAAAGGAAAAAAAAAAAATGGTGGACGGAATGCCGCCACTGAAATAGTGCCGCCCCAAGCACGTGCTTGGTTTGCTGGTGCCTAGAGCCGGTCCTGGTTGTTTAGCCATAGTGTCATTTTTTGGTCTTACAATTTTTTTAATGGGCCATATGTGTCATTTGAGCCTCTATTAGGAGGAAACTTCAAAAAGTTTCCATGAAGCCTACAGACATTTCACACTTTTAAATTCTGTTTAACTAGCTTCTTGTTTGTGTAGTTCCCCAGTCCTGCAAACCAAAACTGCTGAGTTTCTCACAGATCTGGAGGAAAAATTTAGCTCAGTTTTATTTGATTTGTCCATCTTTCATTCAGCATGTGTTAGAAATGATCAAACACAGTTTAAATTTGGAATTAAAACGGTTACTAACCCTACTCAAAATCATCCTCTTTTCCAACACTTCAAATGGCATTTAACTAATTGGACCAGACCTGGTGTGACTATAAAGAAGATTAGGGACCAAATTCATCCTTGCTGTGTTTCCAACCGGTTCAAGAACACTATTCCAGAAATTAATTTTAGGAAATTATAGTTTGCTCCTGAAAAATATATTAAAAAAAATTAAATTCCTCATTGATAAAAAAATTCACTGGTACTTACAGTATATAGTGATATATTCAATGAAGTTACATGCTGGTAGTTAAAAGTTTTCTTAGCTGACCTTAGTATGCCCTTTGAGTGATAGGGTTATTTATATTTTTGGTTTAAATTAAATGTAATGCCATGGACAGACCCAATCATTGTTGGCTGGGATCAAACTTGGGACCTTTGGAGTTTAATGCATGAACCTCTATTGCATTAGCTAAAAGATGCATATATTTTAGCCAAGGCTGTAGCAGGCTCATCAATCTCAAGCTGGTCTAGGTGCCACTAGAGGAGGAAGAGCACCACACCAAGCAGGCATGGGTTACATAAGGTTGCATAAAACTATGGAGTCTTTTGTAAATAGCTGCAAACAAATGGA
The DNA here is from genome assembly GCF_002925995.2 of Terrapene triunguis. Taxonomy (NCBI): domain Eukaryota; kingdom Metazoa; phylum Chordata; order Testudines; family Emydidae; genus Terrapene; species Terrapene triunguis. Next base: position 2,376,075 of record NW_020664383.1, read on the forward strand.
GTTCCATCCTGTTCTGAAGAGGGGAACACACTGGATGTAGATAGAGCCCCATGTTTATAAAGCAAGATACAATGAAAAACTTACCCTACAACTATGGCTCCTGAAGTTCCTGTCCCGTGGGGCTGGCCCAGGCTCCCCAGTCCCAGCACTGCAACCTGGCACATGGGTCACAGTGCTACTCAGGTTTGGCCTATCCGCCCCTCCGGCATGATTGAGAGGTGGCCAGGCCAAATCTGAGTAGCACTGTGAAACCATGTGCCAGGTTACAATGCCTGGATTGGAGAGCTAGGTCCAGCCCCATGGGACAGGCGTGACCACTGCAACCCCCTTCCCAGGAGTCTCCCACCACCCAGGGGCAGGACACCATCCTGCCAGGGCCTCCTATGAGAAATTGAAATAAAATTAAATTCCCTCCAAATAAAATGGGAAATCATAAAAATAAATAAATAAAGCTTCTAAATATAGGTATTAGTCACAGAGTGGTGTGGCCTGGCCTGGTGTGACCTGGAGCTAGTCAGTCTTGTTCAATGAGTCCTGCCTGTGCCATATTTAAGTGCCTCCTAGTGTAAGAGGTCTAGACTAATTGGCATGAGGTGATGGCGTGATAAACATGTGGGCCTCATAAAGGGCTGCAAAAACCCAGTTTGCAGAAGGAACTACAGGGTGCTAGTTATTCTCCTGGGGAAGGCCCTGAGGTGGGATCTGGAAAAACTTCAGGGAACTAGCTTGGGAGTTAGGGCTCTATCCCAGAGTCACTGGGTTTGGAGGCTGGGGTGGAGTGGAGCCCAGGCCATTTAGAAGATTCTTGTGTGTGTTGGGGAATTCTCTCGGGATTTTCCTTAATCTGGAATGGGATTGAACTATGAGAATGACCTATCTGGAGGGCTGAGCTATGTGAATCCCTGAGAGAGACAGAAAACTGGAGTAAAGGGAAACTCGGGCAGGGAATACCTTGGCCAACAGGGGGTGCTATAGGGCAAGCATCCCTATAACATTACCCCTTTTCTGAGGTTTTCCCATAGTATAGCTTAATCAACCACAGTGCACAAACCTCAGCCTAAACTCTCTCTCTCCAAATCTGTCTTTGCTTATGGTTCCCCTGTAGGCCTCTTTAGTTAGACTGTCAGGTCTCCGTCTCATAGGGTGCATATATACTGTAAGATTTTGTACCCACTTCCTAGCCATGGTGTTGGCTATATTAATATTAGAACACCAGTGTATATTGGTTCAGGTTTTTCATCACCATTTCATAAATAGAGTGGTAAAAATGCCAGAGCCCTGTCCACACTAGATTTTTGAATCATGGGGGCAGGGGCAGGGAGGGAGAAGTTTTGCACCATTCTAGTGTTAGGAAGGCTAAAGAGACACTCCAACAACTAATGCTGGAGCTAATTAGACAGGCCTGTTCTAATTCAGAGTAAGTCAGCAAAAAATACCTCTGCATCTGTATGCCTGGTCCAAACATGGGACAACAGTGAATTAACTGAAGAGCTCTGTGCTCTAATGCAGGATCTTAGGAATCAGCCACCTTGCTTCAAGATATATGGACTATATTTGCTGTGGATGCATCAGACTGCTTTCTTTGCTTCTCTGTATCTTAGCTGATGATATTAATTTATTTGTTAACCATTGATTCTGATTGCAGGTTTCAAAGGTTACACTGTTAAGTATCAGGGGGTAGCCGTGTTAGTCTGTATCTACAAAAACAGCAAGGAGTCTGGTGGCACCTTAAAGACTAACAGATTTATTTGGGCATAAGCTTTCGTGGGTAAAAACCTCAGGTGGGTAAAAACCTTCTGCATCCGAAGAAGTGAGGTTTTTACCCACGAAAGATTACACTGATTGCTATAGAGCAGGGGTAGGCAACCTATGGCACGCATGCCAAAGGCTGCACGCGAGCTGATTTTCAGTGGCACTCACACGCCCAGGGTCCTGGCCACCGGACTGGGGTGCTCTGCATTTTAATTTAATTTTAAATGAAGCTTCTTAAACATTTTAAAAACCTTATTTATTTTACCTACAACAATAGTTTAGTTATATATTATAGACTTATAGAAAGAGACCTTCTAAAAACGTTAAAATGTATGACTGGCACACGAAACCTTAAATCAGAGTGAATAAATGACGACTCGGCACACCACTTCTGAAAGGTTACCGACCCCTGCTATAGAGATTAAGGGTCAAAGCCTGATTCTGTTCAAGTCAGTGAGAATATACCTTCCCATCATCCAATTGTGTTGCTTTGTGAATGTAAATAATTGATTTTTCATATATCCAAATTCAGATTTGATATTCACATGAGATAACCCACAAACTGTTTGAAATATTAATTTGCAGGGTACTAAGGTTGACTTTTCAGGTGCCAGCCTGTTCTCAGTGGGCTCTGTCCTGCTTAGGTGAAAGGACATAGCACCTGGCCTGTGCATGGGCATATGACCAAGTGTAATGACAAAGCTTGGTTTACATGAGCACAAGGAGTTTTCAAGGCTAGTGCTGTTAACAGTGCTAATTTCTCCACAGGGGAGTGGGGTCCTGTCCTTGCTCCCTGTGGCTCTGACAGAGGAGTTGGCCCCTCCTCGATGGCAGGGTGGCACCGCTCTTGGTAGAGAAGTTGTACTCCGCAATGCTTGCGGGAGCTCCCGCTGGGGTGGTGTAGCTCTGTCCTACAGAGCTGTGACTAAATGCTACAGCTCAATCAGTGCATATAAGAGTATGCACAACTGTGTAATAGTTGTGTTAATAACAAACTTTGTCTCTTATAAAGGCAACAATATTAATTTAACTGAGAAACTTCACCTAGCCACTATTGCAACGGGGGTGGGAGGGGAAAGTGTATTTGTGCTGAAGAGAGACTTTATAGATATCTTAATTACATTAATTGAAACTGGTACCTTTGAGTGCTGAAGCAGCAGATGTGCACTCGCTAACAATGAAAACACAAAATCTCTGACAAACAAAATATAAACCACCATAAACAATATAAGAACTTAAACAGAGACAATAACTTTATGAAAGGAAATACACTTCCCTGAAGTGTCACTTTCAATTATATACTGAATGTGAATTTCCCCCAGGCTTCTGCAATGTATAGAACTTTGGCTGACTATTCTCAGACTGATAGTCTGCAAATAGATAGGAGAATGGATACTATCTAAGTGGATAGTTCTCATGAATGCTTATGGGAACTACATGGGTTAAACCTTTAAACTGCTGTTCAAAAGAGGATCTTATTGCTTGCAACACAGAGTATACAATCCATATGCTGTCTCCAAAAAATAAACACAAAAAGACATATAATTAAGACTATATATAAACTTTCATTTCAACTGAAAAACAGCTGGAATACAAATATCTGATGTAAAGGTGAAATGCTAGGCTTTGAAAAATTGCTTAAGTGATGACGTTTGCAGCCTTCAATCATGTGAGTACTCCTAAGGCTTGGTCTACACAAAAAATTGCACCAGTTAAATTTAAGTGTAGATAAGCCCTTATACACATTTAATGTTTGTTTATACATGAAAATTATTCCGGATTAAGGTAGGGTGTGGATTTAAAGCAGAATAACTTCATGTGTGGATACTCTTATTCCAGAAAGAGGCTATGGCTGGGTCTACACTACAGCGGGGGTCCGACCTAAGATACGCAACTTCAGCTACATGAATACCGTAGCTGAAGTTGCGTATTTTAGGTCGGCTTACCTGGCGGTGAGGACGCGGGAAAGTCGACCGCTGCCGCGCTGCCGCCGACTCCGCTGCCGCCTCTTGCCGAGGTGGATTTCCGGAGTCGACGGCAGAGCGATCAGGGATCGATTTTACTGCGTCTTCACTAGACGCGGTAAGTCGATCCCCGATAGACCGATTGCTACCCGCCGGATCGGCGGGTAGTGAAGACATGCCCTATGTTTACACTACAGTACCTATGCAGGCATAGATCCCTAATTTAGATGCTGTGTATGCCGACAGAAGGAGTTCTGCCAGTGTAGGAACACCACATCCCTACATGACATTAGTGATACTGACACTCTCTTCTTAGCATAGCTGTGTCTATACTGGGGGTTTTGTTGACATAGCTATATCAGGTTGGGGATATGTGGGTGTGTGATGTACATGTTTGGTTGTTTTCTTAAATCCCATGTCTGACAGAGCTATGTTGATGTAAGCTTTAAGTGTAGGCCAGGTCTAAGGCCTGGTCTACACTAGGGGAGGGGATCGATCTAAGTTACACAACTTCAGCTACGTGAATAACGTAGCTAAAGTCGACGTACTTAGATCTACTTACCGCAGTGTCTTCGGTAGGTCAGCGGCAGATGCTCTCCCGTCGACTCCACCTGTGCCTCTCGCCCTGGTGGAGTACCAGAGTCGACGGGAGAGCGTTTGGTGGGTGATTTATTGTGTCTAGACTAGATGTGATAAATCGACCCCCGCTGGATCGATCGCTGCCCGTCGATCCAGCGGGTAATGTAGGCAAGCCCTAAGAGTGCCTGTGTCTGGTTTAATTTAATCCACTTTGATAGTGGACTAAAGTAATTGGGACTAAGGTACTCCTGAATAGCTATTCTAACTCAACTCCATGTGCAGACAACCTTTAGTAGTCCCATTAGCTTTTAATAGAACAACTCAGGTAAGTAAGGGATTCACAACTAGGGTCCAAGTTATTAATGCAGGCCTACACTTTCCAAAATGGATTTTGATTGTAGGTACCTCCTTTTGTGTGTGTTGCACACAACCTCAGAAACCAGGGGAACTGATCCTCCACTGCTTTGCAGTGAGTGTCCCCAGAGTCATTCAAAATTGGTGAAAATACTACCACAGATTACATGGGTAGAGAATTCTCATTTGGAAATATTTTACACCTACTTTGCATAGGTGTAACCTTTAATTCTGTGAGTACTCCTAAAGCTTGATCTACACACAAAATTGCACCAGTTTAGAAGATATAAGGCAGTGCAAGCTGCTATGGGTCAGTCCCTGCTGGAGTGATCTGCCTTTGTCCTATCTCCTCTCTCTGAGTGCCTGTGCCCTAAAGATATACAGTCAAGCGTGTGGTCTGGGGGAATCATGAGAAATGATTCTCTCCCAGCTCTTTTCTAGTTCTCCTGTCTCCTCTCAGCATGTCCTTTAAAATGGACCTATCCTCCTTTGTGCTGCTTTGTTAATACACCCAGTTTCCTGAAATGCTCACTTAATACACCTTGCAAGGTGTGTTTGCAACAGTATGTTGTCTAGGTTAATTAGGAATCTTATGCTTAGGCACAGAGAGAAAGGACTGTTGGAATTAAACACTGAAGTATATTAGGCCTGGTCTACACTAACACCCCAATTCGATCTAAGGTACGCAACTTCAGCTACGTGAATAACGTAGCTGAAGTCGACATACCTTAGTTCGAATTTACCGCGGTTCAGACGCGGTCCACACACGGCAGGCAGGCTCCCCCGTCGACTCCGCGGTACTCCTCTCGCTGACGTGGAGTACCGCAGTCGACGGCGAGCACTTCCTGGTTCGAATTATCGCGTCCACACCAGACGCGATAAATCGAACCCGGAAGTTCGATTGCCAGCCGTCGAACTACCGCGGTAGTGTAGACAAGCCCTTAGAGTATATTATAAGCACTTAGGGTATGTCTATGCTGCAATTAGGCGCTTGCGGCTGGCCTGTGCCAACTGACTCAGGTTTGCAGGGCTAGGGCTAAGGGACTATTTAATTGCAGTGTAGATGTTCGGGGCTGGAGCTGCAGCCTGAGCTCTGGGACCCTCCTCCCTTGCGGGGTCCTAGAGCCCGGCATGAACGTCTACACTGCTTTTTAAACAGCCCCTTACCTGAGTCCTGTGAGCCTGAGTCAGCTGGCACAGTCCAGCCACAGGTGTCTGCAGCATGGACGTACCCTTAAAGGAACATCTGTGTCTAGTAGTAGAGTCTGTTCTGCAAAATGGGTTAAAATAAAAAGTCTGTCTCTGGGTTTTTGGCAATGATGGGAGTATTTCCTCTGGCCAAATACTTGAATTCACAGGGGGTGATGTTTGTGTCAGGTCAGGGCTTATATTTGCTAAATAACCAGATAATGTTTGGAAAGTGCATTGAACATGAAGAGTGCTAACTAAAAGTGGAGTATTAATTCACTTATTTGATTATCTCTGGACCCATTTGCAATTTGCTTGTTCAATTTGTTTTTTACAGAAGCAGTTTGAAAGTGTATATTTAATCAAAGGCTTTATGTTTAACAAAGATCTTGCACTGAGCTCTGGAGCAGTACACAAAACCATCAATGGAAAACCAGACATACTGACATGGTAATGATTTTTTTAAAGTTGTCTTTGATATTTTATTGGCTGCAATGTATTTAGTTAGAAGGGGCATGGGTATATTCTCTTAAAAAATTATATAACAGAATGTTCCATCAGCTGTATAACTTCTCTTCTTCTTTTGCATGGGTTTTAGATTGGAAAACATTTACAGATGCCATTACCAGTAGCATTTAGGTCTTATTGAAATCATAACACAAAAAGCTAAGCTTTAACTTGGACAATCACATGAAATATGTACCTTTTCAATGTATTGAAAAATAGCGTTTCAGTTTCTCCTGTGAAATAAGCGTCTTTATGTGTTTACAGTCTTTTTTTTTTTCATTCTCTAGAATATGGTCTCTTTGAAACCAAAATGTGGAAGATAATCTTTTCTTAGAAGGTTAAGTTATCAAAGGTATCTCTGGAATATCTTTATAGAAACATCAGCAATGAGGAGTCATGCTTGTCTGGAGAAAAGGCCATAGCACTCTGTATTTAATAAGAGGCACTCAGAGCAAGCTTCTGGAAACCTCTTATTCATATAGAGCATACTCAGATGCTTAACATTGTCTGCTAACCCTTATTGCTCATTTCATTTTAAGCGGTCTCCTATTGTATGTGTGAACTCCTTGTGCTTAATAATCTACCCGACCTTGAATTTAGTTTAGACACTCTGGTTACCTTCTCCAGACATGAGAAAGAGCTCTGTGATGCTGAAAAGCTTGTCCCTTCCACCAACAGAATCTGTTCCACCAAAAGATATTGCTTCACCTACCTTGTCTCTCTCATATCCTGGGACTGACATGACTGCAACAACACTGTAAACAATAATGGAAGATATTGAATTTTGCAATTTAATAGATATAGTCATTCCCATAATAACTTTACACCATTGCATCTGCACTCATACACTCTGTAGAAACCTGATATCCTTAAATCTTTCCTCTTTTGTTACTTAATTCTCCTAATCCAATTCTTAACACTGACATATCATAACAACATACTTCAAAATCGAATGATAAATATATTGCAGACTCACTTAATAATTTAGTCTGGTATGCATTTAGCTATTTTTCTTAGCACACTGTAACTCCACTCATTCTAGGTTGGTTGTATTATGCCAAGTAGTTCTTAGATTTGACATGGTTGATGATGCTGGTGCCTGGAAAGATTCTGCTCACATTGAGACATTCTCTCATTTCCTTATTTATCTTGAGGAATTAAGTGGTCATCTTTTTGTTGGCTATATAGGATGTGTTAGGCTTGTCAAGTAAATTTCAATGACTTTTTCGAATTACTTCTGACCTACGATCAGGTCTCTGGTAGGGAGTATGAGACTTGCTGACTTCCAGTGTTGTTTTCTATTCTCAAGTGAAGTACCTGTCCAGTTGTCAGATTAAACAGGTGACTTCTATGTTTCCCCTAGAAACTTCTTGTTCCCCTTGCTGCTTTGGGGAAGCCTTTATCTGCTCATCAGCTTCTGTGCAAGGGAAGCTAACTCTTCTGTTGAATATTTCATGGCTCCAGTAAGGCCAGATGTCTCTTTATTAAGGAGAGCTTACGTGCCAGTAAGCATTTTTCTATTTGATTAGCTTTCTTGGCCATCTTCTTACTTTGTGGGTATTTTTGGACAGGAGATTCAGGCTTTCAGGTCTCTGTAAATTCCTGGAATTCTATGCTTGAGAATTCAGTCTATTGTCACTAACAAGAACTTCTGGTACTCCACACCTTGGAAACATAGATTTCAATGTGAGGGATTACCATTCTGCTGCTTGCTTGGTAGCTTTGAAATTTTTGTGGATTTAAAGTAGTAATAATGAATAATACCTCTTTTGGTCAAATTCAAATAGGTGCTCGTCTAGCCTTTGCCATAGTCTTTCTGCGACTTCATGGCCCTTCATCTATTCTTTTTTGTGTGATAACTGATAAAACTCATTGTGATTTCATTACCAATATATCTTCCATCTGTTATAGTAAGATTTTCCTTCCATGTGTTTGTTGGAACAATCAGTCTCTCTCTTTCAAGTAGACAGGTTCTTAATCATAACACAGATGGAACACCTGTCTTTTCTATTTGAAGGATTTGTTGCAAAGAAGCCTTCCCTGTTTGCAAAGCCATACACTAACTGATGTTTTCCCACAAATCTGCTTATATGTAGAACTGCCGGTGCACACAAATTCTGGGTGCTTTGACTTGTTGATATTCCTTATTAATGATGTTTAGCCCCCTTACTCATCTGATCCTGTTTCTATTTCCTGATGGGATGACTGAAATGTTTGAAATAGGAGAATGACTATTGAATAAGGCAACCTGGTAGGGATCTTCAAACAATTAATCAATTGGGTTAAAATTTTTGATTTTTTTTTGGTTGTTCAAGCATTTTTTATAACACCCAGCCTGCCAAACACTCAAACAATATTTGTAAGCCTGAATAACATGAAACCCATCTTTAGGGCCTGGAGTGCCAGGCTTGGGAGGTGCCGGGCTCAGGGTGCTGTTTTTGTTGTTAGTGACAAAAGGGAAAATAGAATGTTTGAAGTAAAATGTATTCCGTATGTGGATTCATTTTTCACTAACTTCCTAGAATGTTCTGGACCTTTGTAGAATCTTGTGGAACCTTCCAGACTTTCTGAGAACTACATTTTCCTAGAACTTCCTAGAATGTTGTCAGCCATGCCCTCCCGGGTATATAGGTCAGTCAGTGAACAAACTGAAGTGAAGTGAGAGCCCAGCTGCGATATTGTGAATCTTGTTTCATTGTGTCATTGTGAAAGTGTACTTGTGTTTTAAGACTTGAAGAGTGTAAGTAGCAACTAATAAAGGACATATTTAATGAGATGCCAGAGATATCTAACGAGCCCCTGTCTACACAACAATATAAAGGAAATACTGGTACTTCTTTTGCCATGCTTAACATGTAATTTTTGAGGACAGTTCAATTTCTCGATGTTAGTACAATTTAGTTATTCTTAAAATTAAAAAGTTTCTATAAGCTTAGAGGAAACGATTTTTTTAATTGCTTATATGTGGCCTGAATAAATACAGATTTACAGATCCTAGTGTATCTTTGATGACAGGGATAAGTCATGCATGCAAATTGTGCATCAGAGTTGTGAAATGGGCTACAATGCAATAAAAAAGAAGGTATTCAAAAGTTTAACAAATGGACGGGGGGAGAGCACTGAAGATGCTCCTTGCCTGGGGTGCCATTTGGTCTAGGGCCGGTGTGACGGGTTGGATCACAGAAACCCGCTTGGGGCTGCCAACTGATGTGCCAAAACTACTTCTGCCCCTGCCTTCCTGCCCTGGCAGCTTGGGACTTCAGTGCCCTGCCTGGTTTGAGCCAGACCTGCTAGCCTGCTGCAAACCCAGACCCAGGTCTGAACCACGTCCCCTAACAGCTGTAGGCTTAATTGAAAGCAACTTAAGAAGTGTTCCTGTCTTTAACACTCAGATGCCCAACTCCCAATGGGGGCCAAACCCCAAATAAATCCATTTTACCCTATATAAAGCTTATACAGGGTAAACTCATAAATTGTTTGCCCTCTATAACACTAATAGAGAGATATGCACAGCTGTTTGCCCCCCCAGGTATTAATACATACTCTGAGTTAATTAATAAGTAAAAAAGTGATTTTATTCAATACAGAAAGTAGGATTTAAGTGGTTCCAAGTAGTTCCAATAGACAGAACAAAGTGAATTACTAAGCAAAATAAAATAAAACACGCAACTCTATGCCTAATACTGTAAGAAAACTGAATACAGATAAAACCTCACCCTCAGAGGTGTTCCAGTAAGCTTCTTTTTACAGACTAGTCTCCTAGTCTGGGTCCAGCAATCACTCACACCCGCTGTAGTTACTGTTCTTTGTTCCAGTTTCTTTTGGAGGGGTCTCCCAGGGGTTTAAATAGACTTTCTCTTGTGGGTGGATACCCACTCCTCTCTCCTATGCAAAGTCCAGCTCCAAGATCCAGTTTTGGAGTCACATGGGCAAGTCACATGTCCACGCATGACTCAGAACTTACAGGTAGCAGCTATGGTTCACATGCTGTCTTGAACGTCCTCAAGTAGACTTCTTATGTGGATTGGAGCCTTCCAAGATCCATTGACCATTAAGTGCTTCTTGATTGGGTGCTTAACTTGCACATTCCTTTCTCAAGAAGCTGACTATATGCTTTACTAAGGCTACTTAGAAATCAAGCAAGTACAGAGCCAATATTCATACCTTGGAACACAAAAATGACACATGCATACAAATAGGATGAATAGATTCAGTAGATCATAACCTTTACATAGATATGTTACATGGCATATGTAGCATAAAACATATTCCAGTTATGTCATATATACATTCATAAGCATATTTCCATAAAGCATTATGGGGTGCAACATCACAGCTGGCCCTGCCCATCACCTTCCCCCCAAAATACTGGCAAACCAAACTCACCACTTCTATGTACAAAACACTTTTATCTGTCTTGACTCTGATACTAACATTGTCTTTGTGGTATGTTTCTGTTGGGTATTTACTGAGATTTGGAAGTCTTGAGGAGTCTGGCTGATTATTGTGAATAGTTGCTTTGGTTTAAATGTCTGGGCAAACAGAGTTGTCTTTGCAGCCTTAATTATTTCCTAATATATGAAATCTACCACATTTAAACAAAATCTCTTTTTAACAATTGGCAAGCAAAAACAGGCCCAGACACCCTACCACTGTGTGTGGTGGACACCCCTTACTGGCCACCCACTGGGACTGCTGTGAGGGGAATCCAAGCCTCTGTGCTCTGAATTCCTAGGGGTGTTTTAAGCTCCTGGTGCACAATGGGGCCCCATTCTTGTTTGGGCCTTACATGCTACTTTAATAAACATGGTGAGCTAGTCTAGCAATTCAAATGGCAAAAATTCTTTCAGCATTATTGTGCATCAACAGATAGCAAAAATCAAAGTTTTCTTTTATTATTGACACACATTATATTATTTAAAGGTGACCCGTGTGTGTGTGGGGGGGAAATGTTTGTGGCCTTTTTTTTGCTTCTCTATAAATCCTGAAAGACTTCTTGCAAATCTTGTTCCTCTTTGTTTGTGTTTTGTGTCAGAACCATCAAGTCTCGTCTTCCTTCTTTTTGATGAAGGGAATGCTTTGGAGGACTGAAGGACTGAGGGATGCTTCCTTGGTACTGAAGTGAAATGGAGGGGGATGGTGTTGAAAATTTTGCAAAAAATCTTTTCTCACAAGTCTTTGCCAGGAGTTTGAGTTAGATATATGTTAACAAAACACAAACAATCCTCTCCCAAGCTTTAAACTGTCTGACTAAAAATCTCTTCACCTTTCAGTTGCTCAGGTTTCACTTCTCCTTGGGCTGCCACCTTGATGTGGTGAAGAAGTTTACATACACTTAAGACCCTAAGAGTGATGCTGTCTGGAGTCCTGTACTCCTGGTAGGGTCTCCCATGGTGGTAAGGTTGAAGGCGAAGTACCAGACAAAGTGCAGCCCAGCCCAGCCCAACCCAGTATAAGACCTCAATGGCAGAACAGGTGGATGAAGCAGGATCATCTCTCAATGGCTTAGGGTGACCAGACGTCCCAATATTTCGGTGTCTGTCTGTCCTGATATCGCCGGCAGCACTGTGGTTTTTTGTTTGGTTGGTTTTTTTTGCTCTGCTGGGGCAGGACTGGGCTTTTTTTTTTTTTTTCCTCTGCCGGCGGGCCCCCCCCCCCCATGTGTCCCGTTATTTTCTTCCCCTCATCTGGTCACCCTACAATGGCTGCAAAGGCGTATGAAGGCTAACAATGGAGGAGAAACCCCTGGTTGTCTTGGGCCTCCTTGCCACCGGACACAGGTGCCTCTTCCGCCAAGATTTGTGTGACTGCTGGTGCGCATCGGCTCCCCCACATTAAACTACTCACGCGCAGGCTTCTTTCACAGGAAGATTTTTTTCCCCACCCCTACCCATAAAAGTCCTGCGGTGATGGGCAAGTGGCAATGGGGATAGGTGAAGTGATCACCAGGAGTCCCTAGTCACAGACCAACACACACAGGCGGTGACCACAAGATAGTCATCATGTGCCCCTGGACTGGGATAGGGGGGCATTTTCAGCAGCAGCGGTCATGACTGAGCAGGCCTTTTTAGGAACCCCTCTGGGGAAAGGGCTAGAAAAGGTGCCCCAAACCTAGGCTATCCCACCATATCTGACTGGATAACTGTGTCCAGAGGAATCACTCCCAATACGGTTGAAAAATAAAAATGTTTCTTGCAACTTGGAATGTCCATACTCTACTAGACGGATCAAAAAGTGAAAGATTCAAATGCAGAACAGCAATTGTTGCCCGAGAAGTCTCGAGGTATAACATCGACATCGCTGCTCTCAGTGCAACAAGACGTGCAGATGAAGGCCACTTGAGGGAAGAGGGCAGTGGTTACACCTTCTTCTGAAAAGGAAAACCAGCAAATGACAGGCAAATACACGGTGTTGGCTTTGCAATCAAAAACCTTCTAGTCAACCGCCTGACTGAACTCCCCATTGGCATCAACGACCACCTCATGACTCTCCACATCTAATTGGTTCCGGCACGGGCTGCAGGAACATGTTGGCCGCTGCTTCCTGCAGCTCCCATTGGCCAGGAATGGCGAACCGCAGCCACTGGGAGCTGTGGGAGGCTGTGCCTGCGGATGGTCAATGTAAAGAAACTGTCTTGTGGCCCACCAGCGGATTACCCTGATGGGCCGCGCATGGCCCACAGGCCGCAGGTTGCCCACCACTGACTTATACCATGTGTATAATATTCAAGCTGTTTGAGGCAGGGCCTATTTGTTCTCTGTTTGTATAGCACCTAGCACAATGAGAGCCTGGTTCATGACTGGAGCTCCTTGTTACTGTATACAAATAAATTAATAATAATTATAATGTATATACTTTAGTATGTACAGACTCTTGTTTCTTGTTGTATCCTTCCTACACTTCTCCTTACTCACCCTTGGAAAAGTGCAGGTGTCTGGTATTTTTCAAAGTAGTCTCCCTTTGAAAGTCAGTGGATCTGAGCACTGAACTCCCTTAGGAAGCTGTCCCAGCCCTAATGTTTAGAAGAAAATGTATAGGGGTCAGATCTGAAGCCTGTTTAAGTCAATGAAAAGACTGCCATTAACTGCAGTAGGCTTAGAATCTGACCCTAGGAGCACATTGTCTTGCACAGGGGACTGGAAACTCCACAGGTTCTCACCCTGATGTATCCTTAACATCTTTTGGCTGGAGGAGGGTGATATGCCATTGAGGACTGGTTAACCTTCCCCCACCTGCATGCAGAATTGGAAAGGTTAATCATGGGCAACTGAACCTGCAAACCTCTTTTTTTGCCAGAGGCCTTTGAACTGTCTCCCAGCCCACCCTGGCAAAATAGGTTTGTTTTTGGAGTCATACTTCCCATCCTCTGACTGCAGGTATTTCCAACATTAAGTGCTCAAAAATCTTGAGTCTGGCTTTGAAATCATGATTTAAAAGATAATAAATCCCAATGCTCTTTGGTCTGTCTTTTGACTATTGATTTTAGGAGGCAGATGCATGACCCCAATCTCTGTTCATTCACTTCATGTTCAAAATTAAGCCGTAAATGCGTGTACACGTGCAGCCTTCCCCCACTGGCTGCTCAGAGGAGGAGTTTGCTAACCTTCGAATCCCTAAGGTGTGGTAGCTGTTATTCTTTTCCTCTTTTTCCACCATGCCTTCCCTATCTCTTTGCCTGTCTCTCCTCTCCCTGCTCCACCAAGACCTGTCCTACTCGTATTCCCCCCACTTTCATTTGTTCCATATTTTTCCTCCTCAATTTCCTACTCCTCCCATTCTTCTCTGTCCCAAATCCCTTGTGTTAGCTACTCTTTTTCTTCTCTGTCCCAACCAGTTTTCCTCCCTGAACCCATCTCCCTCCTGCCATACCTGATGTTCTGCTACACATAACGTTTAGTTTCTGTCTGCTCACCAATTTCTCTCTATCCCACCAAGTTGCCTTAACACAGAACCCATCTTCATTGTGGGCAGCATGATTTCTGTCCTATTGGAAAAAATGAGATGTGGCTATTTTGAGAAAAGGCAAAAGTTGATGAGAAATCAGCCAGGCATCAGGAGGTTATGAGATGGTATAAGAACAAACTCCTAAAGTCTTCACTCACAATAATCCTGGATATGTTGGGCACTCTGTAGACAGGGAACCCAGCTAAATGAATGGTCGATCTATCCAGCACCGACTTAGGTAAAGAATTCCTGTGGGGTTAGGGCTGCTGCCAAAGAGTGGAGATTGTTGGCCTCCCTGGCCTTTTTTTTTGCAAGAGGACTTCTCCAGGCTCAGAGGAAGGATGCCACAGAGATAGCAGTGGCCCTTCTGCATCTCTGTCTCTCCTCCCCCCCTCCATCCTTCAAGAGCTGCTAGTTTCCATCCTTCTGTCTGTTGAGGGGAAAGTGATGGTTTGGCCTGGATGTATCAATTTTTTTTAGTTATTTCCCTAGACAACATTCTTGAACTTTTTCTAAATTCAGTAGCAAAAGTTGTTCTTCTGATCACTCTGACCCTTAGATATAGAGAACAATGTTCATTCTTTCTAGGCCTGATTTGCATTAACTTTAACTCTAAGGCCATTGCCAGAGTGGTGCAAAGGGATCTTAGTGTAGATGAGTCTCAAGCCCACAACCTTGACTGTTTACCTGACAATGGCCATGCAGCATCAACATTCTTCAGAATAATGGGCTGTAAATGATACAATTTAATTACTCCGGTGAGAATAAGCCTGCCTCACGCATATGACTTTTTGTGCTCGAAAGCCAAACCGCTGCCTGGTCTTTGCTTATTCTTAGCATTACAATCTCAGTTAATTACTCCAAGTGTTCTGCTGTCTTTGAATTTGTAGGGATTTTTTCTTATTGATACTATTCATATAGTCGTTGGCTTCTGAGATTTATTAACTCTCCTTTTTTCTTACTTTTTTATGGCCCACTGGTTGGCATCAAGTTTTTGTAGTATCCTTCAGAGAACATTATATTTCCTCCAACAAATTTGGCTATCAAATACTAAAGATAATAAATCCATTGGTTAAATAGTCATGCACCTTTATGGTGCATAAGGAAACAGGTTTACCTTGAATTTATGAACAGGTGCTCCCATTCATTATGATATTTGATAGCAAATCACTATTTCCTTTCCCTCCTACCCATAATCCATAATATACACTTATACCTGCTATGCTAATTACTTTTCCTTGTGTTTTAGATTATTCTCCTTGAGAGAGAGATAAACCAGAAGGACAGGAAGGGATAGATAAATTCCAGAAGTAAGAGGAATAGTCTCCAAAGAACAAAGAATACTTGGGGAACTATGAATATGTGCAAAGAAGGAAGTAGCCAAAGAAATGCATACTGAAAAGGAACAGGGTCAATTGTTCAGTCTGTTGCTCCATTTCCACAAAGTAAAAAGTAAGCCCCTAATTATAGTTGCTAAAATATAGGCATATGCTTTGAATGACAGACTTGTTGCTTTTTCTAAATTAGCTTTTTCTCCTCTGTGGAAATATGTAACTGATATTAGCTTAATAGATGCATTTCTTATTTAAATGTATGTAGATACTTTTCTTTTTTAAGCATCAAATCTGTCGAGTCACTAAGCCTTCTCTTCTCTCTGGTATGTTCCTTCCTGCTCTTGGGATACATGATGTGTGTGGCTTATGCTCTGGTGAGTAACCCAGTGTTTAAATGTTTATTCACCATTACATTTTATAAGAAAACAGCTCACCATTTTTTAAAATTTAGAATAAGCACATTTTCTGTCAGCCTGCTCTAGTTTTCTGCTAGGCTGGCTTAATACATTGATTTACACAGTGCGATGAGCTGGGAAAAATATCTGAAATCTTATATTCAGCTGAATGTAGCAAACATCATGAAAAAGCACCAAATGTGCAGAATCTGTCAATTTTCCACACTCATGCACTGTAAATGCTCTTGCCAGGAACTCAAAAATGGCAGAATGCAGATAAGAGTATTTTTGAAAGTTATCTTTTAGTGTACAGCACAGTAATTAGTGACGCATTCTACTATAGTAATTATATACAGTACATAGATACATGGCTTTGTTTTAGAAAGATGATATTGTGAAACATCCCTAACCATGTTCATGACTATTTAGTGCTCCCTGGAAGTGCATTTATTACAGTTCTCCTAAGTTATTACCGTATGCTGAGATGTGATTCCTGTAGTTAGGGCTCTTTTAGCATCCAGGGGTGAGCCACATACTGCTTTGCTGGTGACTTCGTTTATGTAATAAACTGTAGCCTACTAATAAATTTTAAGTTACACTTAATTAACATGTTGCCAAAATCTTAATAGGATCACACTCTATGTAGTTCAGGACTGGGGTTGTACATATCTTAAATTCCACATTTGGTTTTGCCCATAACTAGAATCTTGCTGAATTGCCACCGTGTCAATTATTGGCATTCACAGACTTTATCTGCTTTCCTTTTTTTTTTGTTCTCCCTTTCCCTCCTATTTTTCTGATTCTTTGATTTGTTGCTGGTCTCTAGTCCAGAGCTGCAATCCCACCTTCAATTGCAAAATATACCCAAAACTGTTTTAAAAAAATCTTAATGGCTCATCTCTAAGTTTAGAATCCAAACAAAGATATTTTAAATCACTTCTATTTAGTATCCAGATTCACCTATCTGGTAAAACTAAATATATCTATGGCTAACACACCAGATTTATGTAAAATGAGTTTGTGGCTGAATAGGGACATACCTGGGAGGAAAAAACATAGATTATAGAGTATATGTGCTTTGAAGAGGAAAGGATGATAAGGGAGTGCCAGAGCTGGTCTTGATCAGAATATCCATCACTTTCATGGAATTTTTGAAGTTTTAGGTCTTATAAAGTTTTGATTTAAACTGAGGGATAGGTTTTGATCTGCATTATAGTGGAATGACTCCTTTTAGAAGGCAATGGAATTACTATAGATTTACAGATCATAATATGGCCCCTAGTGTTATATTTTCCTGTAATCCCTAGAGAAATGAACATAAAATTGTTAGATCATTGTAATCTCGCTCAGCCTAGCCTAGCAGGTTGCTTGGTTCCGCACACTGCCCCCAAAACAGACCACACTATAATCATCCATCTATTGTGTAAGCATAAAAAACATTAAAAGAATGGAACACAAAGAGAAAGGAGAGAACTTTGTACAGCCAGGTCTGTCAGTTGTCCTGTTCTAATATAATGACTTAAGACTTAAATATGTCATCTGAGAAGATGATTTGATTGAGGATCTGCTGGAATCTCCTCAGAGACCATATGAGCACTCTGCACTTTCTGCTAAAACGAGCACTTTCAGGAAGAGGCTAGAGAGTGTTTTATGATGCTTGAGTGATAGACATCAGAGCAGGCAATTGAAAAAGGGCATGTCTGTCTGGAACTCTCTAATTTGGAAAAATTATGCATAAAAATAATATGTGGACGTGGTAGAGAATCAGCTACAAGCTAAAAAGGTTTGAATATTGGGGATCCGCACTGAATCCTGAAGAATACCAAGAAATAGAATAAATTCTGAATATAGGGCTACCTTGTTTAATGCAGCACACTGCTTTAGAAACCCAGTGAGGAATTACTTTGAAAAGCAGAAAAGTGGAATCATACATGACATCATCTGATACTAATTTTAACTGAAAGGTGCTGAAAGCAGCTAGAGTGAAAACGGATGTGCTTTTTGGGGAATGAAAGGTTTTTCTCTCTCTTTTTTTCCCTTTTTAATCTGGAGTGATGTTGGCTGACCTGAGGATGTAGCAGAGTTGTCAGGTTCAGGGTATGTTGTCAGTGTCAAGCTAACTTGAGTTTTCCACACTTAAGTTACTCCTCTCAAGTAAGTGCAGCCATTCCACCAAATAACCCTCTGGCCATGTCTATTGGGGTGCTGCACTCACTCGTGTGGTGCACTAAGGTTGCTGAGGGCACATCCCACATTTCTCTGCACTGCACTAAGATGAACTGCTCTAGGAATTCTTTCCTTGTGAAATCTGGGAAGACTTGTCTGTCTCTTCTGGGCACTCACAGTAAATTTGTGGGAAGGCATTGGAGGACTAGTGGCACTGAAGTGGTGCTAGCCTGTGTCCATGATACAGCATGGTCATGTTAGCAGCTGATGAGTCAGCTAACTTAAGTTAAAAAGCACCACTGCACTTCCGTTAAGGAATCTTATGTGTGGACATCAGTTTGAGGCATGCTCTAATTTTAACTCAAATTGACTTTGCAGTGAAGACAAGTCCTAAATTTATGGATATAGAATTGTTGCATGTAATCTGGGTGTCCAACACCCAGCTGTGGAATGGGTGGTGATGGCATAGGTATCTTTCAAGAGGATAGGTAGGCTTAGAGGGAAGTTTAGGAACAAGACCTATAGATAAGGACTTACCTGCCATGTGCCTTCCTTGGTGGGATTTGATGAGGACAGAGTGAATCAATATACAGATCCCAGGCACTCCTTTCCGGGGGAAAAAACCACAAGGATATGCCAAAAACTTGAAAATATTACAAAAATACTTAGCAGTTCCATTATTAATGAATAATCTGATGCTTCTATATACAGTACAGTAACTCCTCACTTAAAGTCATCCCAGTTAACGTTGTTTCGTTGTTAAGTTGCTGATCAATTAGGGAACATGTTCGTTTAAAGTTGTGCAATGCTCCCTTCTAACGTCGTTTGGCAGCCGCCTGCTTTGTCCACTGCTTGCAGGAAGGGCAGCCCGTTGCAGCTAGCTGGTGGGGGCTTGGAACCAGGGTGGACCAGCAGCCCCCCTATCAGCTCCCCCTATCACCTCCCCGCTCCTCTAAGTTCCCTGTGTAGCAGCTGCCAGCAGGCTAGCAATTGCAGCTATCCCTCCCCCCACTGCCATGTGCTGCTCCTGCCCTCTCCCTTGGAGCTGCTCCCCGAGCCCTTGGTGTGTGGGAAGGGGGGGCTAATGTCAGGGTGTCCCCCTCCCCACTGCTCCTACACCCTGCTTACCCCTTCTTCTCCATATAGAGCAGGGTGGGGACACGGAGGGAGAGAGACAGAGAGCCTGGGGCAGCAGCTGCTGTCTCAACTTCCTGATGCACTTAAAAAGACAATGCACTTAAGAGTGGGTCAGCTTACTTAAAGGGGCAGTGTGCATTTCTCTCTCTCTCCCACACACAAGGTGTGTGTCTGTCTCTGTCTGTTATGCTATCTCCCCTCCCCTCCATTCCTGCTGTCTTGTAGAGTAAGAGGCTACATTAACAACAATGTGTTAACCCTTGAGGGCTCAGACGAGTGCTAGTTCTTCATTTATCACAGGTGTTCTCAAACTGGGGGTCGGGACCCCTCAGGGGGTCACGAGGTTATTACATGGGGGGTCGCGAGCTGTCAGCCTCCACCCCAAGCCCTGCTTTGCCTCCAGCACTTATAATGGTGTTAAATATATAAAAAAGTATTTTTAATTTATGTGGGGGCGTCGCACTCAGAGGCTTACTATGTGAAAGGGGTCACCAGTACAAAAGTTTGAGAACCACTGATTTAGCAGCCAGGCGTTCCCTGGGAAATATCCCACCCTCTTCCACCCTATGACTTCACCACCTCAACCAAGCTTCACAATCATCATAGCTGTGAACAGTATTAAATTGTTTAAAACGTATACTGTGTGTGAGTGTATGTGTATATATATATATATATAGTTTTTGTCTGGTGAAAAAAATTTCCCTGGAACCTAACCCCCCCCATTTACATTAATTCTTATGGGGAAATTGGATTCGCTTAACATCGTTTTGCTTAAAGTCACATTTTTCAGGAACATAACTACAACGTTAAGTGAGGAGTTACTGTACAAAGAAGCAAAACTTATACTAAAACTTCTGATTGGATGTTCTGGTATCTCAGCATCTGTTGGAAAATGAATGCTTGTGTCTTAAGATTTCCAGGTGTGATCAAAAGGAACTGATGTGGGGAAGGCAGAACAGCATTAAAGACAAATGGTTCATTCAAAGCTACTCTTTAATTTGCTATCGAATGAACAAAGAGAAAATACAGCAAGGGAAAGAATTGAGGAGACAGCAGCAAAACAAAGCCATTAAGGATTTGACTTCAAAATAAAATAACTAGTCTGGGGAAAAGATTCATCAGTGGAACTAACTTTACTGTACAACTAACAGTGCTGTATACAAGTGTGATGCTCCACTCTGCTGAGCCTGCTGATTATATAGGAAATGCTAAACGTGATGTGCAAAATCAACACTTGGGAGTTAAACTACCTTTCTGATGCTCTCTGGCTGAGACATGAACTTCAGTGATCATTCAAGTAATGAATTCTTTTGAACACTACTACAGTAATGTGCTATTTTTAACCACTATTATTAAGATTGAGTCAACTCTTCTAGTTAATCTCTATGTCCCTCCCCACTCCAGGTACGCCCCGTTCAGCCATAAATTCTTCTCACATAAATCTGATATGTTAGCCATAGATATATTTGGTTTTACCAGATTGGTTAATCTGGACACTAAATAGAAGTGATTTAAAATATCTTTGTTTGTATTCTAAATTTTAACGATGAACCATTAAGCAATTTTTAAAAACATTTTTGGTATGTATACACTACAGTTGGAGGGGGGATTGCAGCTCTGGCAGGCATACTTCTGTTAGCTTTAGCTAGCATGCTAAAAATAGCAGTGAGGACATGGGCTAGTAACGCAGCCAGCTTGGACAGCCTGCACGGAATCCCATGCTACTGCGTCTCTGCTACTATTTTTAGCTGTGCTATCTAGATTAAAACTAGAGCGATGTGCCAACCAGTGCTGCAATCGCTCCTCTGATTTTAGTGTGGACATACCATAAAGATGGCCTTAAAGGTGTTTGGGAGAAAATAAATAAGATGTTCTTGGATTGGTTATACATGAGACATATTGTATCAGGAATAGTAAGTCTTGGTTTCCTATGTCTACTTGGAAGACTTTGGCAAAATCTTCAGAGTATATGGATGCTGACCTCCCAAGAAGCTGAATCCTGCTCAGCTGCTCTCCCAGTGCCATGTTAAGTCAAAAGTGCTTCAAAAAAAACTTTGAGGCAGTTTTCACACATCATAGAGAAGCAGTAAAGGGCACAAACAAAACGTTTCACAGTAATTTGACAATACGTGCGCCTGGAGGTAACTGTTGCATTG
The DNA here is from genome assembly GCF_002925995.2 of Terrapene triunguis. NCBI lineage: Eukaryota > Metazoa > Chordata > Testudines > Emydidae > Terrapene > Terrapene triunguis. The sequence goes on from NW_020664383.1 coordinate 2,397,551, forward strand.
GAAGAGCATTACCCATCTGTTGGCAGTTTCATGAACAAATATAAGTAATGGTGGAGCAATTAGTGTGCCTGAAAAGCTCTGTGCTGGATTTGCCAGAAGTTTACACAGCCATTAGTCCAGCTTCCCCCCTTCCTAACGGGCACAAAATGAAGCTGCCACTATTGAGGAAACTAGTGATATGGAAGGCAATAATATTTGAAGTTTAATAATCCTTTGAAGACCTTAGCAGCCACCACTAAAAAGAATGCAACAGTATAAAAGGATATCCTTTTGTAGTGGATATTACATCTCTGTGGAGCACTGAAACCAGTCCTTTTCCCTCTGTGGCCCTTTCCCTAGGGATGACTGAACAGGGGAGCTGTTTTGTGACATTAGGCTCCTTGAGCCATTCCCCACAGCAGTGTGTAGAACAGAAGTAATACCACCAGCAGCCTTTACCCCATCTAAAAGGCCTCTCCTGTAACTAAATAGTATAAGAAAAGACAGAAGTGGCATGGGAAAGAGGTAGAGTTCCTATAGGCCTCCCCTTTCCAGCACCATGTGAGGCAGGAATCCTACCATGCATCTCTTATGAAAGGCCTCTGCTTCCCCATGAGTTGGAGATTGCAGAGTGTAGTGGTAGGAGTAAAACGTTCACAGCAGCCATGATAAAACGGATCTTCCCTTCTGAACCCTAAAGTCAATAGAAACCTTCCTGCTGACTTCAATGGCAACTGGATCAGGTCCTTAGTGGGAAGAAGGTGGAAGAAAAGTAAGGGTCACGGTATGAAAAAGTGGGGGTGGGAAAAGGAGAGAAGGGGAAAAATAGGAAAAGTCTAAACAAACTAGGAATGGGAAAAAAGAGGGTTAAATAAAAATGGAATAGAGGAAAGAGTTAAAATGAGTCAATAGGAAAGTTTTGGTGGGAAATGGTCAAATAAAACATTAAAATGAAAACATAAAATAAAGGAAAATAGGGAAGAACAAAATGGAGAGGGAAAAAAACCAAAAACTTGTTTTACATTCCTGTTATAGTTTGTGAGCGCTCTTGTTTGTAAAGCACCAACCACAATTTGGTGTGTTTATAGAACTAATAATTAATAATAGTTGTCCATTGCTCAGGGAGCTGCACAAATGCAGAATGTGTTTGGTGACACAGTAATGAAACAATTCTATGGCTAATAGTTCAGTAGGACCCATCTGTGAGCGCCTTATTGCTGATATAGATAACTTGTAAAAAAAAAAAAAAAGAGAGAATGCCATTTAAAAAAGCCTACTATGGCTTTCCTTAGGCATTTTGTCACTGAATAATAAAAACATTCTTCTATTCCTAGAGACAGCACTTTGAAGAAGAAAGCTGATAAGGGGAAGAAGGTTTTTTTTTAATCTAGCAGAGAGAGGCATAACAAGAACCAATGGCTGGACGCTGAAGCCAGACAAACTCAAATTAGAAATTAGACACAAATTTTACTGGGAGGGTGATTAATCACTGGAACAAAATACCAAGGGAAGTGGTGGATTCTCCATCTCTTGAGGTCTTCAAATCAAGACTGAAAGTCTTTCTGGAAGTTATGATTTAGCCAAACAAAAGTTATTGACCTTAGAAAGGGGTGCCCATGAAATTTTGTGGCCTGACATACAGGAGGTCAGGTAGATGATGAATGATCAGTTCTGGCCTCAATCTCTAGAAATCCCCAGCTCATTTCCATTCTTCTACCCCTTAAGAATAAAGTTAACTTTAAATGAGCTGAGGTTTTGAGTAATTTCTCTCTGGACAGTTCACTGGTGGGATCACAATTTCCTGCCTTTCTGTGCCCTGCCTGGTCCCCCAGATACTTTGGAGCCATGAAAATTGCCCTAACTTTTCCAATTTGCCTTTAAAGTTTGTCAACAACACTCCTTCAGCAGCTAGAGTGATTACTGCTGAGTGGCACAAGGCATGTCTTTTTTTCTCCACCCATGCTGAATTCAGTATACATGCCTTTGAATTATTTATGCCTGGGAACTTGGGACAGTGGATCTGACGTGTTTACACTTAAGGCCATTTTACACAGCTCTGGGGATGTAAAGGAGTCTTATAGTGGATAGAAACTCTTATGCTGCCAGAGCTGTGTAAAGTGGCCTGAGTGTAAATGAGAATCATGTCCACTGATTCATAAGAAAAGTCTGACCCAGTATGGCCATTGGTCCATCTAGCCCCGTGTCCTGTCTTCCAACAGTGACCCATGCCAGACTCTTCAGAGGGAGTGAACAGGACAGGGCAACTATTGAGTGATCCATCCGACTGTCCAGTCCCAGCTTCTGGTAGTCAAAGGAGTAGGGACACCTAGAGTATGGGGTTGCGTCCCTGACCATCTTGGCTAATAGCCATTGATGGACCTATCCTTCATGAACTAACTAATTATTTTCTGAACCCGGTTATAATTTTGGCCTTCACAGATTGACTGCATTGTGTGAAGAAATACAGTAGAACCTCAGAGTTATGAACACCAAAATTATGAACAGACTGGTCAACCACATACCTCATTGGCAACTGGAAGTATGCAATGAGCCAGCAGAGTGAAAAGAAAAAAAAAAAGAAGAAGCAAATACTGTACAGTACAGTACTGTGTTAAACATAAACTACTAATAAAATAAAGGGAAAGTTTTAAAAAAAATTGACAAGGTAAGGGAACTGTTTCTATGCTTGTTTCATTTAAATTAAGATGGTTAAAAGGAGCATTTTTTACTCCATAGTAAAGTTTCAAAACTGTACTATCAGTGTTCAGTTGTAAACTTTTGAAAGAACAACCGTAACGTTTTGTTCACAGTTACAAACGACCTCCATTCCCGAGGTGTTTGTAACTCTGAGGTTCTACTGTACTTCCTTTTGTTTTTTTAAACCTGTAGCCTATTAAGTTCGTCAGGTGATCCTTAGTTCTTGTGTTTCGTGAAGGAGTAAATGACAATTTTTCTCCACACCATTCATGATGTTCTAGACCTCTATCAGACCCTCTCCCCCTCAGCCATTTCTTTTCTAAGATGAACAGTCCTAGTCTTCTTAATCTCTCCTCATATGGAGGCTATTCCATACTCCTAACCATTTTTGTTGTCCTTCTCTGTACTTTTTCCAATTCATTTTTGAGATGGGTCGACCAGAACTGCATGCAGTATTCAAGGTGTGGGCGTACCATAGATTTTTAAAGTGGTATTATGATATTTTCTGTCTTAAGCAACAAAGAGTCCTGTGGCACCTTATAGACTAACAGACGTATTGGAGCATAAGCTTTTGTGGGTGAATACCCACTTTGTCAGACTCATGTGGTGGAAATTTCCAGAGGCAGGTATAAATATGCAGGTCAGAATCAGTCTGGAGATAACGAGGTCAGTTCAATCAGGGAGTATGAGGCCCTCTTCTAGCAGTTGAGGTGTGAAAACCAAGGGAAGAGAAACTGCTTTTGTAGTTGGCTAGCCATTCACAGTCTTTGTTTAATCCTGATCTGATGGTGTCAAATTTGCAAATGAACTGAAGTTCAGCAGTTTCTCTTTGGAGTCTGGTCCTGAAGTTCTTTTGCTGCAGGATGGCTACCTTTAAATCTGCTATTGTGTGTCCAGGGAGGTTGAAGTGTTCTCCTACAGGTTTTTGTATATTACCATTCCTAATATCTGACTTGTGTCCATTAATCCTTTTATGTAGGGATTGTCCAGTTTGGCCAATGTACATAGCAGAGGGGCATTGCTGGCACATGATGGCGTATATTACATTGGTGGACGTGCAGGTGAATGAACCAGTGATGTTGTGGCTGATCTGGTTAGGTCCTGTGATGGTGTCGCTGGTGTAAATATGTGGGCAGAGTTGGCATCGAGGTTTGTTGCATGGATTGGTTCCTGAGCTGGAGTTACTATGGTGCGGTGCTTGGTTGTTGGTGAGAATATGCTTAAGGTTGGCGGGTTGTCTGCGGGTTTTCTGTCTTATTATCTAGCCCCTTCCTCATGGTTCCTAACATTGTTCGCTTTCTTGACTGTAGCTGCACACTGGGCAGATGTTTACAGAGAACTATCCACAATGACTCCAAGATCTTTGAGTGGTAACAGCTAATATAGTCCCCATCATTTTGTATACATAGTTGAGATTATGTTTGCCATTATGCTGCATTTATCAACATTGAATTTCATTTGACATTTTGTTGCCCAGTCACCCAGGTTTTGAGATCCCATTCTAACCAGGGGTGCTGGAACAATTTGTATAGTGGGGGTGCTGAGAGCCATTGAACAAAACTGTAAACCCTGTGTATAATGGAAACCACTTTGCACTAGGGGGTGCAGCAGCACCCCCAGCACCCCTAGTTCCAGCATCCATGATTCTAACTCTTTGCAGTCAGCTGTGGATTTAACTGTTGTGAGTAATTTTGTATTATCAGCAACTTTTCCCACCTCACTGCTTACCCCCTTTTCCAGATCATTTATGCATATGTTGAACAGCACAGGTTCCAGTACAGATGGAATTCTTCTGTTACTTGTATATATCAGGAATAACTCCATAGAAGTCAATGGCGCTACACATTTGTAAAACTTGTACGAGAGGAGATTCAATTGCTAGGATCAAGAAACAATATCCCTGAAGTGCTTGGAGATCCCACTGACTTCAACTGGAAAAATGGGTGAATAGCACCTCTGAAAATCAGGTTCTAAATAACTGCAAGCAGAAGTTCATTTGGTTCCGTCACCTCTTACTTACAGTATTCAGTTGCTAATGATATTCTTGTTTTCTAAACACTGACATGAAGTACTTCCCCATGGAGAAGTTTGATGCTGCTTGATGTTGAGAGACATATTTCTAGAAGCCTTGACATTAGACTTTTTTTTAGTCATGTTAAAAGTTTGGTGTTCTAAATTGCTTTGGATCTTAAAAATCAGTCATGCTGCATCTTTGACGTAAGTTGGGTTTTTTTTTTTTCTGGATGTATAATATCCTGTCACTGAGGTAGGAACACACTTGAAATACACCTAAATTGAAATATTTAAACAGAGCAATCCATGTCGATAGCTTCCATCTCTTGATTAAATAATCCTGGTTTTTGCTGCAAGCACATGCTTAACATGAGCATCATCCTAAGACAAATGTTCAAATGCATATGGATGGAAATCTGCTTGGAATTGATATAAGGAGAGGAAAGAGACTCTATACCCCCAGGACTTCTTGTTGTTTTTAAATGGGAAACTACTCAATTTACAATTCTGAAGACAGAGCTGTTTTAGTCGGCTTATTTAGCCGTAACAAAAGGAATTGTGAGAGATGCAAACCAGAGTATAAGCAGATGAAAGTGCAGTTGTTAAGTCCATGCTAAGATGAGATCATTGAGTTTTAAGGATACCCTGCAGCAGAATGGGAACTTACTTCAGAGGTGACAGTGCTTTTGATATTTCTTTGAAAATCTGTTGTGGGTGGTTTTGCTTCCTTGCTATCGTGGTGCAGTTTTCTGTTTGTGTGTTTAATTTTTGGGAATGAATGATTAAAAGATTTAAAAGAACTCAAGAAATAAACTGGTGGATGTGAAGTTGTTTGAACAAGTAATCTGGAGATGTGTGAGACCTCTGGTGATGTAAAGAATTATTCCCATGTCACTTCTCACAAGGACCTTGCTAGTAAGGCATAAAGCATCATCTGAGTACCCTAAAGTAACCTAAGATGTACTAGTGAATCTAACCTTCTGTATTTGTTACCTAAAATGGAGAGGGTGTACATCTGAAAATTAGCAAAATATTGGTAAATATTATGAAAACTACCAGTTTTTAATTGTTTAAAATCCACCAATGGCATGCTATATTCATGTCATAGAGTGCAATATGTTGTATTTTAAATATAAATGTATTATTATAACATGTCATTAAATGTACTTGGTGTGTATACAATGCATTTTATGCAACAGCAGTGTTTTATGTAATCTATGCATACAGAAGGTAAGAAGCCCATAATGAAACTATAACTATATTTTGAAAAATAGATTAAAATATACTGGGGCCATGATATTGATGCTAATAGTATTCAAAAAGGTGGACATTTGAGCTGCTTTCCCACTCCTTTCATTTAATAATCCATTCATGTTCACTTCCTCAACTGATAATAAATATTCCACCTTTTGGATGAGATCCTGTAACTTGGTTTTGACAGAATGTCTGTCCAATCATAGCACACATCCACAAAGCTACCTTTTAATTAAATATTAACACTTCCTTTAGTAAAAAAAAAAAAAAAGAAAACAAGAAAACCCTCTTTACAGGGACTGGTAGTGTCCTTCCTGTCTGGAAACGCTGAATATCCTTGGGTTAATGCTGTGAGCTGTGAGTATAACTATCCCACTGACTGAGTCACAATGCAGAATAATATAATGTTTTGTTACAAAAGTAGTTTTAATGCAGATTTCTCTTAAATAACTTTTTATTTATTATGTTACAGTATTGCCTAGAGGCCACAACTGAGATCAGTGCTTCATTGTGGACAAACACATATTAAGAGACAGTCCCCACCCCCAGGAGCAAAATCCAGACAAATAGCAGTCATTTATAATAATAATTTTCATTGTCTCCAATCAGAGTTTAGCGCACTTAGCATCTTGTAGGATTGGACATTCCCTTGCCTGTTCCTTTTCGCTGCTTATAGATCCAGGACTTCAGAGACCCCCCCGGTTGTTCCAAGTGATCAGATAAGCAGGTATTTGCAGATTAAATAAAAGGCCGCATTTATGTTAATTCAAAGAGCACAGCTCCGGTATGCTCAACTAAACTTGAGTCAATGACTTCCAGAAAACTCAACTGAGGTTGGCTTTGTGGAGTTTCCCTTCCTGTGTCTGCCTTCAAGGAAGGGAATGCTCTAACAGTTAATCACTTTCATTTATTACTTCTACTCCTAATTGCATGACATTACAGTTGTCAAATTACATTCAAAATTGTTTTAATTATTGGATAAGCTCTGCTTATTTCTTTGGATCAAAGCATAGCTCTGTATCTGAGATCACATTCCAACCCATGATGTGAGAGGTAAGGTATTCTTCTCAATAAAACTGAGCCAAATAGAGTCTTGAATATCCATATAGCTAAGTTCTGAGGGTACAGGCCATCAGAAAATTCCCCTGAATTTCAGGAGGAGGGCCACTGAATTGTTTTAATTCCCAGATACTAGAATCTATCTTAAAACAAACAAAAAGCAACCCCTCTCCCCACCAAAAACCCCAAAGAGCATTCTATGAAATACATTCTAACCCAGTTTCCTTATTTTGTTCAGTGGAAAAAAAGAAGTAGAACTCTACTTTAGCTAACTACAGAGGAGAAAAAACTTCCCATGCTTACTAGAAATGTAACACTTTGTTCTGCTGTCTTCCTATTTTTCTCTCTTACAAACCTGAATATTGTTTCTTATTGTTCAAGAAAAGGAATTTAGGATTTGTAGTTCAAGTAACTGTGATGGCAGTTTCCCTCCCCTGCCTATCGGTATGGACAGATGTGCAACTGGATTGCTTACCAGTACAAACACTTTTACGGCTGCTGTTGCCTGTCGACGCCATCTTATTATCGCCTTCTGTGACAACTGCATGAACATCTCTCTGTGATTTTTTTAGGATTTGCCCCATTAGTTCCTCCACTCATGTCTACAAGGTGCTCATTGATTTTGGTGCACTTTTTCATACAACTTGTCTTACAATATACAGTTGCACGTCCGATTTGTATTCTTCCCTACACTGTGCAGTGCAAAAGCACATTAATCACATGGAAGGGCTGTGACAAGGAATAAGGTAGCTTTGTGGCATAATGTCACTCAGCGGTTAGCCATCATTTGTCTCTGTGAATGAGATCCTTATGGCAGACAGGTTGGTTGGGTGCCAGTAGGAAGAGCCAGGGAATAAGTGTTGTATGTGGTGTATTTCCCCCTCCAGTGTAGGATAGCTTAAATATCAAAAAGTACAATTAATGAATTGTGTTCTGAATAGCACTAATTATTATTTGTATTACAGTAGTATCTGGAGGCATGCCCTATTGTGCCTATGATCGCTACCATTGTGACTGGTGCACCAGGAAATGAACTAGGGACCTCCAGACCTAAAAGCATGAGTTGCTATAATTTGAGCTGAGAGGCCAAGGCTCTTTAGATGGGGATCTAATAGACTCATAACTTCTGTGGATCAGGCACAGTGTGGCATCTGTACACACACTCACCAGTGGATCAAAGCCAGTGGGTTACCCTAGGCATTGTACAAATCTTACAAAGAGACAATCCTTTCCCTGAAGATTTTACAATTTAAGTGTAAAACTGTAGCCTCAGATAGAAAAAAAGAAACAGATGGAGTGAGCAGAAGTGAACAATGAGATTGTGATTCAATGCCAACTGGAAAGGGAGTTACAAGAATATCCGGGTATGTACGTTCAGGTTCATCGAAGAATATCATGTGAAGTGTTAAATGGAAGCCAGTGTCACAATGGTCATTATTATGCTAAAATGTAGATACAGATACTATGTAAGGAGTTGTTTAGATATGCTGAAAATGTATTCCTAAAGTCTGTATCAAGACAGAGGTGACAAACAGGATTTCTGGCAGACAAAAGATGTTCACTTATCTCTTGGTCAGCATGTAAAGTGAGCATTGTAAACCAACACAATGGAAGCCCTATTTACATATAAAGTCAACAGAGGAAGTGAAATCAACAGGAAAAACAATCAAAGGTTTTTTTTACTGTCCTTGAGGATAGATGATGAAATTTGGGGATGTAAGTGGAGGGCAAAGATCCCTTTATCCTGCACCTAGGAAGTAAACAGAACATTTACATTCAGGAAAATGAGCTCTTCACTTGGCTTGGTTGAAATGCTGCAAAGGACATTTAGGGTGAGATACACTTCTTATAGACAGAAGGTTAGCCTGTTAAGTTAAGCTTAGCTTCTTGAAATTGTGTTGTGATTTTGCTGTACAGGTAGCCCTTTTCCCGCATTATCTTTACTCACTTTGTCTTGAATCTTTGATAAACTTATTCTTGTTTTCACTATAAATATGTCTCAGTGCTGTGGTATTATACAAGGAACTGATCCTGAATTGAAACGTTCAAACTGGGGTAACCACAAATCCCTTAGGGTCAGCAGACCTGGTATTTCTGAGTGTCCAGTGGGTAAAGGTCTAGACACTATGGGGAAATGTTTCAAAGGGACTTGAGGACTGGGGTGCACGTATTGTTAACTGTCAAAGCAAAGTAAGGGCTGGCAGAGCCCAGAGGAGAATGTTTGGGTGGCTAACAGGATGGTCATGTCAGGAGCAGGCACACACTTAAGCTCATGCAAGTCTGCCTCCTCCTGGAGGCAGGGTGGGTAATAAGTTGACTCACAGTTCTGGGTACCCCGAGAACCATCAGAGATGATGCTGGTCATCATAAAAGCCAATGCTTGTAGCACACCAGAGGGCTAACTGTTGTCCAGTTTTTTTATAGGTATAACACCAGATGGGAGTTTTAAGGAGGAATTTTGAAGGAGGTGGCTTTGCAGTTATTTATAGGAAGCTTCTCCTATGCTTGACTACCCCTTTCTTCTCAGAGGGTTCCGAAGAGTGCTTCTGCTACCAGTAAAACTTTGCTTGTTTTTGAATAACTGCTTCCCTGTGTGTTTGTGTGGGAGGGGAGTTTAAGATCAAGTCCCAGTTCAGAAAAGCATGACACCCAAATGACACAATTCCCATGACACACAATGGCAGCACAGACAGATGCCGTTCACTGTCAAACCCACCCAAACCAAAACATTTTGAGACTTCCAAATCTAAATATTTTGGAATTCTGTTCTGAAAAAAGAAGTCAAGATGCAATCTGGGATAAAAACAAATGTCAAAATATCAGAATTTCCTATGGGACACAAATTACACTATTTGGCCAGCTCAATAGAAAATGAACTATTCCTAAAAAATCAACGTATGTTGAGTAAGATGACCCTCACTCCATCCCCTTATGCCACTAGATGCGCAAAGTGGGATGGAGACCAAGCAAGCAAGCTGGGGGTTCCTGTTGCATAGGGAAGTCCCTACATAATGTAAGCCTGGCACAGCTGGCTTTATGCCACCTTTTCTCAGCCCTGGTACAAGGGGTGTTGGAAAGGTGGGGATGGAGTGCAGCAGATGATTCTGGGATGGTGGAACAGCCTTTAGGGAGTCATCCCCACTGCTGTAACTTAGAGCAGTCCAGAATTAGACCTGATTGGGAATTTTTGGATTAAACACTTTTTTTCATTGGAAAAGATGACCTGTCAAAATGAAACTGTGCTAGAAAGTGTCGGTTTGGATGAATTTCTTGGTTTGAAACATGGTTGGAAAAAAAAGTCAGTGTTGAAATATCCTGTTTTTGATATCTTAAAAACAACATTCCTTTCTTGTTCAAAATCTTTTTGTTTAGAAATTAAAGTTAATTATAACAAAAAAAATTTTAAAAGGGCAAAATTGAAATAAAATGTTTCAAAAATGTCAATCAAAATGTTTCAGATCAAAACAAAACTTTTTTTTTTGAATTTTGGTTTGCAAAAAAAAATTGAGATTTTGCCTTTCTTTAATGATTTACATAAGAATAGTGATACTGGGTCAGACCAAAGGTCCATCTAGCCCAGTATCCTGTCTCTGACAGTGGCCAGTGCTAGAGGCTTCAGAGGGAATGAACAGAAAAAAGCAATTATCGAGTGCCTCATCCCTTGTCTTTTGGCAGATGGAAGTTCAGGGATACCTGGAGCACCGGGTTGTGTCCCTGACCATCTTGGCTAATAGTCATTGATAGACCTATCCTCCAGGAACGTATCTAGTTCTTTTTTCAACCCAGTGATACTTTTGGCCTTTACAACATCTCCTGGCAACAAATTCCACAGGCTGACTCTGTGTTGTGTGAAGAAGTACTTCCTTATGTTTGTTTTAAACCTGCCTATTAATTTCATCAGGTGAGCTCTGGTTCTCGTTTTATGTGAGGGGGTAAATAACATTTTCTCCAGGCCAATCATGATTATATAGATCTTTATCCGATTCCCTGATCCCCCTCCCACCATCCCGACCTTACTCATCTCTTTTCTAAGATGAAGGGTCACAGTCTTTTTAATCTCTCCTTATGTGGAAGCTCTTCTATATCCCTAATCATTTTGTTGTCCTTTTCTGTATCTTTTCCAATTCTAATATCTCTTTTGAGATGGGTTAACAAGAACTACACAGAGTATTCTAGGTGGGGGTATACCATGGATTTATAAAGTTGCATTATGATATTTTCTGTCTTATCTATCCTTTCTCTAATGGTTGCTACCATTGTTAGCTTTTTTTTACTGCTGCAGCACATTGAGCAGATGTTTCCAGAGAATTGTCCATAATGACTCCAAGATATTTCTTGACTGGTAACAGCCAATTTAGCTAATTTAGTCCCTACCATTTTGTGTGTATAGGTTGGCTTATGTACATGTATTACTTTGCATTTATCAATGTTGAATTCCATCTTTTATTTTGTTGCCTTGTCACCCAGTTTTGTGAGATTCCTTTGTAACTCTTTGCAGTCAGCTTTGGACTTAAATATCTGGAGTAATTTTGTAATGTCTGAAAATTCCCACTCCCCCTTCTTGTTTACTCCCCAATTCTTGAACATTTATGAATATGTTGAACAGCACTGGTCCTAATACAGGTCTTTGTGGGGAACTGGCTATTTAATTTAATATAATATCTTTATTAATGATCTAGAGGATGGCGTGGATTGCACCCTCAGCAAGTTTGCAGATGACACTAAACTGGGAGGAGTGGTAGATACGCTGGAGGGTAGGGATAGGATACAGAGGGACCTAGACAAATTAGAGGATTGGGCCAAAAGAAATCTGATGAGGTTCAGCAAGGACAAGTGCAGAGTCCTGCACTTAGGATGGAAGAATCCCATGCACTGATACAGACTAGGGACCGAATGGCTAGCATCAGTTCTGCAGAAAAGGACCTACAGTGGAAGAGAAGCTGGAAGTCAACAGTGTGTCCTTGTTGCCAAGAAGGCTAACAGCATATTGGGCTGTATTAGTAGGAACATTGCCAGCAGATTGAGGGAAGTGATTATTCGTCTCTATTCGGTACTGGTGAGGTCACATCTGGAGTATCGCATCCAGTTTTGGTCCCCACACTATAGAAGGGATGTGGACAAATTGGAGAGAGTCCAGAGGAGGGCAATGAAAATTATTAGGGGGCTGGGCCACATGACTTACGAGGAGAGGCTGAGGGAACGGGTTATTTAGTCTGCAGAAGAGCAGAGTGAGGGGGGATTTGATAGCAGCCTTCAGCTACCTGAAGGGGGGTTCCAAAGAGGATGGAGCTAGGCTGTTCTCAGTGGTGGCAGATGACAGAACAAGAAGCAATGGTCTCAAGTTGCAGTGGGGGAGGTTTAGGTTGGATATTAGGAAAAACTTTGTCACTAGGAGGGTGGTGAAGCACTGGAATGGGTTACCTAGGTAGGTGGTGGAAACTCCTTCCTTAGAGGTTTTTAAGGTCAGGCTTGACAAAGCTCTGGCTGGGATGATTTAGTTGGGGATTAGGTCCTGCTTTGAGCAGGGGTTGGACTAGATGACCTCCTGATGTCCCTTCCAACCCTGATATTCTATGATTCTATTTACCTCTCTCCATTGTGATAACTGTCTATTTCAGGGATCGGCAACGTTTGGCACGCAGGCCGCCAGGGTAAACCCCCTGGCGGGCTGGGCCGGTTTGTTTACCTGGCGTGTCCGCAGGTTCGGCCGATCGCGGCTCCCGCTGGCCGTGGTTCGTCGCTCCAGGCCAATGGGGGCTGTGGGAAGCGGCGTGGGCCGAGGGATGTGCTGGCCGCGGCTTCTCACAGCCCCCATTGGCCGTTTCTCTCACAGCTTTATCCAGAGTTGGGAGGGAGGGAATGACAGAAAGGTGATGGAAAATTACTTGTGCCCCTTCCTCCTCAAATATGCCATGCACAGCTCAGGCCTACTATAAATCTGGTCTGTTGTATTGTTTCAGATGAAATTTTCCCATCAGTTCTGTTACTCTCTAAATTTATTCTCTTTCTCCCTCTCTTTTTTAATGTTTTTGTTTGAAAAGTTCTATGTTGTTACCATTTTTTCTTTGCTTTTTTTAAACGTGTGGTATTTTATTTTCACATCTCTCCTTTTTTTCTTTTTCTTTTTTTTCTGAATTTTTTTCAGACTGGATTGTAGTCAAATTACCTTGTGGATTTATTTAACCAAAGTAAGGTAGTGACAACCTCTGAAGGAAGGTACTGATATAATGTGGTTAAAAGCAACTGTACTGGCTGAGGTTTGTGCAAATAAAACTTGCTTGAAATTACTTGAAAACTGACTTTCTTTACCCTTGAAGTGTACATTATAGAGCAAGCTGGTGTAAAAATGGTGTGTGTTTTCCACAGTGAATTGCTGCCATGGATAGTTGTTGATTCAAAAGAGTGGAGCGGAAGCAGGATTAGAGGCTCTTTTCATGTACGTGAAAATATCTTTAAAGTCCTATAGAGCATTGATTATAGTATCACAGCAGTTGGTCTGTCTAGGATGTTCTAAAACAACACCCTTCTCTAATGCTTTCTTGCATGTCAATGGCTGTGAATGTTCAGGCGTGGGATAAGGAAAACATCCCTTATGATAAAAGTTGATATTTGCACAGGTGAAATTGGCACAACATCCAGAAGACTCTGAATCTTGATGCCAGCTGTGGTGTCTCAAAGAGTTTGCATAACAGCCACCTGGGTATTCCTGTGCAGTAGGGAGAATCACCAGGTGGCATAAAACTATAGCTGACTCTATGCCATGTTCCTCTGAGACCCCAGCATAAGGAGCATGCTGGAGATGGCAGGCAGCATGGCTGGAGCTCGCTGTACTCTGGCAATCTTTGGCTGGTGGACAGTTCCTTGTAGACTGTTGAAGACAGGGATAGTTGAGACAGCCCTGAGGTGGCTCTAAATTAGCCTGGGAGTGCCCCTGGGCCAGGTGACCTAAAATTAACTACTTTGCAGCTTCTCTGCCTCTGCCTAAGGGCAACTGTATGCAGCTGCAGGGCTATGGATTCAGTTTTGCTAGGTAGACAAACTGGTAATGAGTGGTTCTGTCAGCCTGTAGTCACTGAACTATATGCACACTGAACAGTTTACTTTCCCTTATGGTGAATACAGCTACTATATGTAGCTGTTATGATTTTATTATTGCAGCTCTACACTTTTAGGAGTCTGCTGGAGGCAGGTGACATTCTTTGCAGTGTTGCTGTAGCTGTAAACAAACACTCTTTGTTCGCGTCATGTGCAGCCTATTGAAGGGAAAACGCGCTCACAATGTGAGCGGTGTTGGAGGCAGGTCACTCTTTCTTGTTTTCTTGATTTCCCGGGAAGTGTAGTATGGGAAAACACTGCTAATATTTTCCTGACCTAAGTGAACTGTTTTGGCTGCATAGCAACCCATATAGTGTCAATATATTATCTCAGCCTATTTATTGTCAATGTATCCATCAATTTTCTGCCTTCATGGAAACCAAAATGCATAATAGCAGAGATTGGTACGCGTATCCCAACAGATGGATTAAGACTGACCATGTCCAGAAATCAACCCAAATCACAGAAACCCAAAGATGCTTACTGTATTTTGGGGGCAGGGAATCAGCACAAAATTAGGGGCTCCTTTCGAGTGTGGGTCCCTAACCAGTTAATCCATTTGATCATTCTTTTGTCTTACACTGGTTCCCCCTGAAATTATCCAGGGTCTTCAACTAAAATGGCAGGCAACAGTCATCCATTCAGACAATATTACTAGTTCTCAAAATGCTTGCTGCCTGCAGAAATTTCCTCTTCCCTTCTCCACCTTTATATGTCTTGTAATAGCATGAACATTTTTCATTCTGTCTCTTGCTTTTACATTCATTTCCAGTGCTGCTGAATAAAAATGTGGCACTAGTTCATGGTTCATATTGTAAATGATTCTGCTTGTCAGGAGAGCGACCTAAGGAGAGAATTTGTAAGTCACAAGAGCTTGCAGTTACAATAAGCAATCTCCACGCAATTATCAAGTTATTACAGTGATTGAAAAAAATATATAGTTGGAAGAAAGGTCATTTGTTTTAATGTTATCCACCCCAGATGTCTTTGAATTTTAAAGTAATTATATTTAACGTTTTTTTAGTTGCATGGTTTCTCTGTGCTGGGATTCCAATGCTCTGATTACATCCTTACAAGAACTCTGACAGTGGAATCTGTTTTGCTTCCAGTTTAATATGATAAAACCAGCAGGAGGCCCCACTTTCAGAAACATTTGATAAAAGAGCCCACTCATGGAGTTGAGAGAAAATCAATGGAACTTTTTCATTTCATGAGCTCTGTGATGCTTAAGTCCCATGGTATAATTCGTTGCTTTTCATGTGATTTTTCTGACAACATTCTATCTCCTACCTCAGTCTCTTGTTTCTTTCTCAATTTTTTGGCAGGTTTGCTTGAAATTTTAGGCTGTGAAATCTAGGATATGGCAAAGTGCTACACCGGCATACTGAAATGAGAATTTTCTTTTACTGTGTCATTGTCATTGCCAGCTGAATAGTTCCACTCTCTTAAACAAGCACAGAAAAAATAATCCATGGCACTAATACATATCATCCCATGCTTCCAATCCCCCCCCTTTACACTTTACCATGTTTATTAAAAAAATAAATGATCACCACTACCTATTTAAAATTCTTGCCCTTGAGTAGAAAGGAACAATCATATTTATCTTATGCTTTTCTCTCAGAGAGAAAGGCTAATAATTTTTCTTGGAAGTTGCATAGTACAAATGAGCCAATAAGAGCACATCATCCATTGATAGACAGGGGAGTTCTGAGTAGAATGTACTACACACATCGATTGGGGAGTAGGCTCCAAAGAATGAGAACAAACCAGAACTATGGCATCATTTCATTCAATTAAGTTGTAATTCAAACTTCGGTTCATATTCTGTCCGTTCATGTACAAGCACACGAGGAGGTAGTGGTGGGATCATCTCTCCACAGTCTGTTTGGAATCTATGAGGGGAGGAGCCTGAATCATGCACCTTGTGCTCTCTGATCAGAAAGGAGCAGGGTAGCCATAGCACACTGGACAACCCAAAAAGAATTGTGCCTGGGCAGTGCTATGCCAGAGATGGGACCCAGAATTCAGGAGGTCCAAACATGAATTAATGTCACCTTTGACATCATCCCCTGAGCTGCCTCTCCTGAGATACCTCTGCTGAGAGGCATGGCTCAGAACTGAAGCGTGTATATTTCCACTGTGACATGTTTTTGATGGGGACAATCATTTAGAGGCAAGTTCCTTAGAGGGAAGTTCCAGTAAAGCAGCTATTTCTGAAGTCATGAAATATTGTCCAGGGTAGTATGATCCTCCAAAACCCAGGACACATGGATTTCAAACAGAAATGACAGTCTGCCTGGCTACTGACATCCTTTCTGGCATTAGCTTCTGCACTATAACAGATTGTTAATTGCTTCCTCTCTACTGCCCCATGGCCTGTGGCCTTTTAGCCTGCACTAGTAGCTCCCTCTTCATTTGCTTATATGTGGCAATAGTGTGCTCTGCTGACTTCCATGCCTCAAGCTTCAGAGTCATGGTTCTGCTGGATGGTCACATGCAGACTATGTTTGCTCTTTTCCTACCATTTTTTAGGTGCAGTTTATCAAATTGTTGATTTTTATATGCACTAGGGATAACGGGGCCCCAGATGTTTAGTTTGGACTTGAGGAGCTTGAACATTTGCCATGCTATTTCATTAACACCAATGCCACTCAATTTCTAGTAACATAGATTTAGGGTCTTCAGATTATTTTTCTTAAACTTGACTTCCATAGATGCCAGTACTGTGAACTGTCATCATGTCCTTGGATTGAGTAAGAAAAAATAACAACAAAATTCCGAACTTTTGGTAACTTATTTATAGCCCAGAGGAAACTGAAATGCTGAAATGTTTTTTTTTAAGTAGTCTGGTACTTTTTGCTTTTAAGGGGTTAGAATATGCAGAAAATCCTTCAAACTTGTTTAGAAGTGTCTGTTTTGATGGGGAAAGGAATAGATGGGGAGAGGTTATGTAGAAGTCTTTTCAGATTTTTGTGTCCCAGATGAGTGGTAAGTTCTCAGAGGTGTCAATTTTCATCAGTCAAAAAACTATAAAGCAAAAAGCCCTAGTGCAATCCTAGAACAGGATGTACAATTAGGGGATCACCTGTTCTTGATCACCTGGGAAAGAGAATTCAAAAGAACAATATTTCTGCTTTAGACTTTGAGTTCCTCAGAAACATTTTAGTTTCAATGCGATGTGATAGAGAGGTCAGGGAGGAAAACTTAAATTTAAATACTACTGATAGCTGTTGATCACTGTTGTTCTATTATGCTTCATGGATCCCTTTATGTTGCTGTACAATCACCGTGGATGCTATTTTTTTTGTATCTCCTGACAGTCCAAAGAAAACATCCTTAAAGTCAGCATATTGATCTAGTTCTGCCCAAAACTGGTGCAGTATCACTGCAGTAGCTAGTTGAACGACTTCACTCATGCCATCAAAAATGTGTGCATATCAGTTGAGCCTCTCTGCTTGATGCCAATTTTCTTGACCTAGTAGAACTAGGTAATGTGTGTTTAAAAAGATGTGTAGATGGCTGTGCTTCCAAGGTTTTTCCTCTCGCTGTTTGTAGATTGGTTATCTCCCTTTAACGATTTGGCGTAATCTTTAAAAGTGATTTCACTAACTTTGAAACCTCCTGATTCTCAAAATCTTATCAGATCCTGAACTGGAATCTCTCCCCAACATCTTGATTTCAATGGGAGGGACTCCATGCAGCTCAGAGTTCCATTTGTGTGGTTCTCAGTGCAGGATCGGCACCATAAATATTTCCCTGTATTGCTAGAAACACTGTGTGGTAGATTCATACCAGTATATGAAAAACATACGGTTGGGGCAACACTGAGCATTAAAAAACTATGTGATAGACCTCCCCCACCAATCATAAAAGTGACTAAGAATGAGATTTGAGAAATAATATACTTTGAGGGGTTTTTTTGTATTTGCCTTTTTTTGAGCAGTTAGGCTTCATGTTTTCACATTTTTTTTTCTCTCGAACCATGATGGCTAGAAACAATTTTTTTTATATAAAATGAAAGTTAAGATTCTCACATAAACACGTGATTCCAGAAACTGAGATTTAAAGAAAAACACCAAGTATCATGAGAAGTTTGATAAAACAGAGAGCTGATAGAAAGTTAAACAGGAACTACTCTGTCAGCAAGAGATAAATGATTATTTTTCCATCTTGAAAATGTTACTTTCAGATGACAGTGGGGAAAACTCTGAGAAGTTCATGCTCAAAATTAATTGTGGCCCTTTACAAGATGTTCTGTAAATATCAAACATTCTAACAGGACACTGCTATTTTGAAAAAAAAAATTTTTCAATTGTAAAAAAAAATCTGAATAAAATGTACTGTGTTTTACTAAGCATTGTAACTAGGTTATCATAGTTTGTGGTACTGGTTTAAAAAAAGAACAAAACTAGATTATGAATGATTAATTCACAAATATTTTTAATGTGTTAGCAAAAAGTCCCTGCTGTACTTTTTGTGTTGAAAGGTCAACATTTGCTAAAAACCAGAGTGCTCTAGAGTGGGTATGATCTGTCATTAACAGCTGGGAAGTGAGTCGGCCGAGAGTGTCAGACTGGACAGAGAAAGCAAAAGAGAGATAGGAAGGGTACATAGAGCTCATGCTGGTTATCCCCTCGCCTTACAAAGAGGAAGCATGATCTAGAAAATGAGTAAAGTGTAGAGTATAAGAGAATCCTTGTATTCTGTCGTCCGAGTGGAACATCTATACCCGTCAGGGTGTATTCTGGATTTGCCAGTGACTCAATGAATTCATACATCCATCACTCTTTTCCGGTTATTTAAATGGGACTCATATGTATTTTACCTCAGAGGGTGTGTTGGGAGGAGTAACTAGTTTGTATAGATAAAGAACTATATAAATGCTAAGGCCTTGATTCAGCAGCTTTACAGTCCCTTTTATGCTGCTACTCTGGCACAAAACAGATTGCTCTCCCCACGTGGGAATTCCTATGGTCAGTCCGGTTTCGTGGGAAGCATAGAGCTAGTTTCCTGCAAGCAGAATGCTGACATGACTCCTGAGTTACATCACAGAAATTAAAATACTTTTTGAAGCATGTGGCCGGTGCCACATAGACATGTGTGTGTCTACGCATACCTACCCAACCTGGGGCATTTCACAGTGTCAGAGAATCCTCACCTTAGATTGCACTAGCTCCTACACTCCAATTGTTTTTTTGACTGAGTTGGACAGCGATCTGTGTTAAAAGAGCCAGCCTTTATGCCCAAATAGATGAGAAACTCAGCTTTCTTTCTTTTTGTTTATTTAAAATGGAAAATGATAAAAACTTACCACTGGGACCAAAATGTGTATGATCTAAGTGGGTGGTAGCAGGATTGGTGGGACATTTTTCATCAACTTTGTTTCTCTATGGAAACAATAGAAAATTGAGGTTTTGACCCAACAACATTTTTAATGGAAATGTTTGTCAAAAATCTGAACACCTGAAAACCAAAATGTTTTGGCCAAATTTCAAAATATTTTGATTCCGGAATGCGGCTTTGGTGCCTCATGTCCCTGTTCTTTTCCATGGGCTGGGTGCTTAAGCTGGAGTACATCTCCCATGGTGCACCATGGCCAGGGATTACCATGATGCAGCCACACCCCTTTATCATGAGAGGGCACTATGATGCATCAAGGGAGACATAGGCTGAACAGGGAATCCATTTTACAGAGGAGATTGTGAGCATGAGGTACCATGGCATCATTTCCAAACTGAAATATTTCAGTTCTTGATTTTTTTGCCAAAAAGTCAAACTTTTCCAACTCGATTTCTAACAATTTTTCTTCCATTTTCATTGAAATTTTCCACAGAAAAAAGTCCATCTTCCAGTCAGCTCTAGATGGAGCTATTTACAACTTGGGGGCGAGAAAGAAAGCAAAAAATTGCTTTGTGTGCCAATCCAAAAATGCTAAGGCCAACACTGTTAAAGTTGTTAACGTTTTCTGCCCTCTTTGAGGCTGGGTCAGAGCTGGTGGCTGCTCAACCAGACTGCTGCTGCCCTGCAAATATATGTGCCATTGCTGCATAACATGCTCCAAGAAGCACATGCAGGATACATCTCACAGTCTCCGCATCTTCTGATCCTTACAGTGTTCCAGCAGTGCAGAGTGGGGAAGGCAGCAGCACCAAGTGGGAGAGGCGGAATGCGAAACTGACTCTGTGTGTGTGTGTGTGTGTGTGTGTGTGTGTGTGTGTAGAAGAATATTTTATTTATCACCCACTGATGTAAATCATTTGTGAGGGGAACTGTTAACATCTTTGGCAGCATATCACTAGCTCCAATTCTACGGGGGGAAGAGAGGCAGAATCTCTCCTAACTTCAGGGTTTGCTTCAGCTCAGCATGTACTAAGTCCATGATATTCACATTTGTACATGCACCTAAAATATCCAATATGAGGCACTGTGTAATCCTTTTATTCTGTTACAACAAATTACTCCTCCCTGTGTGAACATGTTGGCCACAATACTTCATACTTGAGTACACTGTGAGTCAATGGGGGGGTGAGTGTGCTCAGCAAAGCTGCAATTAATGATGTGTCTAATTATGGAGTTAGGTTGCTAAGTCAGGCTCCTGAGTCTGAAAAGCTGGCCTATATGTTACTTTACACAAAGATTAAGCTGCACTGGTACCACCAACCAGTGTGAAAGGAACTGTTTGATTTGAAGCTCAGAGAAGTTTTGCTTCACTTAGAATTTTTATATTTACAGAACTTGGGTGGCCTGGAAATTCTGTATATACTCCATAATGAGCTGATTTTACTAATAGTCTGGAAATAAATCACTGAATGCAAATCTATAATGTGAACTTTCCTACCAAAAATACTAGCTGGTCACCTCTGAATCATTTTAATTTCTCAGCCTGGTTATTGCTCCAAGCTGGTTGTCAGCCCTTTACCAGTAATTCATGCAATGTTACCCACCTACTTTCTGAATAGTAGTTATTGCATGTTGGAATTTTAGGCCAGTACTCCAGTCAGTGCACTGTAAATCTTGCAGAGCACAGAAATACACAGTCTGCATGCAGTAGCTATCCTTTTCACACTCAGGGTGAAATTCTGGCCCCACTAAAGTCAATGGCAAAATTCCATTGACTTCAATGGGGCCAGAATGTCATACTCTGTATCGAAAGGACAGGGTACTCTGTGAAAACTTTATGCAAATTGGTTTGACTCTATATTAACAGACTTTTCTATGAGATGTGAGACTTCCCGCCACTTCCTAATGTTCAAATACTACACACCACTTTACACATAGCACGATACATTCCTTGAGATAATTTTTAAATATAAAATTTCCTTTAAAAAAAGGATTTAAATAATACTACTGCTCCACGCTACATCTGGTAGAATTCTATTTCTTTAGTAAGTCCTTTGAGATCTACTGATGAAAAGCCTGATAGAAGAGCTAGGTAATATTTACATTAATCAGGACGTTTTGCCATTTCTTTATCAAATTTATTTAAGAATCAATCCTCATTTTCTAATATTGGACTAGCTCTGCTCACAAATAATTTAAGTATTAATGTTCAGTGTTACATGTTCATTAATTGAAGACCAATTCTTAAATGCAAAGCTTTCAAAGCTTTAAGCACATTTCAGAAAAAATAAAAAACTATCCTTAATCAGCTGCATTTTGTACACCCTATGTATGTGGCTAATGACATAAGCACAGTTTATTTCTGCCAACAATAAAGATAAATAGAGCTGGTTAGAAAATTTCTGACGGAATGTTTTTCTGTTGGAAAGTGCCATTCTTCAAAAGGAAAACATTTAATGGAAATGTGTTGATTTTGACAAAATTTTGTTTAGGGAAAAAATGGAACAGAATGTTCCAGTAAGATTAAAACATTCGGTGTCAATCTTTTTGACAAAGAGCGCTTTAATATAAATGAAGTTGAAATCGGAATGAAACATTTTGATTGACCCAAAACAAGTTTTTTCCATAATTTTGTTTAATGGGAATTTAAAAAAAAAAATGTTTTCTTTCTGTTTTAGATTGGGGAAGGGGGAATTCAAAATTCCAGAATTTCCCAGAAAATGGAACATTCAGTTCCTGCCCAACTTTAGACACAACTTTTACAACACTACTACTACTATATATTTCTATAGTATCTTCTCCCCAATAGATCTCAGTATAGTTTACAAAGATGGGAATCATTAACCTCATTTTACAGATGGAAAACCCGTGGTCCAGATAGTTAAAATGACTTGCCAATGGTCACAGGGCAACCATTGGCAAAGCCAAGAGAAGAAACCAGGTCTCCTGATACTCCGTCCAGGCTCTTAACCATCATGTCTTCAACGTGTTGCATGTGTTTCATTTTCTTGCTCAACATCTCCCTCTGCATATGTCTTGTAGGCAATGCAGGGAAAATATTTTCATTCATGTTTGCTTCTTTTTGATACACATGACTGTGATAACTGGATGAAGAGTCTAATGAAGAAATCTGACCCTGAAGACAAATCCTGAAGTATTTTACTCAGGCTTTTCAAGACAATGAAAGTGTTGCCTGAGTAAAGACCACAGAACTTTGTCCCCTGGTTAAATCTAAAATTCTGGTTCAGATTTTCAAAGCCCACTTGGTGATTTGGCCTCTTCAGTGAGAATATCTTTACCTCTTAATTCCACGGTTTGCATAGGTGTCAGCAGAGGGAGTGGAGACAGCAACTCAGGCCTCAGAAGTGACAGTATCAGCGTGATTACACTGTGTTGCGGTAGCTCTCTGATACTGTACTTCTCTGAAAGCAGCCAGGTCTTTCACACTACAAGATGATGATGGAATTTGACAAATAGAGCTGGTCCTCAGTTTTCTGGGTTCCCATGTGCAGTATCGTATGTGGAGTCTCATTGAGATCTCTTCCCATCTATGACTTGGTTCTCCTCCCTGTCTCATGTCCCTTCGCACCTAGTTTCCGCTTGCCTATTTATGACAACTCCTTCCTTCTCACCTGTTAAGAGGCTTAATATCCTATGGTACTTCCTGTGTAGACCAGGAAGCCAGGCAGTAGAGCTGAAGTACAATTCTAGCAATGACATGTCAGACAGAGAATTCAGCCTCTACTGTGTCCAGTGTAAACTACAAGGGGAATTTGAGAAGAGAGAATAATTATTTGAGCTGGAACTTATAAAGGAAACACAGATTACTCTTCTTTTTCACAGAATGGCATGGAATGGCACAACGGGCCATAGGAGTTTCAAGTTGGTCACTCAAAAATGGAGGCATCTAAAATTAGGGGACGCTTCTACAGTTTGGGTGTAAGTGGTTTGTCCAAGGTCACAGGACAAGTTTGTGTCAGGGTTAGAAATGGAACCCAGGTTTCCTTATTTTCAGTCCTGTGACTTAACCATAGAACCAGCTTCTCCTTCCTCTTCTGGAGCATGCAGGTCACCATCTCCCAGCAGTGCAGCTAGATTACAAATCTCCATCTGTAAAGTTTTTCTCCCCCCCGCCCCCTTGTAGTTTGGCTTGAATTTCAGTTCTAAATTTAAATGCAACTACTCCATCTGCACTGTCCAATAACCACTGAGTAATTAGGCTTTTACACAGAGAAGGAATTATCTAAAGAAATGTCTTCATGTAAAAGGGCATTTTCTGCACTATGGCTCTGTGTCTATTCTGCCTCGTTACTTGCAGGATATAAATAGATACCTGCTTACCAATCCCCATAGTTTGCTATGCTCCATTTTATTTGTGTGTGTGTGTTGGGGGGGAGGGGTTGTCCTCCTTCCAGAAGCATGGGGAGCTACACCAACCCACTCCATCTCCCTTATGTTGCCACACCCAATTCTGTAGATGACCCAGTCCTCTGGCCAGGTCCTTAATAGTTTCTGTCCCCTTCAGGATGATGGGAAGTTGGTAGTTCCACAGCTCTAGTGGGGGCTAGACAGCCCTGGGTCTCGAGCCTTCTTCTCCTAAGTGCTTGGCTGGACTAGGCAGGGGAACCCAACCTGACCACTCCACTGGGTTCCAGCTCAGGGCCTTTGTTTAGAACAGGCAGATCCAATCCTTCTCAATTCCTTGCTGCTCCCTGAGCTGCTTCCTGTCTCTCCTCTTCTGCAGGCTTTCCCAGCCTCTTGCCCTGCTTCTTCCTCTTTGGAGTTCATTGGCAGTTTCTCCCCAGTCTGCTGGTAGGATCCTCTCTCTGGAATCACTTTGCTTTACTGGCAGTTGCCCAGCCCTTCTGCCTAACAGCACTTTTATCCTTACAGTTGCTGCTAGTCTAATCATACAACTGTCTATTCATACAAACCCAAATACCCTCGCCCCACCCCTTGTCCCACCTCTTCCCCGAGGTCCCGCCCTGCTCACTCCCTGGAAGTGGCCAGCAGGTCCCTGCGCCTCTGGGGGGACAGGGAGTCTCTGCGTGCTGCCCATGCTCCAGTGCCAACTCCGCAGCTCCCATTGGCCGGGAACTGTGACCAATGGGAGCTGCGGGGGCAGAGCCTGACTTAGCACTGCTGTGCCGCTGACCAGGAGCTGCCCGAGGTAAGCGGGGACAGGGGGTTCCACGCGCCGCTCCCGGAAGTGGCCGGCATGTCCCTGCAGCCCCTGGAGGAGGGCGGGGGGTTCTGCATGCTGCCCCTGCCTGCAGGCACCGCCCCTGCAGCTCCCATTGGCTGCAGTTCCCAGCCAATGGGAGCAGTGGAGTCGGCGCTTGGGGTAGAAGCAGTGCATGGAGACCTCCCCCCAGGGGCCACAGGGGTATGCCAGCCACTTCTGGGAGCAGCGTGGGGCCAGGGCAGGCAGGAAGCATGCCTTAGCCCTGCTGCGCTGCTGGACTTTTAGCACCTAAAATATCCCGGTTTGGCTTCAGGAGCCTCCGGGATAGAGCCCGATTCTGGGAGACTCCCAGCGAAACCAGGAGGGTTGGCAGCCCTAGTTGCTGCAGGCCTCCAGTCATTTTGGACTGAGGAGGCAGGTAGCTTCTGTGTTAACCCTTTAGTTACCAACCTAGCATGGGATCTATAGATCCCATGACAGGGTGCCTTGTCTCTTTCATATAACTAGGAAAAGTTTATGCTGAGATTCTGATGCAGCATTGGTTTCTAATACAGGGTATCACTTTTAAGGATCTGCATAGTCATCTCTATACTCAATGCAAATAACACAGCTCTCAGGAAGCTCTTCAGTTTTTCACTGCATTCTTTTGTAAGTTATATGTGAATGTCCGGTGGCTTACTTGCTCAAGATTGGCTCCTTGTTAATAATGGTCTTTTCTCATTGCACATCTAGGTCCCTAGTTCATTTCTGTCCATAGGCAGGACTGCAGCTGATCAGAGGAAATGAGTTATGATGAACAATAATATCTTAAATTTCTATAGTACCATTCTGCTCAGAACACTTTACAAACTATGGGTCTGATGCTTCTATTATTGTTAAATGGGAATTTTCCCATTGATTTCAATGGAAGCAGAATTGGGACCTGTATACCTATACGTATAGGAATCACTTCCTGATGGACTGAAGTACAGTTAGTTCTGGGGAGTGGAGGGCATCAGCCAGATGAACAAGCTGTGTATAAGAGTCAAGGAAAGGGAGAATTTTCACACTGAATTAAACCTCCTACTTTGATAAGAAATACCATACAATTATTATAGTTCACCCAGTGGCTGGGTTTTTAAAGACTTGTGTAAAAATTATATACAATGGAATTTTCAGTAAAAGAAGGGTGAAGGCCTGGAAAGACTTCCATTGACTTCAATGGGCTTTGAATCAGTCCCTAAATCTGTGGTCAAAGCTATCAATCCCTCCATTTTAGTTTTGTTGGTCATACTAATTAGCCTTGTTGCAAGTGCAGAGAAACTACAAATGGAACAAAGTACAGCTGGGACAAGACGTTGGCCCCCCTTGTTGACAATCTGAGCAAAGAGGCCAAGGTTTGAATGAGCTACTCTCAGAACCTGAGATGATCCAGATCAGAGTAGACACCTGTAGGAATTGTTACTGTTGCTAATCTGCTGCACCTGTTCTGTGGAAAACTAGAAGACTCAGTCTGTAGATGTCAGTTTGGTACATCTCACCAGCCAGAATTTAATTCATATATAGTTTATATAAACTAAATCCATAGCAAAAACATTAGCAATCTTCCTGCAGGAGAAATGTATTATATACCCTGTACAATTTCAGAATGTGCAGATGAATCAAGGCAATTTTCACACAAATGAATAGCCTTAACCTCTTGCATGAATTCAATTCAAGACCAGATGTCCTAAAAAGCTTGATGAGAGCATTACTTTAAAAAAAAATTCTGTCTATAACTTCTTCACTACATGTTTCACTGTAATTTTTCATAAAAATCTGGATGACGTTCATTGTAAAGATTGACAAGGCCTTTCAAAAAAGTTATATTGGCATATGATTTATTATTAATCTATAGTTCCTGCGGCAGCTTGAATGGGAGGAGCAAATGGTACTTGCGGAGAGTAATTTGTAGCTAAAAACAAACACCCGAGCTAAAGCTTTTTGTTTAAAGGTCTGATGGGTTTGAACCAAGAAAAACTGGAAAGCAATGTAATATTAATCTTTCACATATTAGCAGAAAATATTCTTCTTTTCCCTGGAATGAAAAAGAAATGGAGACTAAAAGAAGCTTATATGTAAGGAAATGTTTGTAAAGAACCAGTAGGGGGCACTATGACTCCACATACAGAAAAAGGAGTGTTGCAGTAGTCATAAATTATTTTGTGCACTTACTTTAGTATTAAAGTTGAAAGCACTGTAAACTGCATGGTGGTTTTTTTTATCTTCTGTACAGCAGACTATTCTTCTAGTTTGACCCCCAAATGTATAGGTTTATTTAACTATTTTCCTTTAACTGGCAATAAATAAAAATCTTTGAAAATTTCCATATTCCTCATCTGGAGTTTAGTTTGGAGCCCATTCAATATTCAAATGCAATACCATTTCCTCCCTCTGACAAATATAGAGTAATTAAGCGTTTCCCTAGACAAATGATTACCTAATAAATGGCCTTCAAAAGGCAGTATTAAAATGAAGCAAAAGGCATAGTTAGTGCAAACGGTGACCAAGCAATAAGGTGCAGGAGCAAAAGGCAAGCTTTGCATAACCAATCTGTTTCAGCAGCTTTAGGAATAATGGAAGTGCTTACTGGTATAGCAGATCTACATTAAACATAAGTATAAGCCCGATAGTGCATATAAAATCTTAAACACAACATTGACTGACTGTAGTATTGGCCATTAATTTCCTTGAGATTGTAGGTATAGTCACAAGAAAACAAGATCACATTTACATGAGACACAGATTTGCACATGTCTGGTTTAAACACAAATATATAAACAGCAAGCAGACTACAGAAGATAATGACAGTCGTAAATGCCCTACTGTATACTGATGTAGTTGTCGGAATAGCAAATGAAAGAATTCTAAGGCTGATGACTTTGAACTGTTTTAATGGAATATCCAACTTCAGACTGAGTAAATTTAAAAGCTTGTCATTTTTGACCAAAAATGCATTCTATGTCTGTTTTGTCATCCCTTCTTAAAATTATTTTACTGATGATTGTGAATGCTTCTGGAAACAAAATAAAATAAACCACTTAGTATTCCATCAGCAGCAATCTTAGCATTCAAATTAGGAACACATTTTCCTATCTTGCTATGGAACTAAAGCATTTGGTCCTTACTGGGGGGGGGGGGGGGAAACGTCCACTAGCATGAAAAATATTTCAAACATGGATCCTGAAAATATTTATAAAGTTAATTTGAAACTTTTTTTCTTTTTGACAGGTTGTAATAGTGAGAACATTCTGGGCCTCAGGCCTCTCCCGGGGGACATAGATGGAGGTGGGTTAATAATCCTGAGACTAGCCTCGAACATTACTTTTTCCAGCTTTTCAGTGATCCCTAGAAAATGCCCTGGGCACTGGTTGCTCCTGCTTAATCAAAAATGTGTCAAATCTCAGAAATTGGGATGGTTTAACTGCTAGTGGGCTTTTTTTAGCCATCCTGTGCCATCATTGACTCAGTCATATATATATATATATATATATATATATATACACACACACACACACACACACACACACACACACAGGGGGGACTCTTGAACTACTAGTTTGTCAGGTCATGGCTTGAGAGTCTGCCTTTGACTGAGAATAGTGTTACATTCCCTTTGTGTGATATTGTGGCCGATATGGTATGGAAGGATGGATTATCTCCCATGTGTGACCCCTCTGGCCCTCTCTTTGACTGTGACCCTGTAGTTGTAGGTTTTCAAAAACACACAGATATGTCATCTGGCTTTGTCCCTGTGTTGATCATCAACTTGCTGGAACCCTTTCATGTAGAAAGCCTCGTTTGGCCATAGCATCCAGTATTGAAACCTAGGGTTCCCTTTTGGTGGTGGATGGCACTACTCTCCAAGCTCTTTGTGAATTTCATGATCCATTCCATTAAAAATGACCATTCTGATTCAACTCTCTCCCCCCTTCTTCTTCATCATATAAATCCATTTTATTTCACTGAGGATGACTAATGTCTAGGTGACTGAGTTAGCTATTAAAATGTTTTTTTCTTGATTTCATTATACTTTATTCTAATATAAAGAATATGTAAAGACTGCGGCTGCTGCAGAAGATTAAAGAGCTTGATAGATTTAGGTTGTTTGTATTCCTTTCTGCCCCTAAACAGAAAGGAAAGGGTGCTGAGATTTGCAGAATCTGGATCTCTGGTCCTGAGGCCCCAACAACACTTCTCTTTTGAGAAGGCATATTTCCTCTGGTTGTTGCTTTGTTTTCACAATGTGGCTGTAACGTGTCAGGTAGATGAAGCAAACAATGCAAAAATTCATTCTTTGATTCAAGGATGTTTTAGACATAGGCAAACCAAAACCACTTTCTATAGATGAAGCTGGATCACACTTCATTTCTGAAATAAACAAGGTTGATTAAATTTTATTTTTGAAATAAATCAGTTAATATAAGGGGAAGATTGCCTTCATCAGACCTCTTTTTTCAGCGCTAATAAATGCTGGTTGGATGCCTCCAATCTAGAATGTAAAGAAATATGATCTTGTATTACAGTGTTAGACCAAATTTTGCAATTTTGTAGGTTTTTTTTTAAAAGTGATCTTGTTGCTTAGTAAGAACTAATTGATTCTTCTCAGTTCATTCTACCAATGCCTCTAGCTTTTTAAAATTAGGAGAGAAGGCAACAATATGTGATATCCAGTTTATTATACATATTTTTTTTTTAGAACAGACTGTATTGAGAATCACTGCTAGTCTAGATCTGCAAGAGCTGAGCCACAGACTAGAAATTCCCATTCAAAGCCCTTTCTCTAATTCTCCTCATAGAAGATTCAATAGACAGATTTATTGTTTCTATTGACAGGACCTCTTGAACAGCTTCTTCTTTTGTCCTACATTCCATAAAGCAGTGGCTCTCAACCTGTCCAGATACTGCACGCCTTCCAGGAGTCTGATTTGTCATATGCACCCCCAAGTTTCACCTCACTTAAAAACTACTTGCTTACAAAATCAGACATAAAAATACAAAAGTGTCACAGCACACTGTTACTGAAAAATTGCTTACTTTCTAATGTTTACCATATAATTATAAAATAAATCAATTGGGATATAAATAGTGTGCTTACATTTCAGTGTATAGTATGTAGAACAGTATAAACAAGTGATTGTCTGTATCAAATTTTAGTTTGTACTGACTTCACTAGAGCTTTTTATATAGCCTGTTATAAAACTAGGCAAATATCTAGATAAGTTGATGTAACCCCTGGAAGACCTCTGAGTACCCCCAGGGATACACGTACCCCTGGTTGAGAACCACTGGTATAAGGAAACACCTTCTACTGAGAAGATCCCCAAAGAGGCTTTGTCTACATTGAGAAAATAAGGCTTAGTATAGGGGAAGACAGTCATTGGCAGAACAAGACCTTAAGGAGCTATGCCATCCGGGTGCAAATGAGATGTCCAGTAAGAATGGCTATCTATGCAAGAGGCCCAGGAATTCACAAAATAGAGCCCAAGATGCATAGGTTTCTGGATCTCACTCCCAACCTTTTTCCTTCCCCACTTGATCAGATCATTCTGAGATAATATTGTAAGGTGGCTTTTATGGATTTTCCTACATGCTTTTTTGCATCCAAATGGTTTTCCAACAAGTGACCCTAGGACACTAATAAACTGTTTTCATTATGTCTTCCATCCCAGCAACAACGTAACATGATTTCTGCGTACGGGTATTGTCTATACACAACAATTCTTTTAGAAATGAACAACAACAGGAAACAGACGATTCCCTATAAATCATAGAATCATAGGACTGGAAGGGACCTTGAGAGGTCATCTAGTCCAGTCCCCTGCACTCATGGCAGCACTAAGTATTATCTAGACCATCCCTGTCATGCCAGCACATCGCTCGCCCGCGCCGCTTCCTGCCGCCCCCATTGGCCCGGGACGGCGAACTGTGGCCAGTGGGGGCCGCGATTGGCCAAACCTGCCGCGTCAGCAGGTAAATAAAACTGGCCCGGCCTGCCAGGGTGCTTACCCTGGCGAGCTGCGTGCCAAACGTTGCCGACCCCTGTTATAGTAGCTCCATCTAGGTTGCATTTCCCTAGTTTGTTTATGAGAAGGTCATGCGAGAAAGTATCAAAAGCTTTACTAAAGTCAAGATATACCATGTCTAAGCATATTCAGCCTTACATTTTTCCTGCAGTGTTGTGAACCTAATCAGTATTTCTGGGTGAAATCCTATTCCTGGGGAGTTTTGCCATGGCTTCAATATAGCCAGAATTTCACCCACTGACTTCAATGTGTTCAGAAGGTTGGCAGTATTAGGCTGTTCCCTAGTTCATGAGAACAACAGAACAAACAAAAAAACAACAACCCCAATTTATGTGAAACTGAAAAGAAAAGAAAGTGAAAATGACTTGGCTCTTTTCCATACTCCAAAAGCCCTGGAATGCAAAAAATAAGCTGATGGTGACAGTTAAAGTAGAGTATGATGTACATTTCCCATTTTAATAATATACAATGTTGCTATGGTAATTGAGGCAAGAAAATGTACTTTTAAAATATTTAATTTTTATGTTGAAGTGTTCCTTAAAAAAAAGTAAAGTACAGAAAAACAGCTTTTCACAAAAAGTAGAAATGTTGAGCTACAGATCAAATTTTCAATTACAAAACATTGTTTATATATAATACCTGTATCTGCTACATAAACATTTTGTCACTCACCCGCTTCCTTCTCTTCTGACACATTGTTCCATGAACACCATAATTAAAAAAAGTCACAAACACTGTACATATTATAAGTAGGCTTGGAAGGATTAGATTTTTATTGATAAATGTCGGTAAACATCGATTTCACCGTATACTCACATACAGATGAAAAAGGATTTCCATTGATAATAAGAAAAATGCACAGATAGGCAAAGTAGGAAAAATGCTCCTTGAGAACTTATTAGAGTTTGATTTAAGGATATTTACTTTGTAAATTTTGACATGTGATGTTGACAATTTGTGTTTTAATGGTTATAAGGTTTAACTTTTTTAATCTGTGTCTACTGCTGTCATTAGATTATTTTCTGATTCCCCTACTTTCTGACCCTCCTATAATTTCCCACAATTACAAGCATTTTTATTTTAATCACGTATAATGTTGCTCAACCATGAAAATTTAAATTGATAAAAACCTAAAAAATTGCTGAAAAATAACCATTGATATCTGTCTAAATTTTAAAACATTAAAAATTGAATTTTGCCAAGCCTAATAATAATTATGGGCAAGCAATACCAAAGCCATGCTTATTCTCTTCTGATGAAGCACTAGCAAAGCAGTATTTGAAATATAAATATCTAATGAAGAATCCATTTAGGAACTAATTTCAAAGTTATTCATTTTTCTTTAATTTTTAATTGTATTACTTCTCTGATGCTGCATTAGGGAGCAATTGTGTGAATAGTAATTTGTTACCCTTGCAAATGTCAATTTAGGCCAAGAACCACATTTATCATCGAGGGCTCAAATTATGGTTCTCTTCATTTGAGAGGAAAGTTTTATATGTTTTTGATAAGTATATTAGCAATTAAAAGTCGATCCTGGTGTGCTGTATTACACTGTGTGGGTGTGCACCCCTCTCATATCCTTTTTTATGTGAGAAGGTCCTTCATTGCAGGTCCAATTTTCCCTGCATCCCACACAAACCTGCTGTTCTTTCTTTTTAGGTTGCTGCAGTATATTCATATCGGAACCGCTGAGCTATGAACTGATAAAGCTACAGAAAAATCTGTTATGCTTACAAAAATTTCTTTAATTTTCAAGTTCTTGTTATATTAATTTTTCTTGTGGACTTGATTTTAGCCATCTGTTCTACATTTACAAAGGTCAGTGACCCACAGTTGGTTTTCAACTGCTTTAAAGATATGGGAGGTGCGACATTGACCTACATAGGTCCGAATGAAAAAGAAATAGTACCGGTGAAGTGCTGAGACTGTCAGAGTAACCTTTTTTTCAGGCAGTTGCAAAAGTGTGCTCCAATTTGATTTCTCTCATTTTCTAATCGTTTACTGTAACTTTCTGGAAGATTTCGTTTCAGGTGCATGAGCTAGTCAGAGGTCTTGATTCTGATCTGACTTGTGGTGGCTTTACATTAGTGTACTGCCATTGTTGTTAATCGAATAACTCCTGATTTACACCAGTGTACTGTAAGATCTGTGTCAATCCCCAAAGGTTATAGGAATATTAAAGGTTCTGTAAATTAAAAGCCTGAAATTATGAATTCTTGATATAAAAATTCTGGCCACACTTCAGCTAATGGCCAGCATTCCTCTGAGACAGATGCCCTGATTCAACAAGGCACTTAAATATGAACCTAATGTTAAGCATGTGCTTAATTCTCATTGAATTAATTATTTTTCCACGTCACAGCTTCACCTGCTGCTCATATAATCCAAAGTCAAACTATAAACTAGGGTCCATGTGGCTCACAGGCAGCTTTCTTAATGGTAAACAAGTTTCATCTATTGGCTAGGCCAGTAGGAGCTTTGCAAATTTTTTCCTGCAGGAATCCCCATATTGATGCTTCCTCTTTTATGGTCTTTTAAAAAGTATGAGAATCACATTCAAATATACCTAAAGCTGTAGTACTAGTAATTTCTCCCAACACTAAATATATTGGAAATGGACTTTTGGTAAAAATGTTACGTGTACAAAACTGTCATTGCAGCCTTTACATTACATTGTCACAGCATTGGAGTCTTACTGATGATTAGAGCTGTTTGAGGATTTTCTGACAAAATGCCAATTTGTAGAAACAGAGACAGTTTGTGAGAAAGGGTTGCTTCTGGTGAATTACCTGATTAAAAAAAATAATGGAAAAAAGTTTCAAAGTTGTTGCAGTGTCCCATCTTGACATTTTTGAAATGTCAAGTTTTGTTTTCCATTTTGAAATGCTTTTTTGCTTTGAAATTTTAGTTAATTAACTAAAAAAAATAGAAAAAAGATTTTTAGAAAGACTAAAACATTTCAATTGACTCAATCCAAATTTTTTTTTAATTGGTTCACAGCAATTTTTGAGATTTCAACTTTTTGTCCACATTCAGGACAATAAAAATTTCAAAATCTTGAAAACTCTTATGGGGTGGGAAAACTGTTCTCCATCCAACTCTACTCATGATGATTTTGGAGGGGCAACCAACTTCCAAATCAAATTGATTTTTATGCTACATTCTAAAAATGTAATAACAAAATAGTGAAACCCAGCCAATATTCCAGGAATTAGGAATTTTGGTCTCCGTTTCCTTTCATACTGATTTTCAGTCTTTATTTTTGGCTTAACTTCCTAGGACAAATATTAATAGTTGATTTTAACTGTGACTACATAGATTTGAGCTGAAATCAGTTGTTTTATTCATAATAAATAAACAGAAAATTTAAAAATAGTCAAAAACATTTTTCTAAAGTTTCTTCTAGGCCCATTAAAGTCAAGGGAACAGCTCCCGTTGATTGCATTATTTCAATGGAACTTAAGCATATGCTTAAAGTTAAGGATATGCTTAAGTGCTTTGTTGAATAGCTGTGGAGTTAAGCACATGCTTAAACATTTTGCTGAATTGGGTCCATAGTGTGAACAGAATGACTTCCACTGGAAGTTGATCTTTTATCAGCTTTAAATTGAAATCTGGAACCTTTCTCTCTCTATATATGCTGCAGGACTGTCTACTGCTATATCTATTAATAATCAGTATAGACATGAAAAAAGATTCTTTCCAGGTGATTCTAATCCATGCTAATTGAAGTTCATGAAGGGAAGGGATTTGTTTGCTATTGCTTGATGTGCTGACTTTTGGACAGAACTAAGGCAGATGGATGTTTATATTCACTTTGGTTTTGGTACAGTAAATGATAAAATAATTATTTTTTTAAATTGGGTCTCTTAAAGTATAATGACAACATAGAATCAAATTCACCTTTTGCACAATGTATCTAAGGTATGAGCCAGTAAATTGATACATACGTAGTAAATTAATATCTCCAGAACTTAAAACTAAATGTTGTAAAAACCAGCCCTTTTCATCAAACCAGTCATCTTTCTCATAAAGTAACTTGACTGAGTTTCACTTATTCCAAACAGCAAGTACAGGGAAAGAAGCAATTAACCATGCAACAGATGTTCACATCTAGATAATGTTCTGCTCCTCTGCCTACAGATGAAAAACAACAAATTAATTACATTTCGGAGATCATAGTTCTGGACAGTCACCCAGTTCCAAATGGTAGGAAGACAGTGCCTTCCAAAAATTCTGTTTTTTTAAAAGCCTATTACAGCATTTTATCATAAACAAAATACAGGTGTACAGTGCTAAGCCTTTTATTGGTAAAGCTTTACTTACAAAAATGAATGCCAAAGTAAAATGGGCTCAGCTTGGTATTAAATAATTGTACTGTTCTCCATATGTTGGAACCATTACACGTCTATCTTTGACTACCGGGTGAGTGCAGCTTGAGACTGAAGAGTGTAAAGCTGAAATTCAGTGGTGGCCAGATAAGTAATGAATATGGGACTAAGGAAAAAAGTATTGTCAAGTAAACTGGCTTATGTATATAATAAGTAATAAAGTATTGTCAAGTAAACTGGCTGTGGATCAAAGTAAATTTCAATTTTCTCCATACTAAAACAATATAAATTGAAATTTACTTTGATCCACAGCCAGTTTACTTGACAATAATTTTTTCCTTAGTCCCATATTCATTACTTATATATAAGCAGTGAAGCGCTTTCAGTTGCATATCTGTAAGGGTATGTCCACACTACGAAATTAGGTCGATTTTATAGAAGTCGATTTTTAGAAATCGATTTTATATAGTCGATTGCATATGTCCACACTAAGTGCATTAAGTTGGTGGAGTGCATCCTCACTACCATGGCTAGCATCGACTTACTGAGCAGTGCACTGTGGGTAGCTATCCCACAGTTCCCACAGTCTCCGCCACCCATTGGAATTCTGGGTTAAGCTCCCAATGCCTGATGGGGCAAAAACATTGTCGCGGGTGGTTTTGGGTACGTCGTCAGTCTCCCCTCCCTCTGTGAAAGCAATGGCAGACAATCGTTTTACACCTTTTTTCCACTCAGGCGCCATACCACAGCAAGCGTGCAGCCCACTCAGCTCAGCTCACCGACACCGCCGCTGTTGTGTCCTAGGTGCTGCTGGCAGCAGATGGTGCAGTAGGTCTGCAAACCATCATCATACACCGCTTCCACTGCAACTCTGCTCTACTGCTATTGCCTTGATAGCAAATTTCTCCATGTTGTCTGTCATGGGCTCCCGGGTACGTGTGTTCTTCCAGGGGAAATGTGCGTGGAGCTAACCGATGTCCTCCACCGCCCTGCTGCAACTCTGCTCTCCTGCTGTCCTGCAGACGCCATACTACGGCAAGCACAGGCCCTGGCAATTTGGACATCATGGCGGTAATGGGGCAGGTTCATGCTGTGGAACGCCGATTCTGGGCCCGGGAAACAAGCACAGACTGGTGGGACCGCATAGTGTTGCAGGTCTGGGATGATTCCCAGTGGCTGCGAAACTTTCGCATGCGGAAGGGCACTTTCATGGAACTTTGTGACTTGCTTTCCCCTGCCCTGAAGCGCAAGAATACCAAGATGAGAGCAGCCCTCACAGTTGAGAAGCGAGTGGCGATAGCGCTTTGGAAGCTTTCAATGCCAGACAGCTACCGGTCAGTCGGGAATCAATTTGGAGTGGGTAAATCTACTGTGGGGGCTGCTTGTGATCCAAGTAGCCAACACAATCACTGAGCTGCTGCTATCAAGGGGAGTGACTCTGGGATATGTGCAGGGCATAGAGGATGGCTTTGCTGCAATGGGGTTCCCTAACTGTGGTGGGGCGATAGACGGAACACATATCCCTATCTTGGGACCGGACCACCTTGGCAGCCAGTACGTAAACCACAAGGGGTACTTTTCAATGGTGCTGCAAGCACTGGTGGATCACAAGGGATGTTTCACCGACATCAACATGGGATGGCTTGGAAAGGTGCATGATGCTCGCATCTTCAGGAACTCTGGTCTGATTGAACAGCTGCAGGAAGGAACTTACTTCCCAGACCAGAAAAGTACTGTTGGGGATGTTGAAATGCCTATAGTTATCTTTGGGGACCCAGTCTACCCCTGAATGCCATGGCTCATGAAGCCGTACACAGGCACCCTGGACAATAGTAAGGAGCAGTTCAACTATAGGCTGAGCAAGTGCAGAGTGGTGGTAGAATGTGGAGTTGGATGTTTAAAAGCTCGCTGGCGCAGTTTACTGACTAGGTTAGATCTCAGCAAAACCAATATTCCCATTGTTATTGCTGCTTGCGGTGTGCTCCACAATCTCTGTGAGAGTAAGGAGGAGATGTTTATGGCATAGTGGGAGGTTGAGGCAAATTGCCTGGCAGCTGATTACGCACAGCCAGACACCAAGGCGATTAGAAGAGCACAGCTGGGCGCCCTGCACATCAGAGAAGCTTTGAAAACCAGTTTCATGACTGGCCAGGCTACGGTGTGACAGTTCTCTTTGTTTCTCCTTGATGAAAACCCGCCCTGCTTGGTTGACTCTACTTCCCTGTAAGCCAACCGACCTCCCCCCTTCGATCACCGCTTGCAGAGGCAAAAAAGTCATTATTGTTTCAAAATCATGCATTCTTTATTAATTCATCATATAAATAGGGGGAAAACTCACAAGGTAGCCTGGGAGGGGTGGGTGAGGAGGGAAGCACCGGGTGGGGTGGGGTGGTGGATGAGGGGAGGAGGGAAGGACAAGACCACACTACAGTTCAAAACTTATTGAAGGCCAGCCTTCTGTTGCTTGGGCAATCCTCTGGGGTGGAGTGGCTGGGTGCCCGTAGGCGCCCCCCCCCCACGTTCTTGGGTGTCTGGGTGAGGAGGATATGGAACTTAGGGAGGAAGGCAGGTGGTTATACAGGGGCTGCAGCGGTGATCTGTGCTCCTGCTGCTTTTCATGCAGCTCCACCAGACGCCTGAGCATGTCAGTTTGCTCCCCCATTAGTCTCAGCATTGCATCCTGGCTCCTCTCAGCGTGCTCCTCCCTCCTGTCATCGCGTTCATTTAACGCTTTCCTGGACTCTGCCACTGTTTGCCTCCTCACATTCTGCTGAGCTCTTTCAGCGCGGGAGGACTGCGTGTGCTCTGAGAACATCTCGTCGTGAGTGAGGTTTTTTTGCCTTCTAATCTCCGCTAGCCTTGGGGACAGAGATGATAGGGGGAGTGTAGAAACATTTGCAGCTGCGGTAGGAAAAAAAGGGAGAGTAGTATTTAAAAAGTTACATTTTAGAGAACAAAGGGAAGACTATTTCACAGTGAATCAAGCGATTCACATTACATGGCACATGTGCTTTTGATACAAGGTCGCATTTTGCCTCTTATATTGAGTGCTTGCCAGTTTGGTGTGAGACATCACATTTGCTCGGCTGGGCAACAGAATTCGGCTTGCAAGGCAAAGGGTTTCGGCTTCTTCAACCTTCATAATATGTGGGAACGGTTTCAAACAGCAGCGCCCTCCTTTCCCATACCAAGCAAAGCCCATTGGGTTGGCCATTTAAAAGAAGGGGCTGCGGTTTTAGGGTGAATGTGCAGCACAATCCAACCCCCCCACCCAATTCTCTGGGATGATCGCTTCATCCCCCAAACCCCACCGCGTGGCTAGTATCAGGGAAGATCCCTGTCAGCCTAACACGAACAGCTCAGCATGAACGGGCCTCCCCCCACCACCTGGCTAACCGTGGGGATGATTTATTTTCAGCCAAAAGCAAACAGCCAAAGCCCGGGCCCATTCGCTGCAAGGTTTTGTTCTGCAATGATTCCAGACTACTTGCTACTGGCTTGGCATAGTAAATTAATCATTAAACACGCTTGCTTTTAAACCCTGTATTATATTTACAAAGGTACACTCACCAGAGGTTCCTTCTCCGGCTTCATGGTCCGGGAGCCCACCTTGGGAGGGTTGGGAGGGTATTGGCTCCAGGGTGATGAACAGTTCCTGGCTGCCGGGGAGAAGGGATTCTCCGCTTGCCTGCTGTGCGCTATCCTCAACCTCCTCCTCCTCTTCAAACTTCTCATCCGTGTTGCGTGAGACTCCCCCTTTGCAGATGTCCATGGACAGTGGTGGGGTAGTGGTAGGGGCCACTCCTAGAATTGCATGCAGATCATCATAGAACTGGCATGTATGGGGCTCTGACCCGGAGTGACCGATTGCATCGTTTGTTTTTTGGTAGGCTTGCCTCAGCTCCTTAACTTTCATGCGGCACTGCTGTGTGTCCCTGTTGTAGACTCTGTCCATCATGCCCTTGGAGATTTTGGCAAATATATTGGCATTTCGTCTTTTGGAATAGAGTTCTGCCTGAATGGATTCTTCTCCCCATACAGTGATCAGATCCAGTACCTCCCGTTCGGTCCATGCTCTTTTGCGATTCTGGGACTCCATGGTCACCTGTGCTGATGAGCTCTGCATGGTCACCTGTGCTGATCAGCTCGCCATGCTGGCCAAACAGGAAATGAAATTCAAAAGTTCCCGGGGCTTTTCCTGTCTACCTGGCCAGTGCATCTGAGTTGAGAGTGCTATCCAGAGTGGTCACAATGGAGCACTCTGGGATAGCTCCCGGAGGCCAATACCATCGAATTGCATCCACACTACCCCAAATTCAACCCAGCAAGGTCGATTTAGTGCTAAACACCTCACCGGGGAGGAGTACAGAAATCGATTTTCAGAGCCCTTTAAGTCGACAAAAAGGCTTGGTCGTGGACGGGTGCAGGGTTAAATCGACCTGACGCTGCTAAATTCAACCTAAACTCGTAGTGTAGACCAGGGCTAAGACAAATAGAGCTATTCAAAGAATAATACATTGTGTGCACAGTGATGCTAGGGTCTATGACTGAAGCCCCTTGATGCTACCACCAAAAAAAAAAAAAAAAGTCATGTTTAAATTCTGGCTGTATGAGTATTATTTAATAGGTTAGGGTATCTCCTTGTTGGCCTACCTGGTGTTTAAAGCAATTGACATCCGTGAAATTTCAAGTGTGAAACAAATCAGCTGGTCAATCTTGTCATGGGGGCAAATAGGTGAGAATAACAAACCAGCCATAGATTTTACTGTAACAATGATATATAGTGAATCATGAGGCCAAAGGTCTTTAACAAAACACTCTCTGGATAGCATAGCTGCTTTAATAAAAGATAGTCTTTCACTAATTAAAGAAAACAAAGTTTATCCCCTAAGGATAAAGCGGTGGCCTGGCCAGTGCCACTTTCTGCAGCTCCCATTGGCTGGGAAAGGCGAACCGCGGCCTCTGGGAGCTGCGAGCAGCTGAACCTGCGGATGCTCAGGTAAACAAAGCATCTCGCAGCCCACCAGGGGCTTACCCTGAACAAGCTGCGAACCAAGTTTGGGAACCACTGCCCTAAGGGACAGATTGTTCCTCCCTCCTTTGTATCCCTGCACAACTGCTGGGTCCCTTAAGTGTGGCCCCCTGGAGCACAAGACATTCCAGAGGTGAGTGAGCAGGACTATGGCCTGGTGCACAAGGGGACAATGCTGCACCTCTCAAAGGATGTAGCACCAGACACATTCCCCCTGAATGACAGACAATTCTGGCAGCAATTGTGCCTTGAGTCCCATTTGGGACTGCTTTCAAAGTAAAATTAGCGTTTTGCAGTACTCAAAATGGCCTACGTGAAGGCCACAGAATAGCAAATAATCAAATTCAGACTCATGTTGTTAGCAGTTTATTGGTGTGAATCCTGTAATACCCAATCAGATCACTGACTTGGCCCAACACTTTAAAAATGAGATTGTTTATTTATAGATGTCTGCATTAAAGATATTTTGAAGGGGTTTATCTCAGCCGCTGTCCCAAATGAGCCACCTGAAAGTGCTCAAGTGTTTTCCCACAGGTAATATTGCAGAACAGTACCTTTGTTTGCATTACTCTCTTCTCATACTATCCCTCACTCCCAGGCCTGCCAGCCTGGCTCACTCTCCCAGGAACTAGTGATCCTACATGCTGCCCTTTCTATCTCCAGCTGAGGAGAAAATTGCTGCCCAACACACATCCTCCGCTCTTTGATCCTCTCCAGAAGGTCAGCGTGCCTCCCTGCAGTTCATTCAAGATCACTTTAAAGCCAATTATCTTTGTCTTGCATGATGATACATGATAATATGCAATAATTAATGGGAATAGAGAGCAGTGGTTAAGTGAGCTTTTTATAGCTCCAATACCTAGAATGTATTGTATAATAAAGCAGTGTTATAAAGCTTCTGTGGATATGAGCCTTTTATCCCATGTTCCTTAATTTTATATTATGCCGTTACATCTTAAGCTCATTGCATTTAATGAAAGAGATATATCCTATTTTATT
The DNA here is from genome assembly GCF_002925995.2 of Terrapene triunguis. Classification (NCBI taxonomy): domain Eukaryota; kingdom Metazoa; phylum Chordata; order Testudines; family Emydidae; genus Terrapene; species Terrapene triunguis. The sequence goes on from NW_020664383.1 coordinate 2,438,585, forward strand.
AATCAAAAGGCAGCAAAGATTGCCAAGCAGCTCAGCAATGAAACATTCAGGCTGAATCGAAGTGCATTAATGTACCTTTTTATATGAGATTATAAAGTCTCATGGCAGGTTCTTACCACATGTGTTTGTCTCGGTTTTTATTGAAGTATTTTCATCTTTTCACTCTGTCCACTTCTGTGTCATATTTCGGAGTCATATTTTTTTTAAATTACGTCATCACTATTTATTAGATGCATATTTAACAAGGTGATCCTCATTTCTATAAACTGGTATAATATAAATGATGAAAATACATAATATTGCAAGGTATTAGGAAAGGCTGTAATTTTCTCAATATTATTATCAAAACATTAATTATCAAAACATCAGATAGTGAAAGAATTACTTATTAAAATATCTTGCACTGAGTTGCACTTTTCAGCCTAGGATCTCCAAATGCTTTACAGAGGTGTGTGGGGAGAGGAAAATATCTTCATTTTACTGTTGATGAAGCTGAGGCACAGATAGGTCATATGTTTTGTCCAAGGAACACTGCAAATGAGTTGCAGAGTCAGGAATCTGGGTGTTCTGGTTTCCAGTCCTATACCCTTCCCATTAGACCACAATCTCAGGTAATGGAATATTTGGGAGCCCCTCCCAAAGAGATGAAAATGGATTTGAAATGGTCTCAGTTGTGGTGATGACACAGGAAAGGAAATAGAGCACCAGGTTTGTGGTAGCTAGAGAGGTTCAGAAGCTTCAAGCCAAAAGCCTCCAGGAAAACTTTTCCTGGGGTTTTTATTTCTCTCCTTACTTTGTTTACAACACTTCTTAGTGGTTACATTCCTGCGCATAGAAAAGCCAGGCAGTATACATGCACACAAGATAACGGACCCATCTCTTGAGCGCGTGAACACCAGCTGCGAGGGTACAATCAAATCAGCCAAAGGGTTTTCCCAAACACAGACGTGGGGGTGTAAACAGCTCCTGCCTCGCTGCCAATGGAAACAGTTTGCCGTAACCATGGCTAACAATTGGGGAGCTATACATCCGCACATCCCCCCCTGTTTTGTTTTAGATGCGGTGTTAAAACAAAGCACTCTCGCAGGGTAGCATACACAATGCCACTAGATTGGGTATACACTAAACGAAACAGCAAAATAAAACATCAAGAATCAAAACTAAGACCTCATACTATAAAAGGGTCTTTATCCACTCTAAGGGTGGCTATAACTAAATGTAATTCCACCAAGGAGAAAAAACGTCCTGGCGGATAACTTAAACATAACATTTCAGCATATTAATCTGCTATTGCATGCGGTTACTATTATCAGTAAACTTAAAACAACACATTTCTTTCCCTGTCTCACACCCCAGTTGTTGCTGGGTGGTTTACAGACAGGAACAAGGCAGGTACTTAACAGACCTTGCATGTCTGGGGCAATGGCCAGGCAGAAATAAGATTGATTTAATACTTCTGCCAGGTGGACCCAGATGTTAAACTGCAGCCGCTGCTCCATCTGGGGTTCGCCTTGGCAACCAGGGGCCAACAGGAAACTCCCCAATACACACAAAATAAGGAGTGAATTAGCATTAAGGCAAGCTAACAATGTCACAAGGTAATTTTCTGCAGTAGGTTCCAGCTGCTGCTGCACTCGCAGCTGCTCGGCCTGCAATGAGAGGGCTTTAACCTGTCCCCAAGTTATGCGCTGCGGGGGCTCCCGTGGGGAGCGCTGGCAAGGACGCTCGGGATCCTGCAGATGTAGATTGAACTGAGGAATGGGGTTCGACAGTCCCTGGTGCCAGGCCATCGCCGTGCCATGGGCGGACGTTACGCGCTGGGACCCACAACGGACCTGTAGGAAGAGAAACGGCAGCATGCCCCCGTCCCCACGTTATAAGGGGTACTGGGCCATGCCACTGAGGATCTGGGGCCTTGCGATATCTAACAAGGGGGCGGGGCAAGGCCTGGTGGCTGCGAAAATGACGTTCTGCCGCAGAGTAATTGTCGGTCAAATTCAAATGATTCAGGGTAAAGAGCACTGTAGCCAGCCATTCCTGGCGGGGAGGAAGGCCTACTGGAATCCCCCCTTTCTGTTTTTGGCAGGCCAGTGCCTGTTTGAGCGCACGGTTGGCCCGTTCCACAATGGCCTGGCCTGTGGGGTTATACGGGATGCCAAACGTGTGAATAATGTCCCACGTGGTACAAAAGGAGGCAAAGGCCGAGCTACAGTAGGCGGGGCCGTTGTCGGTCTTAAGATGGGACGGGTGACCCATAATTGCCATAGCGCGAATCATGTGATTTATAACATGACGAGAGGCCTCACCCTTCTGGGGGGTGACCCACACATAATGGGAAAAGGTATCTACACACACATGAAGATACTGCCAGGGGGCAAAGGGAGGGAAATGTGTAACATCCATTTTCCAGAGCTGGTTGGCCGAGGTTCCACGAGGATTAACCCCTACCTCCGGGCTATTGGAGAGAGAAGCGCAAAGGTCACACTGGCGAACAATGGCCTGCGCCTGATGCAATGGGAGAGTAAACTGCTTGGCAAGGGCCTTGGCGGACTGATGAAAAAAGGCGTGGCTTTCGATTGGGGAGGAAAAAATTGAGGCCACCGATTTGACCGCCTGGTTGGCCACCGCGTTACCTTCTGTCAATAGGCCCGGTAGTGTGGTGTGACTACGAATATGTGCCACGAAAAGTGGGCTAGAGCGGGAGGAAAGAAGCTGTTGCAGGGTAAGAAAAAGGGCCAACAAATTGTCATCACAGGAGGGCGACACATAGGAACCTGGAAGAGACTTAAGAACATTAGTAACATAAAGACTATCAGTAATCAAATTAAAAGGGTCATCCTGGAAGCATCGGCAGGCCAGGATGACAGCGGCCAATTCTGCGCCCTGGGGGGAACGCTGAGGCAGGGTAAAGCGGACTTGCCAAGTGCCTTGCTCCTGCCAGCTGACCGCACCTCGTGTTGGGCCGCCGTCCGTAAAGAGGGTAAGTGCATCCTCAATGGGGACGGTTGACAAAGACGGCCGGAGGTGAAGGTAACGTTGTTGTAGGAGTGAAAAACGGGGGTCAGGGGGAATGTGATATTTAATTTCCCCGACATAGTCAGCAAGAGACAATTGGAGGGTGGCACTGCAAGAAACAACGCGTTCCCAGTCTTTAGCCGGAATAGGGACAATAATGGCAATGGGGTCCCAACCCAAGAGGGTGCGGGACCGTTCTCGCACTTTAAAAATCAGCTCTGCGGCCTATTGAGGGAGTGTCTGAATAGTATGCGAAGGGGAGTGGGTCAAATAAATCCATTCAATTAAACGAAGACGCGCTGCCGCCCCCTCCTGGGTGAGGACAGCTGTCGGTTGTGAAAGTGTGGGAAGCAAAATGGCAAAAAGGGGTTGTTCCCTTTCTCGGCGGTCGACCCACACTTGGGCCAGGGTCCGGTTAATGAGGGTGACCGCTTGGCGCTGTTCCTGGGAAACGGGAATGATATCTCCGGGGAGGCAGCCCTGCCGAAGGCCAGAAAAAAGAGGGGACAGCATGGAGGTGGTCAGAGGGCAAAAAGGATGAATCCAATTGAGGGACCCTAATAACTGTTGGAGCTGCACAAACGTAAGAGGGTTGGGCAATACCAACTCGGGACAAACTGGGGGGGCATATGACTGGAGCATGCGGTGACCAAGATACAAAAAGGGTGGCTGACGCTGGATCTTGTCCGGTGCCACAACCAGGCCACACGCCGCAAGCTGGTGGCGCAGTTCGTCCAGCCAGTCATCAGGGAGGACGGGGTGAGCCACCAGGATGTCATCCATGTAGTGGTAAATTAAGGCATCTGGGTGTGCTGCGCGGAAGGGCCGTAAGGCCTGCGCAACAAAATGCTGACACAAGGTGGGGCTATTCAACATGCCTTGAGGGAGCACATTCCATTGATAGCGTGGAGTGGGCTGGGAATGATTCAAAACCGGAACAGTGAAGGCAAAACGCACCCGGTCCTCAGGGTGCAGGGGGATGGTAAAAAAACAATCTTTCAAATCTATTACAAATAACCGGTAATCACAGGGGATAAGGTTGGGATTGGGGGTACCACACTGCAGGGGACCCATAGGCTGTATAATTTTGTTAATGGCACGAAGGTCCTGCAGGAGGCGCCACTTACCAAATTTCTTTCTAATTACAAACACAGGGGTATTAAAGGGGCTAGTAGACTCCTCCAAATGTCCTGCCTGCAGCTGGTCATTGACCAAGTGCTGGAGGGCCTCCAGCTTGTCCAGAGGAAGCGGCCACTGCGCAACCCATACGGGCTCGTCAGTGAGCCAACGGAGGGGGAGGGCCGTACGCCTAATCATCAATATGGATGGTGGCAGTAAACTGTGTTAATAAATCACGGCCCCACCCCCCAGGGGCCCAGCACTCCTGCCAAAAATGCCCGGGCCGCGGCGGTGAGAGCGCCGAATCCTAACCACTAGACCACCAGGGATAAGCTGCCCGGGGCGTGCCCTCCGCCTGCTCGGGGATGCTCGAAAACTCCCCGTGCCATACAACTGCTCAGCGAGATAGGCCCCCCCACCTTGTGCTGCTGCCGCAAGCGCCTCTTGCTGGTACTCGCTATCCCACACAACGTATTGCGTGGGAGACAGCACCATGCGACACATGTCTTTCCAATCTTGGGGGAGCAAGAAATAACTGTTTGACACACCTTCCATGATCCCCAGGGTGAAAGCGGACCGCACCCCGGTCTCATGAACCGCCTTGCGGAGCTCGCGCAGAACCGAGTAGGGGAGAGCCTCCCAATCCACTATCTCCCCCCCATTTCCATTATCCCGCCAACAGACGGGGAATGCCTCGAACCGACAGCTGGATTCCTCGTCGGTCAGGAGACCGGCTTCACGCGCTCGCCGCACCGCCACGGCGACAGCGCCCCCCCCGCCTGACCGGTGGGCAGGGGGGCGCAGCCGTGGGCGGCGGCGCAGGGAGGGTCAGCTGTGGGTAGGAGGGTGGTGGCCCATCACCTGGGGGCAAAAGGGAGACCAGCTTGGGGCCGTCGGGGCCGACCCCCTCCAGCGCCTCCTTACAACGCTGCCAGAGCAGCAGGTGCTGAACTGGGGCACGGGGTTCACTAAACAAGGTGATCCCAATCCGTATCCAATCAGAAAGCTGTAATGACCCGCAGTCTGGATACCAGGTGCACTGGCGATCTATTTCCCTTAGAAGGTCCTCAATATGAGCGACCGGGACAACGATACATGATTGTTGCCGTATAATCTTTTGTAACTCTCTTGCGTGCTCCTTCTGGGCACTGGAAAGTCCCTCCCCCCATACTCACGAATTAAGGGGCGGCAAACAGCCGCGGGGCGTGCTCGGCGTATCCAGCCGGTGAGTAGAGGGGTATCACGTCGGGGTCACCAGCTGTGGTGACGACACAGGAAAGGAAATAGAGCACCAGGTTTGTGGTAGCTAGAGAGGTTCACAAGCTTCAAGCCAAAAGCCTCCAGGAAAACTTTTCCTGGGGTTTTTATTTCTCTCCTTACTTTGTTTACAACACTTCTTAGTGGTTACATTCCTGCGCATAGAAAAGCCAGGCAGTATACATGCACACAAGATAACGGACCCATCTCTTGAGCGCGTGAACACCAGCTGCGAGGGTACAATCAAATCAGCCAAAGGGTTTTCCCAAACACAGACGTGGGGGTGTAAACAGCTCCTGCCTCGCTGCCAATGGAAACAGTTTGCCGTAACCATGGCTAACAATTGGGGAGCTATACATCCCCACACTCAGTTGTTCCTTATTTATAAAATGCATTTTTACGCTTTGAATATCTGTAGTGTAAAGTAAAATCAAAAAATTAATTGAATCTTAGTCAAGTATGAGGCCAAGCAACCAACTTTCTATAATTCCCAGACAAAAAACAAACAACGCCCCCCAAACAACAAACAAACACAACTATGTTAAGATGGAGCTAAGGTTAAGAGTATGTATCACTAACTTGATAATAAAATAACATTAAAGGGAAGTTTTAATTTCCCAAAGCCCAAACATAATAAACTCAGAAAATGCAGAGTCAAGGCTACACTTAAAAGAAATCTGAAGTTTTAAGTTAAGAAATGCATAGTTAAGACACTCAAATAACTTTATCTCTGCCTGGTAGTGATGTCTTGCAATAACCAGATGACTATAATTAAAGCAATTTAATGTTTGTGGTCTCAGGTTAGTTTAAAATAATTTTTAAAGGCACATTAGGTTTTTAAATATTTCCCCCCCTCCTTCTGACATTACAACTTCACATACCACATCTTAATGCTCGGTAGAATAGTCTTGAGAAGTTGCAAGACAAGGTATTTTAAATTTATAGCTTTTCAAATACTTCCTTATGCTTGAGTGTCAGAAAATTTTTGAACTTTCCAAAGCTCATCATATCTCCAAAATGTCTTGTTCTAACAGCTTTTAGTGGGTTTCTTTGTGTGGCTGTGTTGGGAAAGGAGAGTTGTGGGGCATTTATGAAGACATATAATATAAAGAACTTGTGACAGGGATATCTACAGTAAGGTAGGCACAGGGCCGGCTCCAGGGTTTTTGCCGCCCGAAGCAGCGCAAAAAAAAAAAAAAAAAGCCGCGATCGCGATCTGCGGCGGCAATTCGGCGGGAGATCCTTTGCTCCGAGCAGGAGTGAGGGACCGTCCGCCGAATTGCCGCTGAATAGCTGGACGTGCCACCCCTCTCCGGAGTGGCCGCCCCAAGCACCTGCTTGGCAAGCTGGTGCCTGGAGCCAGCCCTGGGTAGGCACCCAAGGGGCTTATTAAGGGGCTCATTAGAAAAGGGATATAAAGTAAGCCAGTGGAAGGCTAGCCAAGATCATCTGAGAGGGATTGTATGTGACATTAAGATCAGCCTGGCATTATTTATACACTACTCTAGTAGGCCTCCATTCTGCTCCCTTTGAAGTGAATGACAAGAATCTCATTGACATCAGTGATGCAGGATCAGAGTGTTTGGGGAGGGGGAATATGTTATTTTATGGTTACAGGACAGGTGAAAATGAATTATAATGACCAAAGGTCAGCTAGTTTCATTTGTCTGGTCTCTGCCTTGACTTTATTTCTAGAGATAAGAAGATGAAGCCTATGAGAGCCAAGCTTTTTGAAAGGGTGGCTGTTGTTAATTCCATTGTGAACTGGGTATGGTAAAATAACTGCACTCTCAAATCTGGGAAACCAAAGTTGCGGTTCTAGAGTGTGATTTATTTTTCTTCAGCTCTATATTGTACATCTTCTGTCAAGACAGTAGAAAAGGCGTTCAGACAGCAAAATCCTGATAGGAATCTACTGTTTTAATGTAATATAATTGCAATTTTCTAGTTTTAAAGATTTTCCAGTCTCATAAAATCATAGCCAATCAATTTTACTATGTAAAGATTTAAAACTACAAACTACTTCACTAAGAAAAGATTTTAAGTTATGGAGCCCACTGGACTTTGTAATAGACAGGACATGATTGGTCTAATTTGATAGCATTAATAATTTTGTGTCTTTACTGTTTTGTGCAATAATCAGAGCCAATCTATTGCCTGCCTTGGAGATAAAGTCCTTGCACATCAAGGTCTGAAGATTGGACTTGAAGTCAGGAGAAGACATTGCCCAGCAATTAACCTGGCTGCACCAGATCAGTAATAACCCTGTGGAGCTTTTAGATGTCTGGAATAAAGCCATACAATGTAGCCATACAATGGACAGTCAGTGTTATGGTCCCTCACTGTCTAAGCATATTGTTATTGTTGATAATTTCACCCTATCCATTTATTAAAAATAACATATCTTATAAGAATGGTTGGCTGGCAACATTTCTCTTTGCACTAGTATGGTAATATTTGTAAAATAGGAGAGCAACTTTTTTAGTGCTTCTCCTCTCACTGATTTGAGACTTGTTGCTGTCAAAGATGGAAGAAGAAAGTCAGGCAGATAAGCTAGAAAGTGACATGAGAGATACTGAAGCAATACAAGTGCTTGTCAGATCACCTGGCTCCTCCTCTCAATCACACAATTTTCCAGCCCGGCAGAGTAAGATTTGGAGGATTTTGTGTGTTAACTGGACTTCTTCATTTTTACCTTTTTTCCATGTCTGACTGCTGATTTCTCAAGGTGGAGACTGTTGTTTTCTGAAGTTACAATCATCCACAGTGGGATATAAGCAGAGGTGAAAGTAACCCGGTACGCCGTACCGGGGCGGCCCGGCTTCCCCAGGGGGCAATTTAAAGGGCCTGGGGCTCCCAGCAGGGGCTGGAGCCCCAGGCTCTTTAAATTGCCACCAGAGCCCCACTGCTGGAGCCCTGGGGTAGGGCTGCAGGGCTCTGGGGGCTATTTAAAAAGTCCAGGGCTCCCGCTGCTCCTACCGCCCCGGCCCTTTAAATAGCCACCGGAGCCCCACCACCACTACTCCAGGATTCTGGCGGCTATTTAAAGGGCCGGGGTGGTAGAAGCATGGGAGCCGCGGGCCTTTAAATGGCCCCCAGAGCCCTGGGGTAGTGGGGGGCTCCAGGGGCTATTTAAAGGGCCCGGGGCTCCAGCTGTCTCTGCCACCCCGGTCCTTTAAATAGCCGCGGGAGCCCCGCTGCTTCCCCAGGGCTCCCACAGCTATTTAAAGGGCCGGAACGGTAGAAGCAGGGGAGCTGCGGGCCCTTTATATAGCCCCCAGAGCCCAGGGGTAGCGGAGGGCTCCAAGGGCTATTTAAAGGGCCCGGGGCTCCAGCTGCCTCTGCCACCCCGGTCCTTTAAATAGCCGCGGAAGCCCCGCTGCTTCCCCAGGGCTCCCGCGGCTATTTACAGGGCCAGGGTGGTAGAAGTAGGGGAGCCTCGGGCCCTTTAAATAGCCCCCAGAGCCCTGGGCTACTGCTGCTACCCCGGTGTGTGTGTGTGTGGGGGGGGTTACCTTACAAGGTGGGCTGGGGCTGGCTCTGACTCCCTCAGCCATACCCCTTCTGCCCTAGGCCCCGCCCCTTCCCGGGGCCAGAGCTGGCCCCAGCGTACCGGTAAGTCACTGGTTTTACTTTCACCCCTGGATATAAGAGGAGAGAGAGAGAGAGAAGGGTTTCTGTCTAGTGGCAGCTGCAATATCCACTGCTTTATTTGTAGAAATGGGCCCAAAATTAGGTCCTGAGAATACAAACATTTACATACATACTTAACTTTACAAATATGAGTAGACCCATTGACCTCACATGGGATTGCTCACATGTGGAACGTTTGGATTCAAGGTTTTGGTTTGGGCCCGTCCATATACTGCACAATTCTAGAGCTGGGTCTTGCAAGCATTTATGTATGTGAATAGTCTGGTCCTGAAATACCAATGCCAACGTTCTTCAGTAGAAATTGGGAAGTCTGAGCTGCTAAAATTTCTAATCTGGAAAGAAAGGGGAAAAAAGCAGCATTTAAAAAAATTAGCCCGTGTGACTCTTTATATATAAGGAAGGAGCAGTAAAGGGCACAGACACAAAATTTGCAGTTATCCTTTAAAGGAAAAGAGTGAGGTGAAGAATTCATTGATCACTAAAAATAATTAATGCTTGTAGTTGACTGGATTTACTGTGCACTTAACTCTTATTGGGCAGTCTTATATATAACCATTTTAAGTACAATATTTAAATCTTTTATCTCCAAGTTTTGACTCTGTACCCCATGAGTAGTATATACTGTAGGAAAGTCAATTAGAGTCTACAGCAAGCCTCTGAGCATATGACATCTCTGTCCTTGGATCAAAGTGAGGAATATCTTTTAGGTTAGGGGTGAATTTAAATGAAAAGCTTATAGTGAGGAAGGAAAAGAATAATCATACAACATAGACAAAGCAATATTTTCCAAGAAGCTTTTCCTATTGTTAATAGAGACAATGATATTTCACAAAACTTTATGTATGTCTGAGGTTGTATATCACTTTGAAACTAAGTTTTCAGAGGATTACAACTAGAACTGTGTGAAACTTTCACAGCAAAGCCTGATGCTAGATTAAACTAATCTCATTTGGTTACAAGCCCAGGGTTCACTGAGATTCAGTTTCAATTAACTTTTCGATGAACCTCTTGGAATTTCAAAGATTCCAAGGCTAGAAGGGACTATTGTGATCATGTAATCTGACCTCCTGCATTCCACGTGCCATAGAACTTTCCCAAAATAATTCCTAGAAGGTAGCTTTTAGTAAAACATCCAATAGTGATTTAAAAATTGTCAGTAATGGAGAATCCATCACATCCCTTGGTAAATTATTTCAATGGTTAATTACTCTCACTGTTAAAAAAATCAGAGGGGTAGCTGTGTTAGTCATCAGTGATCTACAACCCATCCTGGACAATGATTCCTCACTTTCACAGACCTTGGGAGGCACGCCAGTCCTCGCCCACAGACAACCCGCCAACCTTAAGCATATTCTCACTAGCAACGACACACCGCACCATAACAACTCTAACTCAGGAACCAATCCATGCAACAAACCTCGATGCCAACTCTGCCCACATATCTACACCAGCAACACCATCACAGGACCTAACCAGATCAGCTACAACATCACCCGTTCATTCATCTGCATGTCCACCAATGTTATATATGCCATCATGTGCCAGCAATGCCCCTCTGCTATGTACATTGGCCAAACTGGACAGTCACTACGTAAAAGGATAAATGGACACAAGTCAGATATCAGGAATGGCAATATACAAAAACCTGTAGGAGAACACTTCAACCTCCCTGGCCACACAATAGCAGATGTAAAGGTAGCCATCTTACAGCAAAAAAACTTCAGGACCAGACTCCAAAGAGAAACTGCTGAGCTTCAGTTCATTTGCAAATTTGACACCATCAGCTCAGGATTAAACAAAGACTGTGAATGGCTAGCCAACTACAAAAGCAGTTTCTCCTCCCTTGGTGTTCACACCTCAACTGCTAGCAGAGGGCCTCACCCTCCCTGATTGAACTAATCTCGTTATCTCCAGACTGATTCTTGCCTGCATATTTATACCTGCCTCTGGAAATTTCCATTACATGCGTCTGTCGAAGTGGGTATTCACCCACAAAAGCTTATGCTCCAATACATCTGTTAGTCTTAAAGGTGCCACAGGACTCTCTGTTGCTTGTTAAAAAAATGTATGCCTTATTTCCAGTTTGAATTTATCTAGCTCCAATTTACAACCATTGGATCATGTTAAAGCTTTCTCTGCTAGATTGAAGAGCCACTTATTAAGTATTTATTTCCCATGTAGGTACTTATAGACTGTAATCAAGTCACTCCTTGTCCTTTTCTTTGTTAATCTAAATTGATTGAGTTCTTAATTCTAGCACTATAAGGCATGTTTTCTAATCCTCTTATCATTCTCATAGCTCTTCTCTGAACCTGCTCCAACTTATCAACATTCTTCTTGAATTGTGGGTACCAGAACTGGACACAGTATTCCAGTATCAGTCACACCGATGCCAAATACATAAAATAACCTCTATCTTCCTACCCAAGATTCCGCTGTTTTTATGCATTTTAGTATTGCATTAGCTCTTTTGGTCACAGCGTCACACTGGAAGCTCATGTTCAGCTGATTATCCATCATGACCCCCCCAAATCTTTTTCAGAGTCACTGCTTCCCAGGCTAGAATCCACCATCCTGTATGTCTAGCCTACATTTTTTGTATCTAGATGTATATATTTACATTTATCTCTATTAAAATCCATATTGTTTGCTTGTGTTCAGTTTACCAAGCAATCCAGATCACTCTGAATCAGTGTTTTGTCTTCTTCATTATTTACGGCTCCTCCAATTTTTGTGTCATCTGCAAACTTGATCAGTGATGATTTTATATTTTCTTCCAGATGTTAAATAGCGTAAGGGCCAGAACTGATCCCTGCCGGACCCCACTGGAAACACACACTCTCGAGATGATTTCCTGTTTATAGTTACATTTTGAGACCAATCAGTTACCCAATTTTTAATCCATTTAATGTGTGCCATGTTCCTTTTATATTCTAGTTTTTAATAAAAATGTTGTGCAGTACTAGTCAAAGGCATTACTGAAGTTTATCATGTCAGCAATATTAACTTTATCAACCTGACTTGTAATCTCATAAAAAAAAAATCAAGTTAGTTTGACAGGATTGATTTTCCATAAACCCATGTTGATTTGCATTAATCACATTACTTGCGTTTACTTCTTTATTAATTAAGTCCTATATCAGCCCCTCCATTACCTTGCACAGGATCAATGTCAGGCTGACAGGCCTCTAATAACCCCAGTCATCACTTTTATAGAAACTGGCACAACATTAGCTTTCTTCCAGCCTTCTGAAACTTCCCAGTGATCCAAGACTTGTTGAAAAATCAACATAAATGATCCAGCAACCTCCTCAGCCAGCTCTTTTAAAAATCTTGAATGCAAGTTATCTGGATCTACTGATTTAAAAACGTCTGACTTTAGTAACTTCTGTTTAACATCCTACAGAGATAGTGAAATAGAAAGAGTATTATTATCACCATATGATGAGACTATATCTGTTTTCCCCCCAAATACAGAACAGAAATATTTACTGAACACTTCTATCTTTTCTTCATTATTATTGATAATTTTACCATTTCCATCTAGTAATGTACTAATACTACTGTCAGGATACTTTTGTTCCTAATATATTTATGTAACAGAGTACGGGGCAACAGCATCTATTGAGTTCCTGATGATGGGAGGGTGCAAAAACTCTGGTAACTGCAGCTCTAATTAATGACCACATTAAGAAGAGCTGTGCCTAATTGATGGGCTGGGGAGAACTAAGAGGCTAATTAGGCCGGAAGGAAGTAGGATGGGAGGAAGCAGATAGAGAGAGAGGGCAAGAGAGGTTGCTCTTCCCTGCTTGCCTCAGGAGTGGAGAGCTCCTTAGGACTGTAGAGATAAAACTATATAATATATAAGGGTGGTAGAAACCAATCTTGTAGATCAGGGGTCGGCAATGTTTGGCACGTGGCTCGCCAGGGTAAGTACTCTGGCGAGTCACGTGCCGAACGTTGCCAACCCGTGTTGTAGATAAACTGCAGGGATGTTTTACCAGAAAAAAGGTCTCGAAGCTATTTTTGGACTTGAGCAGAGGCAGGAACGAGTGGGCCCTGCCACAATGTAAAAAAAAATCCTTTTTATTGTCATAGCTCTGCTAACCATACATTTCTCCTTGTGTCTATTGGCTTCCCTTATCAATATTCTACAATTCCTAACTTCTGATTTATATTCATTATTATAAACTTTCCTTTTCTCCCATATATATGAAACAAATCAGGTTTACAGGGCAAATTAAGACAAATATATATATCTTCAAGTGTTCTTCAAGTATATATCAAGTGTCTTCACTTGCCCTGTAAACCAGGTTTGTGTTGGTTTTTTTAAACCAGTACCCAATACAGACTTCCTCCTCAATTGTGAGATTGTGGCTTTTTGGGCAACTAGTAAGGAGTTCTTAAATGATTCCCAGTTACCATTCACATTTTTCTGATTTTAAATTCTTCCATCTGGTTGATTTGGCTCATAATTGTTTTCAATTTTAAAAATATTTTTGACTAGTCCACAAACCTGAGCGACACTTCAGCCTAGACAGGACTCCTTCTCCACAATAGGACTTGTCCTCTATCCTTTGGCTGTCTGTTTTGGAGGAAGAAAAGGGCCTACTATGCTCATTTCCTCCCAGCATCTTGAGGATGTGACCTTTTGTCTCCTTTCCCATGTGGTATTCTGTGAGGTGGGTAATATAATATCTCCTCTCAACCTGTTCCACATGCTCTGGATCCACAGCAAGTAAATTCAGGGCAGAGTGCAGCTAATCTAACCTTGCCCCCAATCCTGAAGAATTGGGAACAGTAAATGCTTCTCTGATGTGGCTGTCATCATTTACAAAAGCCTTGTAACTCAATCTGGCACTAAAATAGGCTGTAGAATGCACTGTGCTAAAAGTGCATCCCCATTGTGGTAGTAAGTGAAGTAATGAACAAAGTGGGATTGTATCTGAGGGTGGGGAAGAGGGTTATAAGAATGTACAATGCATGAAAAATAAACCACAAAAGAGTGTAAATATCTGCATAAGGATTTTTGCCTTGTTTTTTAGAATACAAGCCTCTTTGCAGCAACTAGAACATTTCTCATTCTCAGCATTTATACAACTTACAACAAAGATCCAAACTTTAAAAAGGTATATGTATTAAATCACTCATGGTCTGAGACCTTTTATGCCAAGCTGTAACCATGGGTATAACTCTACAGATGAGCTGTTATTAAGGCTGTGCATAACCCTCCAGGAAGCTGTCCATCAGTAGTTTCTCTTTTCATTCTGACCAACTGTCACTGGATTGAAGGGAGATAGAAAAGGTAGAGTTTCTGAGTGTTGAAAAAAATCTTCTTCTCTCTCTGCAGAGGACAGCAACAGTCTTTTTCTTAAAGGTATATTAACATAATTAATATGTCACACAGCTGTAGTGCACATTGGAGAAACTGCAACAGAGACTACAATATTAATTATATTACCTTAGCAGAGATGGAGGGAAGATCTAGCACTTCAGAGAGAAAGAAATGTTGCTAACAACAAGGCAATTATCTCTATCAGTAAGTCTCACACAATTAGGATGCAGGTGAAAGTAAGGGCCCCATCATCTTCTATTTAATATATAGATTATATATACATCATGTGTATACATGTAACTAATTCTTTGAGATACAAACTGTGGATGATGTTCATATGGTGAAAACAGTAACAAAATACAGAAACACTATTGATATTCACAACTGACAGAAAATCTGTAAGGCTTAAAATAATATTTTTAAATAATGTCTTGCTCTTCCATATCTACAAGAAGAGTAATACACACTGGCTAGTTTTTGTTGGAATAGTATCTGTTAAACCCAGGGGTGAATACCTGGCCATGTTAAAATCAATGAGAGTTTTGCCATTTACTGCAATGTGGCAAGGATTTCAGGATTTCTTGGCTCAGGAAAAAGTCATGCTTTCATACCATGATAGGAAAAGTATGATTCCTGTGTGTGTTTGACTTCACAGACAGAAAATTATTGCATCTAAATGAACACCTTGGTTTTGTGGGAGGCATAACTATTCTTCTATAAATCTGAACCCATGGGACATTCCTTTCTAACCCTACTAAACGTATTACTCTTTGGCCAAAGGCACATAAGCATTTTAGTAGGAAAATAAAGAGTTGCTAAAAGCTTTTACTGTTTTTTACCCTGATTCTTGCTCAGCTGACATATTATATTGCAGGGGTGGCCAAACTGTGGCTTGCGAGCCACATGCGGCTCTTTTACCATTAAAGTGCAGCTCCCCTCCACCCACCCCCATTCTCTCCCTACCAGACTGGGGAGGGGGAGCTCGGGACCTCTGCCTTGCAGTGGGGGTGGGGTGGGGTATGGGCTTCTGTCAAGTGGGGAGGAGGGGCTCGTGGCTTCAGCCCTATGGGTCACACCTGCCGGGGCTCAGGGCTACAGCGGGCGTAGGGCTGAAGCCCTGAGCCCTGGCTCCTGGCAGGTGTGCTCTGGCTTTTGAACTCCTGAAGATTGTCGTATGCAGCTTGGAGGGCCAGTGAGTTTGGCTATATTGGTTTAAATTCTCCCAGACACAAGGTGCAATGGCTTTTTATGACAATGGCCTCAGATGGATAATAGGTTGTGAATGGGAATGTCATCGTTTTTTCTGAAATTGCTGCAATAAACTGTCTTCTGCAGCCCCGGTTACCATGGAACCACATGCATTCCACTCTGTTCAGGTGTTGTACTTTAACACACAAGTGCCTGGAGAGTGATCCATTTCAAAGCAGCATATGGCAATGGTGCTGGCCAGAGACTGGCAATTCCATGTTGTGGGGACTTTTTAAATGTCAAATTTTGCTTTGTTCCACATTTGGATAAAACCCAAACCTTCTGCATGGTTTCATGAAATGGAATGTTGTCAAAGGGTACGTCTACACTGAAAACAAACCAAAAAATCCCATGGCGGCGCGTCTCAGAACTGACTCAAGTTTTCACCAACTCAGGCTTGCACTATGAGGCTAAAAATAGCAGTGGAGATGTTCCTGCTCGGGCTGGAGCCCCAGTGATGGGGTGGGTCTCAGAGCCAGGACTGCAGCCCAAGCGTGAACATCTGCACTGCTCTTTTTAGCACTGTAGCTCGAGCCATGCAAGCCTGAGTCAGTTTACCCAGACTCTGAGACTTGCTGCCACAGATAGTTTTATTATTTTTTGTTTTTTACAGTGTAGTCATATGCAAAAAGTCAGTTTTTGGATTGAAAAAGTCATGTTTTTGATTCGGGTCCTTCTCCTGAGAGTCCATCTTGGACCTCAGAACCCAGGTAGTCAAAACCGTCATTAAAATAGATATGTCTCCATGAAATATTTGAGTTTTGATGAAACAACATTTTCCAATGGAAACAAAGTATTGAAAATGTTTGGACTAGGTCTATTTGACCCAAGTGGATCATTTTTTTTTTAATGAAACAGGGATTTTCTGCAGAAGAAACATCACTTGTATTGTTATTAATGCAGTGTATATACCTATAACATGGACTACATAGTCAAAACTTAGGGCAGTGATAAGCTCTGAATGTGAAGCCAGGGCATGTGCATGTCTACATGGTGAGCTTCTGGTGCTAGTGAATCAGGATCTAGATTGCCATTTGACCCTTTTTATGAATGCCCTGCTAATTGGGTTTGAAAAGAAAAGCACATAAATGGGATTCTTGGTCTGTGTTGGTACAGCATTTAGCACAAAGGGCTCTTGGTCCATGACTGGGGCTTCTAGGCCCTACGTTAATATAAATAATGACTAATGACGATACTTTTTGAAATGTTGCTGAATGGGTCAAGAAGATAAGGAAGTCATTTGCATTTCCACAAGCTCACCACGCTTGTTTGTGTTATGAGTTCTGAAATGCTCAGGTTGGTTCACTACTGTAATGTAAGCTGCACCTAGTCACACATTCCAGATATGCATGGTAGCACAGATCGAGTTCCTTCATGGCATTCATTTCCATGCACTCATTGTCTGCACTACACTACTATAGACGAATAGTCCCAATAATAACACTATTGTAAGCTTCAGTAATCTTGGGGATAATTGTAACAATTGTGTTAAGAAAAATCCTATAATATTTAACTGGAACACCCAAAATTTCTCACCCCCAAAAACAACACACTGTATTTAAGACACATGATCATAGACATAGAGGTATTATTGTTGTAAACATTTCAGAGTTCTGCAATTCATTTGTCCTGGCTTTCACGTCATATGGCAACATCACCTCCACTGAGGCCTTTTTGTCAATTGATGTCCTTCCCACAGGTGCAAGTTTTGCTAAGTGGCAGGTCTACCCCATCAGAGGATTCTCTTTTGTTTGTATTCTGTTTGTATTCAATGACACAGGACAGAAGAAAAGAAGGGAAGATTCTACAAAGTTTTGATTTAATATCTGTAGTAGCTCAGTAGTTGTATTGTTTATAACAGTTGGCCTCTGTCCTCAATCCTTCACAGCACTTTCCATGATTATCTGTATACAAGCCCAGTATTTTATAAAAGAAGAATGGAAAAAATAAAAATAAAATTTGCAAAACAACTCTTCTGCAGCCTAAGTATCCAAATGGAAAGTGCTGAGAATTTGACTATAAAATTAAGTCTTTGATTTGAGACATAAAGCTAGATAGTTCAATTCACTGGCGCCCCAGGAGGGATCAAATATACAACATTGAAGTTTCTCTACTTTTTTATTGAAAACGTCCTAGTTGTTAGTCAGCTACGGCACTGTAGGTGGCATACAAAATTATATAAGTAACCACAGAGAGCATCTGTTCTAGATGAACAAGAAGTCTGCCTTGGCAAAGTGAAATTAGTTGAATGGTGGTATGTGCCCACTGTTTTTAGGAGTATAGCGTAGGTGAAAGCAGGAGCAAAGTGAACCTACTGATCAGTAAACACACCTACATTTGCTTCACAACCAAGTGAAATAGCACGACTAACTGATTCATATATTCCATTGTATTTCTCCAGTCAGCCTAGCTCTAGTATAACAAACCTTCAGGATAGAATTAAAAAAGTAGCTCATAAAGGTATAAAGTTTAAAATACTCTTTTTAATTCCATTGTTAAAGTAAATATTGTCTTGGAAAAAAACCCTTTATCTTGGGTTTCAGAATTTGTTGTGTAACAGATTCAATGGTGCAAATCCTCAGCTGTGGCCAAGGAGCGCATTGTGCAATTCTTGGGAGACAGGCACCCAATTTGGGTTTAGCTATGTGATGGGCTAGTTCCCTGGAATAAATTAGAGCAGCCTAAAGACTGCTTTAACTTCTTCTGGCTTCAAGAAGCCATTAGAGCAGCCAGGCGAAGGATGCCTGGCCATGTCTGACCTCCCTGGGCAACACTCGATGTGCCAGCCATAGGTATTTGGGATGGAGTAGGAGTTCTGTGTATTTCCACTGAGAGGGTGGGCAAGCTTAGATGGGGTGTGTATGTGTGTGTGAGTGTTATGCTGGGAGTTATAATGGCTGCCATCACCTGTTTCTTTGATTTACAGACAATTACAGAGGGAGTGGAAACTGCTTGCTCTGCTAACCAGATGCCGGGGCTCCATGTGTCCCCTCTTCTTCTGGTTTTCCAGTTTTCAGCAAAATCAATAGGGTTCTGCCCCTTGATACCTAGAACAGTTGCTGAAAGTTTGGAGTTGACTGGATGTGACATTCAAAAGTTATGATGTTACCCACATATAGATAAGCAGACAGACAGAATATGTCTTCACACAATGCAGACTTATATGGGCTTTTACCTGGGTTTTAGTCCCACCCCCCCCACTTCATTACACAAAAAGCTTTAAGTCATGTTTATATGTGCTTTGAACCCAGGCTTGCTTACCTGGCTGGGAGTATAGGTTAAAGCCTGGGTTTTGCTTCAGTGTGACTCTAACCTCCCTACTTTGTAGTGTGGATGGAGGCTGAAACCCTGGTTCCAGGACCCAGGTGCGGACAGTATTCATGAAAACAAACATCATCCAGTTTTATGTACAGTTTTATCTGGACATGAAAATGTAGGGCCAGATTTGGATCTTGGGACTCAAATCTGATGGCCTCCCAAAATGGGTGTTGAGGATTGAAATATTCAGCATGGTGTAGCTAGGGAATCTCAGATGATGTACTGAATATTTAAAAAATTCTGATTAAGGCCTGATCTACACTAGGAAATTAGGTCGGCATAACTACATCACACAGGAGTGTTAAAAATCCTCACCCCTGTGCGACGCATTAAACTGACCTAATCTCTGGTGTATAAGGCACTAGGTCAACAGGACAATTCTTCCTTTAACCTGACCTAGCTACCTACCTTCAGGGCGGGTGCAGTACCTGTGCAGATGGGAGAACCTCTCCTGTTGGCATAGCTAGTGTCTTCACTGAAGCGATACAGCAGTGAAGCTGCAATGGTGCAGCCATGCCACTGCGGCATTTTAAGTGTAGACAAGCCCTATATTCAAAGCATTTTAGCTGGGATTCTGTAGTCCTTAAATTGGCAAAATTCCTATTGACCTCAGTGGGAGTTAGCCTGCATGGGCAATGCAGGATCTAGCCTTGTGCCTGTAATGCTTTGTTCTTTTTCCTTCAAAGCAGGTCACTGAGGAATAGATCTTATTAATGATGATTTTTTAAAACATTAACATTTTCTTTGTATTGGAAAATGTGCCGAGTTAAAGACACTAAGGAAAATCCACAAGTAACTATGCAACTATAAAATGCATAAACCAAACAAAAAAGTCCATACAGATTAAATACAGATGAGAAAATTAGTGCATGACAATGCAGGCAAATGTAAATTGCACCTAGTGAACATGGCCATCTTTTTGAATCATGAACCCCTTTTCTGCAAGTGGCTGTCAAGGGCGGCCATGCTGCCCATGCTGGGGTATGTGCTGAGGAGGCAGCATGGTTGAAATAAGCCACAGTGATGAAAATATATAAGATTCAACGAATAATTACAAAAAATGTGAGGGGGAAAAAACAGCTATCAGAGCCGTTATGCACAGAAGGAAAATTAATACTGAGGAGAGAGGCCAACAAAATGATTGCAGGTTAAAGTTATGTCATAATAACAAGGAAATGTACAGTAATATGAACCTATCTAAAGGTAAATGCAAATGTGGCAAACAAATATAACAGGGGAATGTTAACGACTATAAAACATAGTAACAATACACACATCTTTCCCCCACCTTCACCATATTATATTTGTGTGGAAATTTGACATGAAATCTTAGCAGATCATAAGGATCAAAGAAATGTACGAAGAGGTGATAACTCCATAACTAAAGATCTAATCATTGGAACAGGGAGCATAGTTCATACTGAATAACTTGTCTGATGAATTTTGCCTTTGTTTTCAGATTGTTTGAGAGCAGATCACAATTTTCTTGAATTTGTCATTCAAAGTTATTCATTGAATAATTTCAGCAAATCATTTCTGGTCTATACATGGTTTGTGAGCTGTTTGAGGAGGTTTGCAATTGTTTAGTATTCAAAACCGGATGGAGCAATATTGGTTAGCTTTCATTGGGCAAATAGATCACATAATATATTTCTGTTCCCCAGGTGGATGATTGTCGCTCTTAGAATTGAGTTGCCAGCATAAATACCTATCTTTACAAATTCAGAAGTCATTTCTTATTAATATTCTCCAATAGTCACTTAAAATGTGTTGTCATTTTGAACATCCCTGCCACAAATTCATTTGGTAGTATACAAAAGGAAAAGAAAACACAAATATATTGATCTACAATTTTGAATGATATTTTGTGCAATATTCACTGAGCTTTACTGACAATAATACTCATCACTCATGCAACCCTTAACTAATGCATTTTCATAACACCTTTGCGGGGGTAATAGGTTTAGTTCACATATCATCTGCATTTCACAGCTGGGTAACTAAGATCAGGAGAGGTTACATGATTTGTCTAACATCATTGTCAAACCCCAAACTGGAGTTAAAGGGTCCCTGGTTTCCATTTGTATGCTTAGTCCATTATACCATGCTGCTTTTCAGATCATGGGGTATAAAGATCTACCTTCATTAGTAGTGCAGCACAATAAGAATCTTCACATGCTTATAAAATGTACATTAATCTGTTCGGTATTTCAGCTTCTTGGCTTATGGACTAGAGAGAGGTTTGTTTGGTGTTCATGCGTCTTCATACTCATTTTTTGCTGACATTAATATAACTATGTCGGTCTATGTTCTCTTTTTGTGACCGTCTCTCCAAATGTTTCTCTGGAGTTATACATGGAATACATGTTGACAATCTGTTGCTCAAAATTATAAAAGAATGTTGTGTGTTGATCAACTTCTGTTGTGCTGAGAGTTAAGACCATGGATATGATAAATGATGGTGTAAGTCCTTTAGTCTACTGTGTATTTTTAGAGTAGGATAATTAATGCCATCCATTTAGAATTCAGTATTCCACACAGTTAGGATTTAATGGAGCAAAAAATTATCTTATAGGTGTGTGCAGATTCATCTGGATTTGTAAATGCTAAGTAGTTAAACTCACATTATACATTATATCATTTCTAAGAGAGCAAAAATGCTACATTTTGAGATATACTGATCGGAATATTTCAAAGATTTCCTGTGGGTATTGTCCTTGGCAAACCCCTTTATTTATCTGAAGAGCTGCATTCTATAATTCTTCTTTTCTGTCTGATTTCCCAGTGGTTATATCAAATCAGATTTCTTTTTGCAGCTTCATAGTTTTGATAGAAATAACAAGACATTCATTTTTTTTTGTTTGATTGTTTTTAATGCAAATATAACTTTCGACCAGGTGCCAATGGCAACAACAAGGGCAGAGTTCAATCAGTATAGGGATTTGTTTCTAAAATAGGTAGAACTGTGGTTGCAGACTTGGCTCAGAGGTTTACTCCTACTACTGGCTCTAGGAAATGAAAATAAAATCACACTGGCCACCTTTGCAGGTGGTTCCTCCCCATTTGCAACCACTCAGAGTCCCTGGAAACATGGGACCATAAATACCTTTTGTTTGGAAAAGCGGGGGAAAAACAAACAAAAGAATCACAATAAACACCTACATATTTACATACAATAAAATGAGCAAAATCCAGAGTATCAGGAATGTGGCCAACCCCCAATTCTAAGTGGTAATTGTCCAGCTCATTGAGGTTTGGAGCTCATAGTCACTAAGCAATTTCTATGCACTTACAATCCCACTTGTGGGTCCAGTTAGATTCAGGTTTCTTAGGGGTGGTTGTCTGTTGCGGTTCAGAGAGAAGTCTGCAACACCAGGTCCTGCTCCACAGCACAGCTACCTGATCCATGTCTGTGATATCAGCTCGGCGCCATTGCTCTGCTCAGTTCTTGCTGCTAAATCAGCTGTGCACCGCTGCTGCTACTCCTTTCCAGTCCAGTCCCACAGCATCACTTCACACAGAATAGCCAGGTGGGGAAATTAGAGCAAAACAGGACCTTTGGACAGAGTCCTTGCACCCAGGATTATTGTTCCTGATCACAGCCTTTTGCTAGCGCCTTGTTGAGCTTGAATCCTATTCCCAAACTAGAGTCTACCATCAGTGAAAGTCAGGATGACCCATTTACTCCAGAGCAAATCTTCCACAATTCTGCCCTTCCATGGGCACATCTACAGTAAATCTGTATGATCAATTATACAGTCAGAATTATACAATAGAGCCAGATTCCAACTAAAGCAGAGAAAACAGTATGTGGAACTATGAGTAATCAACATTATAATTCATGTAAATGAGGCTAGCCCAAGCAAGCTTTCCCCCTAGAGAGGGAGCAGAGAGTTGCATCTCTCTAAGACTTCTAGCTCTTCTACCCACAAATACATATTACTGTCCAAAGGATGAAAGAAAGCTATTCCAGAATGCTATTGGTAATTCTGGTAAACTGTCAAAGTATCAGGACTGTGCTTTCATTTACTCTGGAGCTCCATCCCACTGTCAGAGCCCAACCAGGACCCCCTTCTCTAGGGCTACCAGAGGTCTGCTCTGGCTTCCTGCTCTCGATCTTCAAGCACCTCGCCTTTTGCAATCCTACAGCTATCTTTTATGTGCCTAGGCCCAGCTCTGTCTAGGCTAAAGTCAGGGTGCCTTCCTGTTACTTTCTAACAAAAACATAAGTGTAAAATATATGGGACAGTTTCTCGGTCCTGATTCAGTTGCTTTAATGTTAACTTTAAAGTTCCCATGCAAGGGGTGGCACCTCTCTCTTTTCCTCTCGTTCATTCCTCCTTCATTCTGTTGCCTTTCCCTCTCTATCTGTCCTTGTGTACGCATGAACACATATTCCAATGTCTGTTTTTATCTTTCCCTCCTCTTCGATTCATTTCCCTCTTAAGCAAGTCTCCTCCTCCTTGGCTTTTTGATCCTGCCAATATCTCTTAGGAACATTGGATTCATCACATAACATCAGAGTATCAATCTATTAAGTTGAATATCCTGTCTCTGACAGTTGTCACTACTTCATTTTTCAGAGGGTACCAATGTACCTGGATAACTCTTCTCTCATTTCTGAACATTTCATCCTCTCCCTGCCTGTACCTCCACTTTTTTCTCACTCTGATCCTACTAATTTCCCCTTTACTTCCGCTCTGCTTTGATGCTTGGTGTAGCACTTCTCCCTCTAGCATTAATACTTTCTGCTCTGCCTAAAAAACTCTACACTTTTCATATTGCCAAGGATGGGTGAGTTAGAGGCTAGGGAGGTAGGGCTGGAGTCTGAGCCTAATAGTAATTGGTTCTGGTGCAGAATATAAAACCCACTCAGTTAGAAAGCTGTAGTTTTTAATGCCTTCTGAATATCTCAGACTTTATGAAACATTTGTAATTGGAGATATTTGATTTAAATTATATAATTCAAACTGCATTGATGTGTGACTATTTTAGGTAGCATAGCCTGATAACTAGGGTTTTAGCTCAACATATTAATGGTAACCCATTCTCTCCACATCAAGACAAACACTTGCAAAGAAAATCAATGCATTTTAAAATCTGATCTCTTATAACACTTACTGCCATTTCCATGAAGTAGTAAGCTACATGCTGTTAATATTGAAGAAAACCATACGTCACTCAAAAACAAAACCAACTTTAATTACAGCTACTCTTGACCATGCTGTTTGTTTAAAATCCATAGTTTGTGGTCCAGTGAGTAGGGGAAAAAGTCCAAGAGATCAGCAACTGCATAAGCTTGCCTTACATATTTTAAGAAAACAAAATGGTCTGTTTCAGTTGTGTGTGTGTGCACGCGCAAAAAGGCCGGTCACAAATGGAAATCGCAGAGTCTTCAAGCAATTGTTTGTGTTTCAGAGATTAATAAAAGCCGAACAAGGAAACAGAAATGTATTTAGTAAACATAAAATTACCTCAGTGGGTAGGCTTTTTCAGAAACTCTTAGTAAACCAACACTGTATTTCCATTTTGTGTTCACCCCATTTGTTTTCTAAACTTCTACAACATTTGGATTACACTAGGGTGCCCTTCAGGTTCATTTAAGTGATATTTGTCCAGTCCAGTTTCTTCAAAGTTTGTAGTATGGGAATCTGAAAATCTCTTAGTGTTGTGAAAGAAACAGGACACTGTTTAGTATTCTTTTAACAGCACTTCTTCTAGCTGAGCTCTTTGTTAATTCTAGAAAAGTTTGATTTCCATTTTTTTAAAAAAGCTGAATAATATTTCATATTGTCCGGTGTTATATATTTACGTAATTAAAGATTCTATCATCTACTGTAGTATATGCAAAAAGGTAGAAGTAAGAGTGCTATGGGAACCATAATGCTAGATTTCCAGGCTTTTGTGGGTTTAAATCTCAAACTTAATATTAACACTTTTCAGCATTGAATATGTATTACTTATGAGCATTAAGGGCCATATTCCCCTGGGGATAATAAGTATTTTAGGTGTAGTAAAATTACCTACTTTAGATTCTTGACTGGCTAGATTTTACTAGAGATGAAAACAGAAAACTCACAGATAATTCAAAATTAACAGAACTTCATCTACCACAGCAAAATGGAGTACAATTAATCAAATATATCTTGATTATGGCCCCCGTTTAGAGAGGTGGTTAAGCATGTACCTAACTTTAAGCATACGAGTGATCCCACTGAAATCAATGGGACTATTTATGTGCTTAAAGATAGACATTTGCTAAAGCAATGTACTGAATCGGAGTCTATATGACTAAGTTTGCTGAATCGGAGTCTATATAACCTAAGATAACCAATGAGATTTAACCTGACTCCACCATTCTGTGAGTAACCTGCCTCTCTCTAAATTTTAAACTAAAATTTGGAAAGACTTTGGGAGGAATGTCACTCAAATGTCACCAGAAGATACCCCTACTTTAATTTAGTTTTTAAAGACCTGCTCCTCGTTAATCAATGCATTAGTGAGGACTAGGTATTTACATTCATTTATTTACCATCCTTAAAGTTACAATGTGTCTTTGATTATAATATACCCAAATATTTCTAGTAGTTGAACTTTAATTCAGAAGTTTTAAGAAGTAGGGCCAGATCCTCAGCTGTGTAAATCAGGCCAATTCCAGCTGAAGATCTGGCCTTTAATTCTTAAGTGTCATATTTTTAAAACAGGTAGTTAACCATTTTGTGGCTTAAACACCATATTTGGCATAGTGACCTGTTTGTACCTGCAGCTGCATTTTCTTAAGTGTGAATCCTTTGATCCTTGAAAAATATAGGACCCAACTCTATACTCAAGGGCTGAGAAAAACTTCCAGTGACTTCAGTGGGAAAAATTTTTGTGTGTGCAGTGACTACTCAGTTAAGTCCATAATTAGTGCAATGAGTATACTTAAAATGTTGTTACGTTTTTTCCCCTCAGAGGGATTACCACATAAATCATATTAATTGATCTTCTGATCTCTTTGGTCTCCCCTGTGATGAGGCAGTCTACCCTTAAAAGTAGTGGTGCCTAGTGGTCAGCACACCCAGTCAGGTGGCATGGCCCTTTATGGTTTTGAAAGCTCCAACATATATACAAGGACCTAGAGCAGGGGTCGGCAACGTTTGGCACGCGTCTCGCCAGGGTAAGCACCCTAGCGGGCCGGGCCAGTTTATTTACCTGCTGACGCGGCAGGTTCGGCCGATCGCGGCCCCCACTGGCCGCGGTTCTCCGTCCCAGGCCAATGGGGGCGGCGGGAAGCGGTGCGGGCGAGGTATGTGCTGGCCGCGGCTTCCCGCCGCCCCCATTGGCCCGGGACGGTGAACCGCGGCCAGTGGGGGCCGCGATCGGCCAAACCTGCCGCGTCAGCAGGTAAATAAACTGGCCCGGCCCGCTAGGGTGCTTACCCTGGCGAGCCACGTGCCGAACGTTGCCGACCCCTGACCTAGAGTTATTGATAGAGATGAAGTGGTCCCAGGAAAAAGTGGTGCTTGGGAGAAAATCCCATCATTGTATCTTTAAAGGCCCAGGGACAGGAGCCTTGCAGAGAGGGCAGGGCAAGGTCTCCCTCTCACCCAATCAATTGGGGATGTGTTGAGAGAAGGGGGATAGCCCCCTCCTGAGTAGTAGGGCAGACACTAGCAGGAAAAAGTTGGTTTTGCTGAGTGTCCTGAGCCTGATGACTAATTGGGAGAAGGGGCCAGCAGAGGGCAAAACTGGTGACGGCCCTATAGTTGGCCTAAATTAAAATCCAGCTCCAAGGAGGAGAGCTGGTAACCCCTAATTAAAAAGAGACCATTTTAAACTCAAACCCAGCTCCAGGAATAGGGCTGAGGGGTTGCCTCCTGAACCGGACTGAGAGGCTCAGGTCCGGAGAAGGTGCTTCAGTGGTGTTTGATTTCTTTGTAGTTTTGAGCTCTACTGAGGGGCCCAGGAGAACCTTGGGACCTGCTACTCTGGAGAGAAGAGTGTGATTTTTATTGTCTTGTGGTGAGTTGTGTAAGCAGAGTCAGGATGAGCTCTACCCTGACATCTGGTGGTGAATTATGGCGAGTGTGGAAAAGAACTCCAGGGGCGGATCTTGTTTGCATAGGCACACCCACACGCCTAGCATGAGCCCACAGCAACCAAAAGTGGTTACTTTGGCTGGTGTGGGATCCCCAGTTTCTCTGTTATTGGGGCAGGAAGAATAAAGTTTTGTTACCCTGATTCTGTGAATCAAGGCCAGTGGAACTGTTGTATGACAGAAGGACTGAGTGAATCCGTCACCATTACCTAAGTAGCATTTGCTTGTCAAGGGGCATGGGTTACAAAACCCAGTGAATTGAGAGAGGTTGGGGGCAGGTATTGGTACCTGGTGGTGTGGGGCCCCTGTGTGAGCCTGAAACACCAATTGCACCTTCTCCTCTCTCCACTGTTGAATGTCAGAGCTAACTTTGATTCCCTTAGGAGTCTAGTTACAGGCTGCTGAGCTGAGTTCACTTTGGGCCACTAGTGCACCAGCACTGGGGCTCCCCTACTATGAGCTGAAATCACTATGAGCTGAAATCACAAAAGAGCTAAAGTTACTAAGAGCTGAGATCACTGAGGCTGTGTTAACTAGTGAGGGAGCCTGAATTGCTAAGCAGCTGGTGGAGCAGCTAGCCGAGTGGAGCCTCGCGGGGACGGTTGGAGCAGAGCGGAGCTGAGCGGCTCACAGGTCGGTGAGCGGAGCAGAGCAGCTGGAGGAGCAGCTGGCAGAGCGGAGCCTTGCGGGGACGGTTGGAGCGGAGTGGAGCCGGGCGGCTCACAGGTCGGTGAGCGGAGCAGAGCAGAGCAGTTCGTGGGACGGCAGGAGCGGCTCACGGGACAGCAGGTGGAGTGGAGCGGCTCGTGGTGAAGGCTGTGGCGGAACCCCACGGAGAGGCGGCCGGTTGGTCTCGGATCACGTAAGGTGCCCCTTAACACCCTGCGCCCCTCCCCCCTGAACTCTGGGGCTGCACTGACCAGGGACAGAGACTTTGGGGGGTTGTTGGACTTTTGGGACTTTGGTGATTCTTGGGTTGCTGGACCCAAGAGACTTTGGGGTTGTTGGACTTTTGGGACTTTGGTTGCTGGTTTCAAGAACCCACGGGAAAGGACACGGCCCAATTTGCTGGGGTGGGTCTTCGCTCATGGTTTGGTCTATGAACTCTAGTTGTGGTGTTTTCCCAATTTAATGCTATGTCATTTACCTCATGTTATTAAACATTTTTCTGCTACACCGAGGCTCTGTGCTTGCGAGAGGGGAAGTATTGCCTCTTCGAGGCGCCCAGGGGTGTGTGTGTAAGATTTTCCCAGGTCACTGGGTGGGGGCTCGAGCTGGTTCTGTGTCACGCTGTTGGGAAGGGACCCCTATGTACTGAACCCGGCCCTTGCTGCTATCACTTGGCCTGGCAGAAGGGTTACATTTTGAAGGACTCTGCTGCTGGCCTGGAAGGAAGCTGGCTGAAGGGACTTTGAAGAGGCTAGTTAGGGGAAGCCAGCTTAAAGTGCCTGACCAGGTACAACTGGAATAGCATAGCCAGACTGAACTTTTAAGTGACCTGGACAAGTGCTACGCCACAGATGACCCAACCAGGGGTGGCCAACAGTAGGAGGCAACTGAGAGGAAGGCCCAACACCCAGTCACAAGGAGAGTGTCAGCCAGTGAGTCACTTCTGTGCATGTGGGGGACATGCTCTGGGGTGGAACTCCATGACAACTTTATATAATTCCTGCCGCTGCTATTCTTAGTAATCTTGCTTGCTTCTGAGATCCCCTTGAAGACATTAACTCTCTGAGGCATGGTGCCTTTTGACTGAACTATGCCAGGGTTACTATGGCAATCAATTGAGCTTGGTAAGGAGCAGCCATATTTTTCCATCTTTTCACATTTTTTATTCTTATCAGCTATGGATTATTTTCTCAAAATACTTTTTTCTGTAGAGGAAGAAACATAGTAATAGCTGACCTACATTGTCCTTGTATGGTGAGGAAATTCCTAATATCAGTAAGTGCTGCTACTTTTCTGTCCATTAGTTCAATGCTGTATGAATTCCCTACTTGGTATTGCTCTGTAACAATGCTGGTTCTGGCGGGATCCAACTGAGAGTGCCAATTCAGGACAAATTTCTCAAACAGGGCAGTTACAGCCCAAGGCTGGGGTTTTTCCACCTCTAAGGCAAACCAAACCAGCCAGACAGTGAAGACTTTGGTTTCACCCCACTGGCTAACCACAAGTCACACAAGCAATTCCCTTAGACACACCAGTTTCCCAGTATCACCACCAGTGCCACTCTTTATGGGAACAAATGGTTATGAAAACCAATATCCCAGTAAAAGAAAAAAGGTTCTCCTGATCCCAAAGGACCAAGCCCCAGACCCAGGTCAATATACAAATCAGATCTTACCCACAAATCACGCTGTTGCCAATCCTTTAGAATCTAAAATCTAAAGGTTTATTCATAAAAGGAAAAAGATATAGATGAGAGTTAGAATTGGTTAAATGGAATCAATTACATACAGTAATGGCAAAGTTCTTGGTTCAGGCTTGCAGCAGCGATAGAATAAACTGCAGGTTCAAATCAAGTCTCTGGAACATCCCCAGCTGGGATGGGTCATCAGTCCTTTGTTCAGAGCTTCAATTTGTAGCAAAGTCCCTCCAGAGGTAAGAAGCAGGATTGAAGACAAAATGGAGATGAGGCATCGGCCCTTTTATAGTCTTTTCCAGGTGTAAGAACACCATAGTAACCCTGGCATAGTGGAAAATTACAGCAAAATGGAGTCTGGAGTCACATGGGCCAGTCCCTGCATACTTTGCTGAGTTACAAGGTGTATCTGCCTTCTCTCCATGGGTCAATTGTATAGCTGATGGTCCTTAATGGGCCATCAAGCAGGCTAGGCAGAGCTAACACCAACTTGTCTGGGATGTTTCCCAGAAGCATAGCATAAGTTTGAAATACAGACAGTACAGAGCCAATATTCATAACTTCAACTACAAAATTGATACACACATATAGACAACATAATCATAACTAGTAAACCATAACTTTGTCTTAGACACCTCATTTGACCCCCTTTATAGAAGATTTGGTGCCACTACAGGACCTTGGTTGCAACCATGTTCTATATGGTCCCAGATTGTATCAATAACATCACATGCTCAAGCCAGTGGAATTATGCTGATTTACATCCACTGAGGACCTGGCCCTAGTCACTTGGTCACTTTTGGATGGGGTGTGCCATATAAGTTAAAAATATTATTATTTGGAAGTAGGGAAAGGATACTATGGTAACCTTTGAACCCCCTCAAACAGACAGAAAACAGAATAGCTAAATGAAGGTCGTAAACCAAGGAAATACTGGATGAACTTCAGTATTGCCAAACACAAACATTCAAAAATCCTGAGTCGGCCCCCCAAAACTTGTCAGTTTGTCTTAAAAATGGTGATATTATTATAATAATAAAGAAATAAATAAACACTGGGTTCTTTATATTTGTCTTCTGGTTTCTGAGCCTTTAGGTTGCACTCGCTTCAAGTTTTCAAGCTTTCCCAACAACCATGAGAGTTAGAAATGTACTTCAATTAAAAAATGAAAGCTGAGTTTCTTACGCAATCTCCAGATTCCAGCACTTTGGGCTTCAAGAAATACACCAAATATCATGAGATTCACAATAAAATTGTGAGAGCTGGCAACACTGGAACTTTGAAAAAAACAATCTTTAACCATGCACTTGAGGGAATGTAAAATGACCTTTTGGTTTTGGTCAGTTGCATTACCGATGGAGGTGAAAAATATTATAATGACTTATTCTTCACCACACCAGGAATCTGTGTGAGGAAATGCAGACCTCAGCACAAATGCTCCAATGGCCTACCTTGGGTTTCTGATGGATAGCTCACCTGGCTCTAGGGGACAGAGCCAAGGACTTCTATGTTGCCCTAAACATAAGCTAGAGAAAATAAGCAGCTCTGGTCCATTTGCAGGTCAGGGCTGAAATGGGGGTAAAGCGGAGAAGGGAAGAATATTTACTGGTCTATAATGAAAGTCCACTTGCAGGATCTAATTCTAGTTTCGCTATTATTGAATGTCCTTGATTTTTTTTTATCAAGGTAGAACGGAAAAAGCAACACTGGTCATATATTATGTCCTATTTTCAAACATACTTTCTGTAATAGGGCATTCAAATCCTGGCATTTTAGCCCTCTCATCAGGAATTAGGAATGTTTATATTATTTAGCATCCTATATTTAAATATTGGGTCCAGCATGATGATGGATATAGTCAACTTTATAATAAAAACGACTTTTCAGGTGAAATTCTGTTCCCAGGTTTGCACATTAGAACTCTGTCCTTCACCTGATCGTTGCACAAAACTCAAATGGACATCAATGGGAACCCCGCCTGAGGGATCCGGCGTCTCTTACCTACACACTGTAATATCAGGAATGATTCCTCTGAAGGTAAATGAAATAGGCTGGGGGTAAACAGGAGAATCAAGCTTCTAATGCACAATACTGAAGAGACTTCAACTGCAGAGATGAAATTTACAGTGGAATGCAGAGGAGAATATTCCTTTCAATTATGAAAACAAGTCTTAAATTTATATTAACTTACAAACTACAATAAAAAGAAACTATGTAATGCACTGACCAACTCCCAAAATGTCAGACAGTATAGAGAGAAACCGCAGTTTGTAAGCAAACCCTTAACTCAAGAGATTCCATTTCTTTGTTTGAGGAGTTTGAGAAAAGTAGTTGCCCTTGTGTTTCAATGCACACACCTGGCAGACACAGCATAATGAAGATTACATTACAGTTACAGTCACTGTCTCTAGTCTTTTAAGGCCACTGGATGACAGCCTTAAAAGAATACCAGTCCTTTTAATTTTTCATGGCCACACAGTACATTGTGCTTTTGAACAGTGTGTTTGCAATGTAATGTGAGGTTCCAAGTGAAGCTGAGCAAATGACATGGTGACTCAGGCTTATGTGAATGATCTTGATACTATCGTGAAAATGTAACTATGGATAAGTAATGAACTATAAAATACTAGTTCAGATATTTAATATTTTCCCTGAGATAGATAGATAGTACAATTATCTATCTAATGTACTTATACAGCCCCCATCACTGTAATACGAGCACATGACAGTCTCATGTATTATCCTCATAAAATTCCAGTGAAGTAGGGAATGGAGACCCGAGGCAGAGAGAAACAAAGGTTATATCTACACTGCAATTAAATACCCACAGCTGAGTTGGGTTCACAGGGCTGCAGCTAAGGGGCTGTTTAGTTGTGCTGCAGACATTTGGGCTCAGGTGCAGCCTGAGCTCTGGGACCCTCCTTCCCTTGCCGGGCACTAGAGCCAGGCGCCAGCCAAGCCTAAATGTCTAAACTGCAATTAAACAGCCCCTTAGCCTGAGCCTAAGTCAGTGTCTAATTGCAATGTAGACATATTGTAAGTGACTTGCCCAAGGTCACACAGGAAGTCTGTGGCAGAGCAGGGAATTAAACCTAGGACTCCTGTGACCCAGGCTAGCCTCCTAACCACAGGCACTTCTTTGTTTGCTAGCTTAGTTATTTTTGATTTTTCAACACTGAGCCTTTGCTCTAGGCACTTTTATCATTGTAATATTACAGTACAAAGTGTAGTCTACCAAACACTTACTAACAAAAGCTACATTGCACTACCCTTACTATTATTACCTTATTTCAAATTTCTTGTGTTACAGTAGCAACAAGACACCTTAACTGACATGAGGGGCCCCACAGAGATAGTCTCTGCCCTGCAAGAGCTTACAATCCAAACAGAGAAGGCAGACAAAGTGTAGGAAGGGAAACAGAGGGGAAATATCTTACCAAAGGTCACACAATAGGTCAGTCGCAGTGCTGGGAATAGAATCAGTCTCCTGAATTCCAGTCCAATATCTTAACAACTAGACAACACTGCTTCTCTAACAGCTCTTTAACACTTGTACATGGTAACTGTAATTACATTGCATGTGACCACCCATATCCTTCAGCTCATTCCGTCCCAATCACCCAAGAAAGAAACTGAAGACTCCTCACAGAAAAGACCCTTCTACTAACTGCCTTCCCCCATTACTTCTCTTTTATTAACTCCTGCCACTTCACTGCTCACAACTGTGGTGGAATCGCAGAGAAAGAGAGGGAATGTCTCACTTCCAAACAAGGGCCTGATCCAAAGCCCACTGAAGTCAATGCTAGTCTTTTAATTGACTTCAAATGGGATTTGCACTAGGTTCTAATTTAGGACCTGATAGGCTTTTAGAATTTTGAATTTGTATGTACATTTGTTTTGTAAAGATACATTAAAAAATCAGTACCAGTCAATCAGTGCTCATGATCAAGCCCAAAATAACAAGCTTCTTTGTACATATAGTAGAGGACAATTATGCAGTGAAGGAATGCATATTTCAATATCACACTTTCAAAGGATGGAAGAATAATAATTATTTTTTAAACATAAAAATGGTTTGTCAATATCCTAAATAAGCATCAGTTTAATACAAAAGATGACAATGAAAGCTTGAAATACAGCTATTTTTAAAAAGCACCAAAAGTACATTTAATCTTTAGCCTTATTGTTCCCAATTCTTTTTGCAAAACAGAAAGTTGCTTTGCAGATTAAATTGCAACTGCCTCTCTCAAAGCTGATATTTCTAGCCTAGCAATTAGATGGAAAGAACAAAGATTTTGGTTAGGAAGAACAAGTGGGAGGGAGTGGGTTAGAATACATGGCAATGTTTTTGCTTGCTTACATTGATGTGGCTGCTATTCATTTAAGGTGAAATCCACTCCAAGTATTTGGGCTGATTGTGGGTAGTGTGGAAGGATCTGGGAGGTGACGTCCACACTCCTAACCTAGGGCAATGCAGATGGCTGCAGGAAAGCACCTGTTGTGGGAACTATTTCACCCTGTACACTGGCACAGTGGCTACACAGCTCCTCCGTGTCAGTTGTGTAGGGGATTGAGGACTCAGTGAAATCAGATCATCTTAGCTTGCCTCAACCTCCTCTGTTACAGTCTTCTGCACCAGCCTATATTATTTTCATAGAGTTTAATGCAAGAAGGGACCATCAGATGATCTAATCTGACTTCCTGTAGATCACAGGCCACCATGTTTCACCAAGTGACCTCTGCATTGAGCCCACAGCATAGCTCATGTTTGGCTATCTTGGCCCAAGGAGGAGACTGACTTGCCTGGCTGTTTCACCTACAGTTTCCTGCTCAGTCCCAGTATTGTGTAAAGACATAAAAGGGATGGTCCTGAACTGGGACAAGTATAGCACAGACACAGCTCATGGCCTGGGCCCTCTCTGTCATGCATAATTATTAGAGATCAGAGGAATCCACTAATGTTCCTTCTTGCTCAGCATGATAGCACAAAGAGCAGAGTGGGCAACTTGGATCATCTGTGAAGGCTCTTCTCAGTTGAAAGGTAAATTAACTGATGATAGGTGATGCTCTTTCAGGGCTGTTGATCATATCGTAGTGGCTACCTTTGTAATTTAACTTCTTTTGGTCAGCCCGAGTAGTAACAAAGAGAGAAGAAAATCAGTTCTCTCTCAAGTAATTTAGTTGAAAGCTGCTTGCAGATGGAATGATCTGCTAAAGAACCCAAGTATGCCAGCAGCTGAAGCCCAATATTTCAAAGCACCTAAGCATATGCAGGGGTGGCTCCACGCACCAGTGCAGCAAACAATGCACGGCAAGCCGCGGGGGGCGGTGCGCTGGTCGCCGTGAGGGTGGCAGTTAGGCCGTCTTTGACAGCATGCCTGCAGGAGGTCCGCTGGTCCCACAGCTTCAGCGGCAATTCGGCGGCGGGTACGCCGAAGGCGCAGGACCGGCAGATCACTCGCAGAAACACTGCCGAATCCGCATAACCAGCCTGCAGGCTTGGGGCGGCAAAAAACACAGAGCCGCCCCTGAGCAATATGTATAACTTTGTATGTATATGTATGTGTGTAGAAACTTTTAGGTGCTTTGGTAGTTTGGCGTATGGATAAGTACTTTAAGACAGCTTTCTCACCAGCTTGGGGTACCAATGAGAAAAGAGCGGATTGGGCCAACATATCCTGTCTCCAAGTGCAGATGAAAATATGTACTGTGCTATTTACATATGTAATATATATCGCAGTGCACAAAAACTATTTCAGCTGTGATCTGATGTGTAATAACAGTTAGAAAATCACTATTATTTTGTAATCAAGTTTTGAAATAAGCTTTTATGTTTAAGGAAACTGACAAAGGAAACATGCATATTGAAATAACCCATGTAGAGCTAAGAATAAATAGTGAAAGAAAAGTGACTGGAGCAGAATTGAATGCAATTTGAATAAAGAAGGAAATTTTATATTGAGATTACTTTAGTTTGAATTATTAATATTACAGTATAGACAAGCACATGCTTAAGAGCTTTTCTGAATCAGGGCCTAAGTCCTCTTGATTTCACTGGAACTTATGTACATGCTTAAAGTTAAGCATATATTTTAGCACCCTTTCTGAATAAGAATGCTTTTCTGAATAAAGGCCATAATGTGTTCCTTTTGGAAGCTATAATATTGTCATATTTGTCTCTGATGCCACAATGCTCTGTTAGCTGATTTTAAAAATAGGATGGTTGAATTTAAAATCCTTTGAGAACAGTTACAACTTATTTTCTAAAGTGTGGTAACTTTTTTTATTTTATTCCTAAAACCAATTTTTGTTATCTTTTATGTAAAGATGCACATATAAATATAGGAAAGAGGTGCAAATATATGTACCAGCAAACTGCAATGTAAGTTTTTTTCTATCCTTGATAAAGAAGAGTCATATTAGTCAACATAAAAATGATCCTGAGTGGCTGCCTGCCTGCAGTTACACTAAATTTACAAAAAAGTTGTGGATATAAACTTAACTAGATTGCCTGTTTCATCAGATGTTATAAACTGAATGGGATGGTGGGAGATGAGTTAAGAAATCTGATTGTCTAGCAGGACAATTCTCTAGAAATGTTCAGTTGAACTGCAGACACCAACTGGAACTGCATCCCCCATAAAATAAATCCATACACATATGCTTTTTTCACATGTGTAGTGAACATTCCGGTTATATGAATTAGTTCTAGTTACTTACTGAAAAGCAAAACCATGCAGTATCATTCACAGGCAATACAGTGAAAGTGATGCCAAGATTTTAGAGGCCGAAGATTTGCTTTTGAGTTTTTTTCTGGGCATAACGGACAACAAGGGTCTGACCCAGACCCACTGGAAAAGTCTTCTGCTGACTTTGATGGACTTTGGATGAGGCCCCAAGTGGGGACCTTTTACTGAAATGTTGCATTTTAAAATCTCTTTTCTGGCAGGTTAGTGTAAGTTTCTGCATAGTCTCTGTTTCTCTCATTAGTTGCCAATACATGATGTATACTGACTATGCCAGCTTGCTGCAATTGCAGTCTGAGTGTTTAGCTTAAACGTTTCAAAACGGGATTCACTATTTCATTAGCAAAGCTTGGGACACAGTCAGCAAAGATAGTTATGAGGTTTAAATCCATTGTGAATGCCTCCCTCTCATTTCCTAAAATGTTCTAATTTTGGAAACCTCTCTAAACTGTGTTCGTCTCTGATCACCTTGCATCCTGTCCAACAAAAATCCGTGGAGCCAGTATCTGCTCTTTGTAGTTTCTGGGAAGCAAAGAAAGTGCATAGTTGGATTTTATATGGACTAACTTTAAATGTTTCCTAGAGACTTTGTAAATAGAATATATCCAAGCCTAAGAAAAGGAGTTACAATTTATAACAAGGGTACTCTAATTACAGTGTAGTTACATTGAAATAATAGTGCAATTATTGCATGGTTTTGCTTTTCAATAAGTAACTAGCACTAATTCATAAAACCAGAATGTTCACTACATGCGTGATTTACTACTTACTCATTTGGTGTTCTTAATGTACATATACTATTAGAACCCAGATATATTGACAACATCGTAAATAAGCTACAATTATTGTTAGTCAAGTAGTAAGCTTCCTGGTTATATGACAAGTTGCAGTTAGAGCTATCAAAAATGCATAGCCATTGTGTAATTACACTTGTAATTACAATGTAACAGTTACCTATTTTTAAATGTGTCCAAAAGACTAATACTCTTCTCCAGCTTCTAACATGCATTATTGAATGTAAGTCTTTAGGTGAGACAGCAAAAAGCATCTGACTCTGATTTGCCTTTTATTGGAGAAGCATCTGCAGTAAAAGTCTCCTTACCTGCAGACTGTCTAATAATTTTACATCTGAATCTCTGAATAATATGTCTTAAATAGAAATATTGTGGTAAAGGGATTTTTAGTACTGCAGTGACTTGTGTGCCATGTAATACTGTGTTAGCTAATGCCATGCTGTTCTCTGGGACCTCAACATTTTCAGATAGTTGCTGAGTTCAAACTGTTCTCTGGAGACATGGTGGCATTTCCAAGCAAGAATAGTTTGTATGCTTCCTATGTCTTTATCTTACAGATGCTGTTGTGAGGAAAAAGTTCCTAACCTACCGGGGACAATAGAGTCAGATCTGACTCCGTTTGGCCCAACAGCTAGGACACTAGACAGGGAGTCAGGAGGGCTAGGCTCTATTCCTGACTTTGCTACTCACCGGTTGGCGTGATCTTGTGTGAGTATCTTCAGCTGTCTTACCTCCTTTGTAAAGCGCGTTGAGATCCACAGATGGAAAGTGCTCTCAAAGCTAGGTTTTACTCTGGTGGCTACTGGAGGTGCAGCAGTGACAGGGAAGAGACAGCCAAACTGAGCTCTCCATGTTACACCCTGCCCATCTTCCAGACTCAGTCTCAGCCATGTACCCCTCATCTGATGGCACCCACATGTGGCAGAAGCCCCCAAATTCCATTCCAGGATAGTGTCAGATCTGTCTGGAAACCAGAGACTCACTTTGTGTGGCTGCTGGAGACTCAGCCACAAGCTGAGTGAAGAACAGCCAGGCTCCTCCCTGACTCATCTCCAGTGACTGGCCCCATGGGACAGGAACTCCCATCACCTCCTGGAGGATGAGACCAGTCTCTCCTGGTCTCCACTCCAGCAGCAGTCTTGGGACACTCTTTCTGTGACTTGTGGAGTGCCCTGCTAATTTGTATGCAGGAGGTGGAATGGAAGGAGTGCTTTGCAGGGAAGTTAATGGAGGATCCGTAAAGACAGACTGTCTCAATAGTGATTAGATGGAGTTTGTAGGTAAAAGGCTACTTTGGTATAGGAGAGGAATTTAATATTTCAACTGTATTTTTTTTAAATAGTTAGCATCTCAGACAGACGTGTAAGGTCTGAGAAATAGATTCTGTTTTTTTCCTTAAGAAAAGAAAATATACAATAATAGACACTGTTCTATCCCTGCCTTCTACAGATATTATATTCTGCTAATGTAATGCTGCATTAGTGGACCTTTGGAACAAAGAACAGGTTTTATTAAATGTTATAGCATTTACGTCTTATTAGACTAAAAATATGCCTCTTGATTTAATTTAATTCAAGGGATATCTAAATAATTTGAATTAAAATAATATATTGCTGGTTAGCAAACAAGGCTTATGTACAAGGAACTATAATATAGATTACTGCAATAATTTTTTTTTTTTTTTTTTAACCTGCAACATTTACTAATGTTTCCAAATATCCATGAGGGGCTTTTTCTGACCTTCAAATATAGTGACTTTTCTGTGGCAGGTGGTACTTTAATTTTTAATGCTCAAGTGGAAAAAAAAAATAATGGGAAGGTTTCACATGAATAAAATGATCAGTGTTTTTAAGCCTTGGGAACCATTATGCTGTCAGGTGCAACAGAAAGTTTTTGGTAAGGTGCAGGGAATGTTTCCCTGATAGGTTTTGAATGTTTTACACATTTTTTATTGCCCTTATTTTGTATAAGACTAAAGGCTCAGCTCTCTGCCATGAAATATTTGAAAGAAAGTCCCTCTACTATCTCTGATTTTCTAAGAGACACTGTCAACTATGATGCACTAGACTAAGCCTAAAATTTAGGTTTTGAATGAAAAAATAATTAAATAATCAAATAAGTAAAATTCACCCTAACACAGTGGATCTATTCAAGGTCTTCTGTGCGAGCTGGAGATTCAGCACGTCTGCAGACAGAATGTAAAATTAATGAGCCTCCACCGGTAGTATAAAATCTATTGTTACTGAGCATGGAAATTACACAGAGATCTTCTGAATATTTCTGAGCCATAAACTTTTCTGTACTCTCTGATCTCAGTCCTGCCAGGTGAGGGGCACTCTTAACTTTCACTCACTCCTGTGAGATTAGTGGCCACTCAGCATCTCAGAGGGATTTAGTTCTAGGTGCTTAGAATAAAATATCTTATAAAATTGTGGAAAATGATTACCGTCTGAAATTCTCTGAGCACACGAAGAGCTTTTTAGTGAAAGAGGCCAAACCAGTTTAACAGAGACATGAATATGATATCCAGTAGCTCTTTATATTTAATAATTTAAGTCTCTTGAGCATTATTTGTGCAGTACACTGGGTTTTCTTTCCCAAACTACTTAGTCATCTTTGGTTCTGATCCTGAAAAACAGCATCTTCAGCATTTAAGCAAGCCATCATAATATTCTTTGCTAGGGTGATCTATGGAAATGAAAAGTCAATTGGCTAATCCAGTGTCCTGTATGCAGGAGATTTGGGACCCATCTAAAATAACTTAGGCTGAACCCACTAAGGGGATTCTATGCAGAATATGGTCTTGATCACCTGGATCCACAATGAATAGTTTTTATTACCAAAGAATGGGAATTGAAAATTCTCTTGCCAAAATCAGAAGCATTGGGCAACACCATAGCTGTACAAATACTTTCTTGCATGCACTGGCATTCCAAACATTTTTTTGGTTTTGTTTTGTTTTAAGTGCATCCATAAATAAGCTACCTTGGGTCTCTCAGTGTAATAATTCACAGTGGGTGTTCACTGGTATTGATTGTTTAAGGTCTTGACTGCTGAAAAACCTCCAGTACACAGAATGCTCTGTGTCTGTTAACATCATTTTGACAAATTTCCCAAGGTATTTGGCACTGGTTTTGAGAAATGATCATGATGATGCCATTATTCAGACTGATGACAGACTGCAGTAGTACTGTTCTGTCAAGTAATTTTCAGCCCTGGCATGATGCACAAAAGTCTAGGAAAAGAGCTAATCTAGTTTGACAGCGGGTGACGAGTTTGCATTGTGAACTCTAGGTTAATATTTAATGTTTCTGAGATACCACGTAAAACTTTTTTCATAAGGTACACCAAACTGTAACACAATGGGAACGGTGGAATTATGGAGTGGGGGCATAAAGATGGAAAGCAAATAGACCCCTAGTTTATGGAGAGCCCATGTTACAGGGCAAATGAAGACAACTGGTTACATTCAGTGTTGTCAGATGAGAGGCATGGTGAGTCTGGCCAATGGCCAGGATTTCTCTGTGGGAACCACTAAATGCAGAGCCAATCATTTGGGAAACATTTGGGAAACATTTCCCCACTGCTCAAAAAGAGCATACATTACCTCAAAGGATCATACAGATTCCTGGACCTTAGGGATTCATATGATGATATGATAATTAACTCATTCACAAACTTTATTCTTCAATGTAGAGAAGGTCACATAAAATTCCAATGGCTGAAATTTTTTCTGGCTTTTCATTCATCGTGGTACTACTTAGTAACTAAAGATACCAGACACTGGAAGAGAGGGTACTCTAGGCCAAATTCTGATCTCAGTTTCCTAAGTTTAAATGAGGCATATTAATACTTACTTGAGTCACAGTAGTACTTATAATCTGCTAGCTGCTTTACAGACATAAAGGAAAATGAAGTCCCCAGCCCACAGAGCTTACAGTCTGCAAACAGAACAAAGTGTGGGTGAAAGGATACAACATATAAGTGAAGCTTTGAAGGTAATAATAGGCACTGAAGTCAGTGTCGTTACTCCTGATTTACACGGGTGTAACAGAGTGCAGAATTTTGCCCTCTGTTCCCAAGAGTACTATCAACAACTGCACAAGACGCTTTTTATATTAGAGTGGTCATTTGCAGTGTTAATTTACTTCTCAGAGAGTGTTTCCTACTTGCATGAGGATAAGGTCATCTTATCCTTCTGACTATAACTAGGAAATTGGACCCAGAACACTCAGTAAGTTACTTAGTGGCAAGAAAGACTATAGGAC
This sequence comes from Terrapene triunguis, assembly GCF_002925995.2. Taxonomy (NCBI): domain Eukaryota; kingdom Metazoa; phylum Chordata; order Testudines; family Emydidae; genus Terrapene; species Terrapene triunguis. The sequence goes on from NW_020664383.1 coordinate 2,479,781, forward strand.
TCAATCTCGTAAGATGCCGAGCATTCAATCCAGACCCAGCAAAACACTTACGTACTTGCTTATCTTCAAGCATGTGAATAGTCTCAGGCTTAAATGCTTTGCTGGATCAGGCTAGAGATCTCAGCATCTAGCCATATTGAACTCATAATGTTCTGCCTTCAGATGTAGAGTAATTAAAAATGTACATATTATTTATGCTCCCACTTCTGAGCAGTGAAAAAGGGAATGGATTTGGAGCAAGGTAATTTGTTGTGGAAGACAAATGAATGGAGACACATTGAAGATATTAATTCCTGGTCTACTAATCTAATTTTACGCAAACTGGCCTAAACCCTGAAGTCCTTTCTCAGTCTTAGCTGAATTCTGACTCAGTCCAAACCTCTGTTGAGTTTGTTGTGAGTTTTAGCTGAGTTTCTCCTGAGCAGAAATTTGGTAATTCAGGATTTGGCCCTGCATGAATATACTGCCCGTTTACTTTGAAATCGGCTGGATGAAAAGAAAAAGCAGCAACTAAGCCTTAGTCACATAAGGACTCTGGCAAAATTCTGTTAATCCCCACCCCCTTGAACTGATTAAAAATATTCCAGCAAAATTTTTTCAATGAAATATGGCTTGTCAATAGAATTGAAAAGTTTCATGGAAAATATGAATTCTGCCAGTTTGATGTTTTTCAATGAAAAGTTTCCAAATGAATTTTTTAAAATAAATATTTCTATTTTTTTGTTTTGGGGGCAGGGTGGACAAAACACTCATTGCTTCCCCTCCCCCCATTTTTTCTAATTGGGGGCGGGAATGAGGGGAAAGGGCTTTTTTCCCCCAGAAATGTTTTTTGGGAAAAATGTTTTTGGAATTGTTTGGCAAAACCTGAAAAACGTCACAAATACAAATGAAACAAGTCAGTCACTTTTAAAAGAAATAATTGCAACATATATCTACCTATGTTCGACCAGCTCTACTTTTTACACAAGTGGCCCAATTCTGGCAGGCGCTGAGCAGCCACAAGTCCCACTGAAATTCAGTGGGAGCTGAAAGAGCTCATCACTCGCAGGATTGAGTCCAAATGCTGTTATGTATAACCCCAGAGCACCAAGCTATACCGCTTCCACCAACATGACCTTTGTGCTCTTAAACAATGAGGATGCCATATTGTTCTGGGTGCTGGGCAACTGGGCTGCTCTACATCTCTGTAGCACAAAAGGAAATGTATTTGAATTGAATGATCTCTCCATTTAACACAGGAGCTCATGTCCACTACTAATGCACAATAATTTTGAAGGTTTTTGTTTTTTCATTCCAGTATCTTGTAAAAATCCTTTCAGGTCACCTGTATAAAAATTGGGTTTGTCCCCTTTTTGGGCCTGGAAGTTTTTTTCTCATTGATATTTAACTTAGAAATATCTGGAGTCAAACGTGTACCTTTCTCAATTTGCTGAAGAATCCCCGGTAGATGTCTGGGATGTATACTGTGAATATACACACATTAATGGAAGGGACAAAGGTATTGCATCTTTTTTTTTAAAGCAGCCTTTTTCCAAAATGTTAATTAGTCATTGAATTTAACTATATTTTAATTAAGATCCACAAAAAAATTCTGTTTTTTTCTGCTCTTGTGATCCTGTCACAGTGAATTGTGGGAGAACTTGTCTGTCCTTCTGGGCACATGGAGGGAATTATGGGAAAGCATTGGAAGATAACCAGAACTTGACTGGTTTAGCTTGCCTCCTCAGTGCAAAGTGCGTGAAAATCTTACTTGAGCTATAGCCTATATCCCAGGATGGATCAACTAGCTCGGGTTGAATGCATCATTAAAGTAGCATAGAGACTTTGTATGTATGGATAGGAGCTCGGTTAATGTCAACACTGAAGTACAAGCCTGTACTAGCTATTGGTATGTCTACACTTTGGACTTGAGGAGGAGGGGGCTGATTCCCAACTTGAGGAGACATACCGGCATTAGCTTTCATTGCGCTAACGTGCTAAAAATAGAATGTAGCAGTGGCAGCATGAGTGGCGGGAGTGGCTAGCCACCCTCAGTAAATTCGTAGCATCTCTGATGGGCATGCAGTCAGGGTGGCTAGTCCCTTCTGCTGCTTGTGTTGCTACAGCTACATTCTATTTTTAGTGCACTAGCTTGATGAGAGGTAGCACAAGTATATCTCTTTGAGCTGAGCATCATAGTCCCAGCCCAAAGTGTAGACATAACCCTCTGCAGTGAAGCCCTTAGCTCTTGTGACATGCCCACTCCACTAGTTCTTCAGTCATCACAGAGTCCTTCAGCTTAGACAGAACCTGAATTTCTAATGTAAAGCATAATCAGATTAAAAATAAACATAAAAGGCCTTTGGGGCTTTCATTATTCATCATAAAGTTGCAAAAAAAAAGTGGGGGTCATAAGTTCAAATGTTTTTTCCTTTGACAGTCACCTTTAAGCTAGTTTGCTGGGACATTCCCAGAAATTGCTGAGGTTATTAAACCCTGGTACGGGATTCAGTCTCCAATATTCTATTTCAGTATTGGTTTTGAATCTACTGTTATCGGTTCCTCTCTCTCTACTGATTTTTGAAACTTAATAAAAAGTGATTTTTTTTAAAAAAAGTTTTAAAACAGAAAATAATTGGTGGAAGGAAGAGAGGACATGAAAGCACAATTTTTTTTTTTAAATGCAAGAGGTTGTACTGTAAATTAAAGCAGCAGATGCTGACATTCCTCTAGTTAAAGGCTTAGGCAATTTCTTTTTCAGGGTTCATTATCTCAGTTGTTTCAAAGTGAGTCAAACTAAAACTTGGCATATGTGTTGTCGGTCTGGAGGCAAATGTATTAAGCCAAAATGATCAAAATAGCACATTACACCATCTTAGTTATAGATTGGCTAAAATCATAGCTCAGAGGAAGTTTTAGATTCTCTCTCTCTCTCTCTCTCTCTGTTTCTAACAGTTTGGACCTTTCTGATTTTCCCCCATCCCCACTTGCTTCTGGGTTTAAATCAAAACCTTAATGTTACTTTAATGTAATTTGTATTTAATAGATTTAGGCTTGTATTAAATACCTAACAGTTTATCAGAGCTCAGTGATTTGGAGAAGTGCTCTAGCAGAAGCTTTTGATAATAGAGATCCAGTGCAAGCTCCAGGGCTCAACAGCTCTGAAATGGCATGGTTAAATAGCAATTTGCTTTCTGTTAGCAACAAACTGACTCTCAAATTTGAATAATTATTCATGCTTTGTCTTAAAGCAATTGTGTATCATGCAAGATAACATTTGGAAAAGGTCAGATCAGGACTCTGACTCAATTGCTTATTTGAACTAAATACTTCCAAAGGGCACTGAGAAGAAAAGTGTGTTTGGGAAGGGAAAAGAGGGATTGAAAAACTGCGTTCTACTACTCCTAGTCCTGGCTTGCAGCCCTCTGACACCTCCAGCCAGTGGCACTTGACTTTTTCCTATGTGCAACTTTTGTTCTGTTTGGAAGACATGGCGTCTGATCCAAAGCCTAGTGAAACAAATGGAAAGATTTCCACTGAATTCAGTGGGCTTTGGATTGGGCTCATGGTGAGGATTTAAGGAGCCTGAGTGTGATTTTTCAAGAATCTTGATGCAGCCTGAAGTTGAAAGCCTCTGTGTGCATCCAGGGAGAACAGGGACCGGGGTGTCTCCCTCTGACTCAGTGGTGAGGATGTTTTTAGATGAATTGTGCTGGAAGGTTACAAAGAGGTAGTCAGAAAAAACTAAAAACAGAACAAAATCAGAGTGAAAATAAGAACTCAACTGAATGTGAGATAGTCTATGTAATGATTATCATAATATTCGGCACTTATTATAGACAGAGCTGGTAGTGCCACCTAAGATTAAGGTGGCCTGATGTAGATACCATCCTCGTTGCCACTGTGGTATCCCAATAACATGAAGACTACTGAGGATTAAATGCAATCAAAAACAAACTTTATTCCAGGGTCCTACACCCTCTCTAGATTTCTCTTCCACATGACCCCCACCAGGACCCCACCTCTTACTGGCTTCACTTCCTGGTTTCTTTAAGGAGGCACACCTCATAAGCAACTGTTCCTAGGGTGACCATATTTCCCAAAGGGAAAATGAGAAACCATGTCGGGCTAGCCCGAGGCGGCCCCCTGGTCCGAGCTGCTGGCCCAAGCCCCCCTCTCTGTGCGGGGCTGGCCCCTGTGCCAGGCTGGGGATGGCGTCGCTGCTCACCCAAGCCCTGCCTGCCCTCAGCACGAGGATGGGACTGGTGTCACTGCTTGCTTGAGCCTTGCCTGCCCCCCCAACCCCAGTCCTGCCACCCCACGTTCCTCTGCCTCCCTCTTTTTTTGACAAAAGTGAGCATTTGTCCCTTTTGCTCTTGCCAACTCATCAAGTTGGCAAGAACAAACTTGACAAATGCCCACTTTTGCCAAAAAAGTCGGGCTGGCCAGGACAGAGTTTTAAAAAGGGACTGTCCCGGCCAAAATGGGACATATGGTCACCCTAGCTGTTCCCAAATACTGCAATGAATGCTGCCCATTATAAGTCCTTGTTATCAGGTGCTTATTCCTTTACCAAACTTTAACTGGGTCCTAATGATAGAACAGACAGCAGCAAGACACCACTAGATGAAGGTGCACTGGTGAACCAGAGCTAATTCCCAGGACAGCCAGCAGGAGGTGCTACAGTGATGAGACACGCCCCGCCACACCCAGGTTTAAAGACACTGCCCACCCCTCCCAAACTATTTCAATGAGAAGCTCTAATGCCTCCATACTGTTGAACAGGGATTTGAAAAAAGGGACTTGTTAGGGCAGCAAAATTCTCCAAAAACTCCAGTTGCACTGAGCATACTCCAGCCTAGGGCTGCAGGGGCTGAGCAGAACATTCCTTGCAATTGGCTATCCAGGGGCCACAGGGCGGGGAGGAGGGGAAGCTGGGCATAGGAACTGAGAGCTGGGTGCTTGTCTTTCTGTGTTTCCAATGCTTCCCCTGCTGGCACCAAGGAAGTGTGGAAGAGGAAGCTGCTTAACTCAAATATAGAGGGGACAAGAACCAGGTGGGGGGAGTTGCCCTGGAGGGAGGAGATTAGGACAAGGACTCTTTGGTGGTAGGAAGCCAGTTTGTGGGGGAGACAGGGACTGGCTGGGCAAAGAGATTGGGACAAGGAGTCATCAGGAGATACCAAGACTAGGAGAGGGGAGACTGAAGTTGGATGAAAGATCTAGAGGATCAGGAAATGGTACTGGCTAAATAAAGAGATTGGGGCAAAGGGTCAACAAGGAAATTGTGATGATGAGCCTGGGAAGGGTGACTGAAACTGGAAGCTAGGTTGTTAGAGGGGAAGACTGGGACTTGGAAAGGGAACCCTAAGGGAAACTGGGAATGGCTAAGTGAGGAGACTGGGACTGGGAAGAGGAGCTGGATGTGGGAGGGGGAGCAGGGAAGGCAGGTCTAAGCCAGGGCCATGCTGGATGGAATGGGGCAGAAGGGCCTGTGCCTACTGGAGCACATTCCCCTTAGAGGCTGGGATGGGGCAGTGGTTGTTTCTTCCCCCCTTTCTCTCTGTAAATTGGGAAGATCGTTGAGTCATCAGAACTCCTGGATCTCCTGAGACTTCTGCACCTTGTGATCGGGGGGGGGGGGGGAGGCTGAAGATCAGAATTGTGTGTGGAATTGTTTGTTTCTTGATCCTCAGCTCCAATAGGCTTTCCCACTGGAATGATCAGGCCATGGAAGGGGGAGAAACATGTAAGGTCAATGTAGGGGTCATAATTAACTTACTAATGTATTCTCTGCTCAGTTGGTGGGAGATAGTGTGGTGACAGCACAGTTTTCCCATTCCTTCCTCACCCATGGAGCTGAGTATCTTTTCCTTCCATGGGACTAAGTGGAGTGGGAGTAGTAGTAGCAGGCCTGTTCATCACCTCACCTCCATGCTGCTCGAATGGCTTTTGCTCCCTTCTACATGCAGAAAGAGGGAAGACTTTAGCTCTTTGCCAATACAGTAAAACTTATTCAGCACAAAAGATGGACAGGAATTTAAACCACATAGAATACAGGAAGTCTTGAAGTGAATGTGCAAAATATTTTTATAACATCAAAGATTTTCTCTCCCTGTCTTCCTGGAAAAGGAGAGAAAATCTGCTTACACAAGAGCTTTCTAAGGCTTAAACATTCTCTCTGTCTTTCAGTCTCTCTGTTGTGCATTGTCTCTGAAGACTTTTGCGTGAGCTATTCTAAATGGCATGTAGGATTTAACTCACCTACTTTGAAAGGAGTATCTAGGCTTTCTACCATTGCAATTAATGTTAAATGAGAGAGTTCTCCTGTTTAGAACTTATTCCCAAACTGCAAAACATTTTTGCATCATTAAAAAGAATTTGCTGGTGGAGATTGTTCCCTCACATCCCATTCCATCTCCACGCTCCTTTAGAAACGTTTCTGAGGCTATTCTCCTTTAGGTATGCATGTAACTCTCATTAACTTAACAAGGTGTCAGGTGCATGCATCAAAGGGTGAAAGCAGAGTGAAATCATTTGGAGGAAGGATGACCAATCCTGTTATTCTGAAATTCTAATGAAATCTCAGCCAGAATTTTGATTTAAAGATGAGGGTGGTGGAACACAGGGGGCCTCAGTTCCACATAATGCCTTGGGAAAAGTAAGCCCTTAATCTGACTGGTACTATTTCTCATTGTGGATGATGATGTTGAAAATCGAAGTTGTGCTCTTATTACCAGTGTATTGAATCAGTCTCTTTTACATTCTGGTAACTGGGGAATAAACCTGTTATATACTAGGATTTTTTTTGTCTGCTAAAGTCATTATAAAATGTAAATGAATGCATTGTGAGCCAAATCTGAATTACAAATACCCCGTGTGGAGTTTTGTGTGACTACTGTGCAATTTCTGTTCATCCTTAACAGCTATGGGCATGGATAGGATTTTGTCACACGGCATTCACTAAATTCGCATGGTTCTGTTAAACTGGAAAACTTTCACAGTTCAGATTATAATTGTTTAAAGCACCGCTTTAGGGCAAATGTGTTTTTATTCTGGAATCACCCAAGTGTGAGCATTAAAATTATACATTTGTGAGATGGAAGTCTTTGAAGATATTGTATTATAATACAGATCATACCAGCAATTGTTACTTCTGCATGGTGCCTCCAGTTGG